>NC_136271.1:17306907-17836907 GCF_964187855.1 Myxine glutinosa
GTGTTTGTGTTGAAAAACTACTTTTCGCAATTGTGTTGAAAAACCACTTTTCGCACTTGTGTTGGTGCCGGAAACCACTTTTGCACTTGTATTCGTGTGGAAAAAACACTTTTTGCACATGTGATAGTGTTGAAAAACCACATTTCGCACTTGTGTTAGTGTTGAAAAACCACTTTTCGCACTTGTGTTAGTGTTGAAAAACCACTTTTCGCACTTGTGTTGGTGCAGGAAACCACTTTTGCACTTGTATTAGTGTGGAAAAAACACTTTTTGCACTTGTGATAGTGTTGAAAAACCACTTTTCGCACTTGTGTTAGTGTTGAAAAACCACTTTTCGCACTTGTGTTAGTGTTGAAAAACCACTTTTCGCACTTGTGTTAGTGTTGAAAAACCACTTCTCGCACTTGTGTTGGTGCAGAAAACCACTTTTGCACTTGTATTAGTGTTGAAAAACCACTTTTCGCACTTGTGTTAGTGTTGAAAAACCACTTTACGCACTTGTGTTAGTGTTGAAAACCCACTTTTCGCACTTGTGTTGGTGCAGGAAACCACTTTTGCACTTGTATTAGTGTGGAAAAAACACTTTTTGCCCTTGTGATAGTGTTGAAAAACCACTTTTCGCACTTGTGTTAGTGTTGAAAAACCACTTTTCGCACTTGTGTTGGTGCAGGAAACCACTTTTGCATTTGTATTAGTGTGGAAAAACCACTTTTCGCACTTATGTTAGTGTTGAAAAACCACTTTTCGCACTTGTGTTAGTGTTGAAAAACCACTTTTCACACTTGTGTTGGTGCAGGAAACCACTTTTGCACTTGTATTAGTGTGGAAAAAACACTTTTTGCACTTGTGATAGTGTTGAAAAACCACTTTTTGCACTTGTGTTAGTGTTGAAAAACCACTTTTTGCACTTGTGTTAGTGTTGAAAAACTACTTTTCGCACTTGTGTTAGTGTTGAAAAACCACTTTTCGCACTTGTGTTAGTGTTGAAAAACCACTTTTCGCACTTGTGTTGGTGCAGGAAACCACTTTTGCACTTGTATTAGTGTGGAAAAAACACTTTTTGCACATGTGATAGTGTTGAAAAACCACTTTTCGCACTTGTGTTAGTGTTGAAAAACCACCTTTCGCACTTGTGTTAGTGTTGAAAAACCACTTTTTGCACTTGTGATAGTGTTGAAAAACCACCTTTCGCACTTGTGTTAGTGTTGAAAAACCACTTTTTGCACTTGTGTTAGTGTTGAAGAACCACTTTTCGCACTTGTGTTTGTGCAGGAAACCTCTTTTGCACTTGTATTAGTGTGGAAAAAACACTTTTTGCACATGTGATAGTGTTGAAAAACCACCTTTCGCACTTGTGTTAGTGTTGAAAAACCACTTTTTGCACTTGTGTTAGTGTTGAAGAACCACTTTTCGCACTTGTGTTTGTGCAGGAAACCTCTTTTGCACTTGTATTAGTGTGGAAAAACCACTTTTCGCACTTGTGTTAGTGTTGAAAAACCACTTTTCGCACTTGTGTTGGTGCAGGAACCCACTTTTGCACTTGTATTAGTGTGGAAAAAACACTTTTTGCACTTGTGATAGTGTTGAAAAACAACTTTTCGCACTTGTGTTTGTGTTGAAAAACCACTTTTCGCACTTGTGATGGTGCAGGAAACCACTTTTGCACTTGTATTAGTGTGGAGAAAACACTTTTCGCACTTGTGTTAGTGTTGAAAAACCACTTTTCGCACTTGTGTTAGTGTTGAAAAACCACTTTTCGCACTTGTGTTGGTGCAGGAAACCACTTTTGCACTTGTGTTAGTGTTGAAAAACCACTTTTCGCACATGTGTTGGTGCAGGAAACCACTTTTGCACTTGTATTAGTGTGGAAAAAACACTTTTTGCACTTGTGATAGTGTTGAAAAACCACTTTTCGCACTTGTGTTAGTGTTGAAAAACCACTTTTCGCACTTGTGTTAGTGTTGAAAAACCACTTTTCGCACTTGTGTTGGTGCAGGAAAACCACTTTTGCACTTGTATTAGTGTGGAAAAAACACTTTTTGCACTTGTGATAGTGTTGAAAAACCACTTTTCGCACTTGTGTTAGTGTTGAAAAACCACTTTTCACACTTGTGTTGGTGCAGGAAACCACTTTTGCACTTGTATTAGTGTGGAAAAAACACTTTTTGCACTTGTGATAGTGTTGAAAAACCACTTTTCGCACTTGTGTTAGTGTTGAAAAACCACTTTTCGCACTTGTGTTTGTGTTGAAAAACTACTTTTCGCACTTGTGTTGAAAAACCACTTTTCGCACTTGTGTTGGTGCAGGAAACCACTTTTGCACTTGTATTCGTGTGGAAAAAACACTTTTTGCACATGTGATAGTGTTGAAAAACCACATTTCGCACTTGTGTTAGTGTTGAAAAACCACTTTTCGCACTTGTGTTAGTGTTGAAAAACCACTTTTCGCACTTGTGTTGGTGCAGGAAACCACTTTTGCACTTGTATTAGTGTGGAAAAAACACTTTTTGCACTTGTGATAGTGTTGAAAAACCACTTTTCGCACTTGTGTTAGTGTTGAAAAACCACTTTTCGCACTTGTGTTAGTGTTGAAAAACCACTTTTCGCACTTGTGTTAGTGTTGAAAAACCACTTCTCGCACTTGTGTTGGTGCAGAAAACCACTTTTGCACTTGTATTAGTGTTGAAAAACCACTTTTCGCACTTGTGTTAGTGTTGAAAAACCACTTTACGCACCTGTGTTAGTGTTGAAAACCCACTTTTCGCACTTGTGTTGTTGCAGGAAACCACTTTTGCACTTGTATTAGTGTGGAAAAAACACTTTTTGCCCTTGTGATAGTGTTGAAAAACCACTTTTCGCACTTGTGTTAGTGTTGAAAAACCACTTTTCGCACTTGTGTTGGTGCAGGAAACCACTTTTGCACTTGTATTAGTGTGGAAAAACCACTTTTCGCACTTATGTTAGTGTTGAAAAACCACTTTTCGCACTTGTGTTAGTGTTGAAAAACCACTTTTCACACTTGTGTTGGTGCAGGAAACCACTTTTGCACTTGTATTAGTGTGGAAAAAACACTTTTTGCACTTGTGATAGTGTTGAAAAACCACTTTTTGCACTTGTGTTAGTGTTGAAAAACCACTTTTTGCACTTGTGTTAGTGTTGAAAAACTACTTTTCGCACTTGTGTTAGTGTTGAAAAACCACTTTTCGCACTTGTGTTGGTGCAGGAAACCACTTTTGCACTTGTATTAGTGTGGAAAAAACACTTTTTGCACATGTGATAGTGTTGAAAAACCACTTTTCGCACTTGTGTTAGTGTTGAAAAACCACTTTTCGCACTTGTGTTAGTGTTGAAAAACCACTTATCGCACTTGTGTTGGTGCAGGAAACCACTTTTGCACTTGTATTAGTGTGGAAAAACACTTTTTGCACTTGTGATAGTGTTGAAAAACCACTTTTCGCACTTGTGTTAGTGTTGAAAAACCACTTTTCGCACTTGTGTTGGTGCAGGAAACCACTTTTGCACTTGTAATAGTGTGGAAAAAACACTTTTTGCACTTGTGATAGTGTTGAAAAACCACTTTTCGCACTTGTGTTAGTGTTGAAAAACCGCTTTTCGCACTTGTGTTGGTGCAGGATACCACTTTTGCACTTGTATTAGTGTGGGAAAACCACTTTTCGCACTTGTGTTAGTGTTGAAAAACCACTTTTCGCACTTGTGTTAGTGTTGAAAAACCACTTTTCACACATGTGTTGGTGCAGGAAACCACTTTTGCACTTGTATTAGTGTGGAAAAAACACTTTTTGCACTTGTGATAGTGTTGAAAAACCACCTTTCGCACTTGTGTTAGTGTTGCAAAACCACTTTTTGCACTTGTGTTAGTGTTGAAGAACCACTTTTCGCACTTGTGTTTGTGCAGGAAACCTCTTTTGCACTTGTATTAGTGTGGAAAAAACACTTTTTGCACATGTGATAGTGTTGAAAAACCACTTTTCGCACTTGTGTTAGTGTTGAAAAACCACTTTTCGCACTTGTGTTAGTGTTGAAAAACCACTTTTCGCACTTGTGTTGGTGCAGGAACCCACTTTTGCACTTGTATTAGTGTGGAAAAAACACTTTTTGCACTTGTGATAGTGTTGAAAAACAACTTTTCGCACTTGGGTTAGTGTTGAAAAACCACTTTTCGCACTTGTGATGGTGCAGGAAACCACTTTTGCACTTGTATTAGTGTGGAGAAAACACTTTTCGCACTTGTGTTAGTGTTGAAAAACCACTTTATGCACT
Organism: Myxine glutinosa; assembly: GCF_964187855.1. Classification (NCBI taxonomy): domain Eukaryota; kingdom Metazoa; phylum Chordata; class Myxini; order Myxiniformes; family Myxinidae; genus Myxine; species Myxine glutinosa. The sequence goes on from NC_136271.1 coordinate 17,311,189, forward strand.
TGTGTTAGTGTTGAAAAACCACTTTTCACACTTGTGTTGGTGCAGGAAACCACTTTTGCACTTGTGTTAGTGTTGAAAAACCACTTTTCGCACTTGTGTTGGTGCAGGAAACCACTTTTGCACTTGTATTAGTGTGGAAAAAACACTTTTTGCACTTGTGATAGTGTTGAAAAACCACTTTTCGCACTTGTGTTAGTGTTGAAAAACCACTTTTCGCATTTGTGTTAGTGTTGAAAAACCACTTTTTGCACTTGTGTTAGTGTTGAAAAACTACTTTTCGCACTTGTGTTGAAAAACCACTTTTCGCACTTGTGTTGGTGCAGGAAACCACTTTTGCACTTGTATTAGTGTGGAAAAAACACTTTTTGCACATGTGATAGTGTTGAAAAACCACTTTTCGCACTTGTGTTAGTGTTGAAAAACCACTTTTCGCACTTGTGTTAGTGTTGAAAAACCACTTTTCGCACTTGTGTTGGTGCAGGAAACCACTTTTGCACTTGTATTAGTGTGGAAAAAACACTTTTTGCACTTGTGATAGTGTTGAAAAACCACTTTTCGCGCTTGTGTTAGTGTTGAAAAACCACTTTTCGCACTTGTGTTGGTGCAGGAAACCACTTTTGCACTTGTAATAGTGTGGAAAAAACACTTTTTGCACTTGTGATAGTGTTTAAAAACCACTTTTCGCACTTGTGTTAGTGTTGAAAAACCACTTTTCGCACCTGTGTTGGTGCAGGATACCACTTTTGCACTTGTATTAGTGTGGAAAAACCACTTTTCGCACTTGTCTTAGTGTTGAAAAACCACTTTTCGCACTTGTGTTAGTGTTGAAAAACCACTTTTCACACATGTGTTGGTGCAGGAAACCACTTTTACACTTGTATTAGTGTGGAAAAAACACTTTTTGCACTTGTGATAGTGTTGAAAAACCACTTTTCGCACTTGTGTTAGTGTTGAAAAACCACTTTTCGCACTTGTGTTAGTGTTGAAGAACCACTTTTCGCACTTGTGTTGGTGCAGGAAACCTCTTTTGCACTTGTATTAGTGTGGAAAAAACACTTTTTGCACATGTGATAGTGTTGAAAAACCACTTTTCGCACTTGTGTTAGTGTTGAAAAACCACTTTTCGCACTTGTGTTAGTGTTGAAAAACCACTTTTCGCACTTGTGTTAGTGTTGAAAAACCACTTTTCGCACTTGTGTTGGTGCAGGAAACCACTTTTGCACTTGTATTAGTGTGGGAAAAACACTTTTTGCACTTGTGATAGTGTTGAAAAACCACTTTTCGCACTTGTGTTAGTGTTGAAAAACCACTTTTCGCACTTGTGTTAGTGTTGAAAAACCACTTTTCGCACTTGTGTTGGTGCAGGAAACCACTTTTGCACTTGTATTTGTGTGGAAAAAACACTTTTTGCACTTGTGTTAGTGTTGAAAAACCACTTTTCGCACTTGTGTTAGTGTTGAAAAACCACTTTACGCACTTGTGTTAGTGTTGAAAACCCACTTTTCGCACTTGTGTTGGTGCAGGAAACCACTTTTGCACTTGTATTAGTGTGGAAAAAACACTTTTTGCCCTTGTGATAGTGTTGAAAAACCACTTTTCGCACTTGTGTTAGTGTTGAAAAACCACTTTTCGCACTTGTGTTGGTGCAGGAAACCACTTTTGCACTTGTATTCGTGTGGAAAAACCACTTTTCGCACTTGTGTTAGTGTTGAAAAACCACTTTTCGCACTTGTGTTAGTGTTCAAAAACCACTTTTCACACATGTGTTGGTGCAGGAAACCACTTTTACACTTGTATTAGTGTGGAAAAAACACTTTTTGCACTTGTGTTAGTGTTGAAAAACCACTTTTCGCACTTGTGTTAGTGTTGAAAAACCACTTTTTGCACTTGTGTTAGTGTTGAAAAACTACTTTTCGCACTTGTGTTGAAAAACCACTTTTCGCACTTGTGTTGGTGCAGGAAACCACTTTTGCACTTGTATTAGTGTGGAAAAAACACTTTTTGCACATGTGATATTGTTGAAAAACCACTTTTCGCACTTGTGTTAGTGTTGAAAAACCACTTTTCGCACTTGTGTTAGTGTTGAAAAACCACTTTTCGCACTTGTGTTGGTGCAGGAAAACCACTTTTGCACTTGTATTAGTGTGGAAAAAACACTTTTTGCACTTGTGATAGTGTTGAAAAACCACTTTTCGCACTTGTGTTAGTGTTGAAAAACCACTTTTCGCACTTGTGTTGGTGCAGGAAACCACTTTTGCACTTGTAATAGTGTGGAAAAAACACTTTTTGCACTTGTGATAGTGTTGAAAAACCACTTTTCGCTCTTGTGTTAGTGTTAAAAAACCACTGTTTGCACTTGTGTTGGTGCAGGATACCACTTTTGCACTTGTATTAGTGTGGAAAAACCACTTTTCGCACTTGTGTTAGTGTTGAAAAACCACTTTTCGCACTTGTGTTAGTGTTGAAAAACCACTTTTCACACATGTGTTGGTGCAGGAAACCACTTTTGCACTTGTATTAGTGTGGAAAAAACACTTTTTGCACTTGTGATAGTGTTGAAAAACCACCTTTCGCACTTGTGTTAGTGTTGAAAAACCACTTTTTGCACTTGTGTTAGTGTTGAAGAACCACTTTTCGCACTTGTGTTTGTGCAGGAAACCTCTTTTGCACTCGTATTAGTGTGGAAAAAACACTTTTTGCACATGTGATAGTGTTGAAAAACCACTTTTCCCACTTATGTTAGTGTTGAAAAACCACTTTTCGCACTTGTGTTAGTGTTGAAAAACCACTTTTCGCACTTGTGTTGGTGCAGGAACCCACTTTTGCACTTGTATTAGTGTGGAAAAAACACTTTTTGCACTTGTGATAGTGTTGAAAAACAACTTTTCGCACTTGTGTTAGTGTTGAAAAACCACTTTTCGCACTTGTGATGGTGCAGGAAACCACTTTTGCACTTGTATTAGTGTGGAGAAAACACTTTTCGCACTTGTGTTAGTGTTGAAAAACCACTTTTCGCACTTGTGTTAGTGTTGAAAAACCACTTTTCGCACTTGTGTTGGTGCAGGAAACCACTTTTGCACTTGTGTTAGTGTTGAAAAACCACTTTTCGCACTTGTGTTGGTGCAGGAAACCACTTTTGCACTTGTATTAGTGTGGAAAAAACACTTTTTGCACTTGTGATAGTGTTGAAAAACCACTTTTCGCACTTGTGTTAGTGTTGAAAAACCACTTTTCGCACTTGTGTTAGTGTTGAAAAACCACTTTTCGCACTTGTGTTGGTGCAGGAAAACCACTTTTGCACTTGTATTAGTGTGGAAAAAACACTTTTTGCACTTGTGATAGTGTTGAAAAACCACTTTTCGCACTTGTGTTAGTGTTGAAAAACCACTTTTCACACTTGTGTTGGTGCAGGAAACCACTTTTGCACTTGTATTAGTGTGGAAAAAACACTTTTTGCACTTGTGATAGTGTTGAAAAACCACTTTTCGCACTTGTGTTAGTGTTGAAAAATCACTTTTCGCACTTGTGTTTGTGTTGAAAAACTACTTTTCGCACTTGTGTTGAAAAACCACTTTTCGCACTTGTGTTGGTGCAGGAAACCACTTTTGCACTTGTATTCGTGTGGAATAAACACTTTTTGCACATGTGATAGTGTTGAAAAACCACATTTCGCACTTGTGTTAGTGTTGAAAAACCACTTTTCGCACTTGTGTTAGTGTTGAAAAACCACTTTTCGCACTTGTGTTGGTGCAGGAAACCACTTTTGCACTTGTATTAGTGTGGAAAAAACACTTTTTGCACTTGTGATAGTGTTGAAAAACCACTTTTCGCACTTGTGTTAGTGTTGAAAAACCACTTTTCGCACTTGTGTTAGTGTTGAAAAACCACTTTTCGCACTTGTGTTAGTGTTGAAAAACCACTTCTCGCACTTGTGTTGGTGCAGAAAACCACTTTTGCACTTGTATTAGTGTGGAAAAAACACTTTTTGCACTTGTGATAGTGTTGAAAAACCACTTTTCGCACTTGTGTTGGTGCAGGAAACCACTTTTGCACTTGTATTCGTGTGGAAAAACACTTTTTGCACATGTGATAGTGTTGAAAAACCACATTTTGCACTTGTGTTAGTGTTGAAAAACCACTTTTCGCACTTGTGTTATTGTTGAAAAACCACTTTTCGCACTTGTGTTAGTGTTGAAAAACTACTTTTCGCACTTGTGTTGAAAAACCACTTTTCGCACTTGTGTTGGTGCAGGAAACCACTTTTGCACTTGTATTAGTGTGGGAAAACCACTTTTCACTCTTGTGTTAGTGTTGAAAAACCACTTTTCGCACTTGTGTTGGTGCAGGAAACCACTTTTGCACTTGTATTAGTGTGGAAAAAACACTTTTTGCACTTGTGATAGTGTTGAAAAACCACTTTTCGCACTTGTATTAGTGTTGAAGAACCACTTTTCGCACTTGTGTTAGTGTTGAAAAACCACTTTTCGCACTTGTGTTGGTGCAGGAAACCACTTTTGCACTTGTATTTGTGTGGAAAAAACACTTTTTGCACTTGTGTTAGTGTTGAAAAACCACTTTTCGCACTTGTGTTAGTGTTGAAAAACCACTTTATGCACTTGTGTTAGTGTTGAAAAACCACTTTTCGCACTTGTGTTGGTGCAGGAAACCACTTTTGCACTTGTATTAGTGTGGAAAAACCACTTTTCGCACTTGTGTTAGTGTTGAAAAACCACTTTTCGCACTTGTGTTGGTGCAGGAAACCACTTTTGCCCTTGTATTAGTGTGGAAAAAACACTTTTTGCACTTGTGATAGTGTTGAAAAACCACTTTTCGCACTTGTGTTAGTGTTGAAAAACCACTTTTTGCACTTGTGTTAGTGTTGAAAAACCACTTTACGCACTTGTGTTAGTGTTGAAAACCCACTTTTCGCACTTGTGTTGGTGCAGGAAACCACTTTTGCACTTGTATTAGTGTGGAAAAAACACTTTTTGCCCTTGTGATAGTGTTGAAAAACCACTTTTCGCACTTGTGTTAGTGTTGAAAAACCACTTTTCGCACTTGTGTTGGTGCAGGAAACCACTTTTGCACTTGTATTCGTGTGGAAAAACCACTTTTCGCACTTGTGTTAGTGTTGAAAAACCACTTTTCGCACTTGTGTTAGTGTTGAAAAACCACTTTTCACACATGTGTTGGTGCAGGAAACCACTTTTACACTTGTATTAGTGTGGAAAAAACACTTTTTGCACTTGTGTTAGTGTTGAAAAACCACTTTTCGCACTTGTGTTAGTGTTGAAAAACCACTTTTTGCACTTGTGTTAGTGTTGAAAAACTACTTTTCGCACTTGTGTTGAAAAACCACTTTTCGCACTTGTGTTGGTGCAGGAAACCACTTTTGCACTTGTATTAGTGTGGAAAAAACACTTTTTGCACATGTGATATTGTTGAAAAACCACTTTTCGCACTTGTGTTAGTGTTGAAAAACCACTTTTCGCACTTGTGTTAGTGTTGAAAAACCACTTTTCGCACTTGTGTTGGTGCAGGAAAACCACTTTTGCACTTGTATTAGTGTGGAAAAAACACTTTTTGCACTTGTGATAGTGTTGAAAAACCACTTTTCGCACTTGTGTTAGTGTTAAAAAACCACTGTTTGCACTTGTGTTGGTGCAGGATACCACTTTTGCACTTGTATTAGTGTGGAAAAACCACTTTTCGCACTTGTGTTAGTGTTGAAAAACCACTATTCGCACTTGTGTAAGTGTTGAAAAACCACTTTTCACACATGTGTTGGTGCAGGAAACCACTTTTGCACTTGTATTAGTGTGGAAAAAACACTTTTTGCACTTGTGATAGTGTTGAAAAACCACCTTTCGCACTTGTGTTAGTGTTGAAAAACCACTTTTTGCACTTGTGTTAGTGTTGAAGAACCACTTTTCGCACTTGTGTTTGTGCAGGAAACCTCTTTTGCACTTGTATTAGTGTGGAAAAAACACTTTTTGCACATGTGATAGTGTTGAAAAACCACTTTTCCCACTTGTGTTAGTGTTGAAAAACCACTTTTCGCACTTGTGTTAGTGTTGAAAAACCACTTTTCGCACTTGTGTTGGTGCAGGAACCCACTTTTGCACTTGTATTAGTGTGGAAAAAACACTTTTTGCACATGTGATAGTGTTGAAAAACCACTTTTCGCACTTGTGTTAGTGTTGAAAAACCACTTTTCGCACTTGTGTTAGTGTTGAAAAACCACTTATCGCACTTGTGTTGGTGCAGGAAACCACTTTTGCACTTGTATTAGTGTGGAAAAACACTTTTTGCACTTGTGATAGTGTTGAAAAACCACTTTTCGCACTTGTGTTAGTGTTGAAAAACCACTTTTCGCACTTGTGTTGGTGCAGGAAACCACTTTTGCACTTGTAATAGTGTGGAAAAAACACTTTTTGCACTTGTGATAGTGTTGAAAAACCACTTTTCGCACTTGTGTTAGTGTTGAAAAACCGCTTTTCGCACTTGTGTTGGTGCAGGATACCACTTTTGCACTTGTATTAGTGTGGGAAAACCACTTTTCGCACTTGTGTTAGTGTTGAAAAACAACTTTTCGCACTTGGGTTAGTGTTGAAAAACCACTTTTCGCACTTGTGATGGTGCAGGAAACCACTTTTGCACTTGTATTAGTGTGGAGAAAACACTTTTCGCACTTGTGTTAGTGTTGAAAAACCACTTTTCGCACTTGTGTTAGTGTTGAAAAACCACTTTTCGCACTTGTGTTGGTGCAGGAAACCACTTTTGCACTTGTGTTAGTGTTGAAAAACCACTTTTCGCACTTGTGTTGGTGCAGGAAACCACTTTTGCACTTGTATTAGTGTGGAAAAAACACTTTTTGCACTTGTGATAGTGTTGAAAAACCACTTTTCGCACTTGTGTTAGTGTTGAAAAACCACTTTTCGCACTTGTGTTGGTGCAGGAAAACCACTTTTGCACTTGTATTAGTGTGGAAAAAACACTTTTTGCACTTGTGATAGTGTTGAAAAACCACTTTTCGCACTTGTGTTAGTGTTGAAAAACCACTTTTCACACTTGTGTTGGTGCAGGAAACCACTTTTGCACTTGTATTAGTGTGGAAAAAATACTTTTTGCACTTGTGATAGTGTTGAAAAACCACTTTTCGCACTTGTGTTAGTGTTGAAAAACCACTTTTCGCACTTGTGTTTGTGTTGAAAAACTACTTTTCGCACTTGTGTTGAAAAACCACTTTTCGCACTTGTGTTGGTGCCGGAAACCACTTTTGCACTTGTATTCGTGTGGAAAAAACACTTTTTGCACATGTGATAGTGTTGAAAAACCACATTTCGCACTTGTGTTAGTGTTGAAAAACCACTTTTCGCATTTGTGTTAGTGTTGAAAAACCACTTTTCGCACTTGTGTTGGTGCAGGAAACCACTTTTGCACTTGTATTAGTGTGGAAAAAACACTTTTTGCACTTGTGATAGTGTTGAAAAACCACTTTTCGCACTTGTGTTAGTGTTGAAAAACCACTTTTCGCACTTGTGTTAGTGTTGAAAAACCACTTTTCGCACTTGTGTTAGTGTTGAAAAACCACTTCTCGCACTTGTGTTGGTGCAGAAAACCACTTTTGCACTTGTATTAGTGTTGAAAAACCACTTTTCGCACTTGTGTTAGTGTTGAAAAACCACTTTACGCACTTGTGTTAGTGTTGAAAACCCACTTTTCGCACTTGTGTTGGTGCAGGAAACCACTTTTGCACTTGTATTAGTGTGGAAAAAACACTTTTTGCCCTTGTGATAGTGTTGAAAAACCACTTTTCGCACTTGTGTTAGTGTTGAAAAACCACTTTTCGCACTTGTGTTGGTGCAGGAAACCACTTTTGCACTTGTATTAGTGTGGAAAAACCACTTTTCGCACTTATGTTAGTGTTGAAAAACCACTTTTCGCACTTGTGTTAGTGTTGAAAAACCACTTTTCACACTTGTGTTGGTGCAGGAAACCACATTTGCACTTGTATTAGTGTGGAAAAAACACTTTTTGCACTTGTGATAGTGTTGAAAAACCACTTTTTGCACTGTGTTAGTGTTGAAAAACCACTTTTTGCACTTGTGTTAGTGTTGAAAAACTACTTTTCGCACTTGTGTTAGTGTTGAAAAACCACTTTTCGCACTTGTGTTAGTGTTGAAAAACCACTTTTCGCACTTGTGTTGGTGCAGGAAACCACTTTTGCACTTGTATTAGTGTGGAAAAAACACTTTTTGCACATGTGATAGTGTTGAAAAACCACTTTTCGCACTTGTGTTAGTGTTGAAAAACCACCTTTCGCACTTGTGTTAGTGTTGAAAAACCACTTTTTGCACTTGTGATAGTGTTGAAAAACCACCTTTCGCACTTGTGTTAGTGTTGAAAAACCACTTTTTGCACTTGTGTTAGTGTTGAAGAACCACTTTTCGCACTTGTGTTTGTGCAGGAAACCTCTTTTGCACTTGTATTAGTGTGGAAAAAACACTTTTTGCACATGTGATAGTGTTGAAAAACCACCTTTCGCACTTGTGTTAGTGTTGAAAAACCACTTTTTGCACTTGTGTTAGTGTTGAAGAACCACTTTTCGCACTTGTGTTTGTGCAGGAAACCTCTTTTGCACTTGTATTAGTGTGGAAAAACCACTTTTCGCACTTGTGTTAGTGTTGAAAAACCACTTTTCGCACTTGTGTTGGTGCAGGAACCCACTTTTGCACTTGTATTAGTGTGGAAAAAACACTTTTTGCACTTGTGATAGTGTTGAAAAACAACTTTTCGCACTTGTGTTTGTGTTGAAAAACCACTTTTCGCACTTGTGATGGTGCAGGAAACCACTTTTGCACTTGTATTAGTGTGGAGAAAACACTTTTCGCACTTGTGTTAGTGTTGAAAAACCGCTTTTCGCACTTGTGTTGGTGCAGGATACCACTTTTGCACTTGTATTAGTGTGGGAAAACCACTTTTCGCACTTGTGTTAGTGTTGAAAAACCACTTTTCGCACTTGTGTTAGTGTTGAAAAACCACTTTTCACACATGTGTTGGTGCAGGAAACCACTTTTGCACTTGTATTAGTGTGGAAAAAACACTTTTTGCACTTGTGATAGTGTTGAAAAACCACCTTTCGCACTTGTGTTAGTGTTGCAAAACCACTTTTTGCACTTGTGTTAGTGTTGAAGAACCACTTTTCGCACTTGTGTTTGTGCAGGAAACCTCTTTTGCACTTGTATTAGTGTGGAAAAAACACTTTTTGCACATGTGATAGTGTTGAAAAACCACTTTTCGCACTTGTGTTAGTGTTGAAAAACCACTTTTCGCACTTGTGTTAGTGTTGAAAAACCACTTTTCGCACTTGTGTTGGTGCAGGAACCCACTTTTGCACTTGTATTAGTGTGGAAAAAACACTTTTTGCACTTGTGATAGTGTTGAAAAACAACTTTTCGCACTTGGGTTAGTGTTGAAAAACCACTTTTCGCACTTGTGATGGTGCAGGAAACCACTTTTGCACTTGTATTAGTGTGGAGAAAACACTTTTCGCACTTGTGTTAGTGTTGAAAAACCACTTTATGCACTTGTGTTAGTGTTGAAAAACCACTTTTCGCACTTGTGTTGGTGCAGGAAACCACTTTTGCACTTGTGTTAGTGTTGAAAAACCACTTTTCGCACTTGTGTTGGTGCAGGAAACCACTTTTGCACTTGTATTAGTGTGGAAAAAACACTTTTTGCACTTGTGATAGTGTTGAAAAACCACTTTTCGCACTTGTGTTAGTGTTGAAAAACCACTTTTCGCATTTGTGTTAGTGTTGAAAAACCACTTTTTGCACTTGTGTTAGTGTTGAAAAACTACTTTTCGCACTTGTGTTGAAAAACCACTTTTCGCACTTGTGTTGGTGCAGGAAACCACTTTTGCACTTGTATTAGTGTGGAAAAAACACTTTTTGCACATGTGATAGTGTTGAAAAACCACTTTTCGCACTTGTGTTAGTGTTGAAAAACCACTTTTCGCACTTGTGTTAGTGTTGAAAAACCACTTTTCGCACTTGTGTTGGTGCAGGAAACCACTTTTGCACTTGTATTAGTGTGGAAAAAACACTTTTTGCACTTGTGATAGTGTTGAAAAACCACTTTTCGCGCTTGTGTTAGTGTTGAAAAACCACTTTTCGCACTTGTGTTGGTGCAGGAAACCACTTTTGCACTTGTAATAGTGTGGAAAAAACACTTTTTGCACTTGTGATAGTGTTTAAAAACCACTTTTCGCACTTGTGTTAGTGTTGAAAAACCACTTTTCGCACCTGTGTTGGTGCAGGATACCACTTTTGCACTTGTATTAGTGTGGAAAAACCACTTTTCGCACTTGTCTTAGTGTTGAAAAACCACTTTTCGCACTTGTGTTAGTGTTGAAAAACCACTTTTCACACATGTGTTGGTGCAGGAAACCACTTTTACACTTGTATTAGTGTGGAAAAAACACTTTTTGCACTTGTGATAGTGTTGAAAAACCACTTTTCGCACTTGTGTTAGTGTTGAAAAACCACTTTTCGCACTTGTGTTAGTGTTGAAGAACCACTTTTCGCACTTGTGTTGGTGCAGGAAACCTCTTTTGCACTTGTATTAGTGTGGAAAAAACACTTTTTGCACATGTGATAGTGTTGAAAAACCACTTTTCGCACTTGTGTTAGTGTTGAAAAACCACTTTTCGCACTTGTGTTAGTGTTGAAAAACCACTTTTCGCACTTGTGTTAGTGTTGAAAAACCACTTTTCGCACTTGTGTTGGTGCAGGAAACCACTTTTGCACTTGTATTAGTGTGGGAAAAACACTTTTTGCACTTGTGATAGTGTTGAAAAACCACTTTTCGCACTTGTGTTAGTGTTGAAAAACCACTTTTCGCACTTGTGTTAGTGTTGAAAAACCACTTTTCGCACTTGTGTTGGTGCAGGAAAACCACTTTTGCACTTGTATTAGTGTGGAAAAAACACTTTTTGCACTTGTGATAGTGTTGAAAAACCACTTTTCGCACTTGTGTTAGTGTTGAAAAACCACTTTTCACACTTGTGTTGGTGCAGGAAACCACTTTTGCACTTGTATTAGTGTGGAAAAAACACTTTTTGCACTTGTGATAGTGTTGAAAAACCACTTTTCGCACTTGTGTTAGTGTTGAAAAACCACTTTTCGCACTTGTGTTTGTGTTGAAAAACTACTTTTCGCACTTGTGTTGAAAAACCACTTTTCGCTCTTGTGTTGGTGCCGGAAACCACTTTTGCACTTGTATTCGTGTGGAAAAAACACTTTTTGCACATGTGATAGTGTTGAAAAACCACATTTCACACTTGTGTTAGTGTTGAAAAACCACTTTTCGCACTTGTGTTAGTGTTGAAAAACCACTTTTCGCACTTGTGTTGGTGCAGGAAACCACTTTTGCACTTGTATTAGTGTGGAAAAAACACTTTTTGCACTTGTGATAGTGTTGAAAAACCACTTTTCGCACTTGTGTTAGTGTTGAAAAACCACTTTTCGCACTTGTGTTAGTGTTGAAAAACCACTTTTCGCACTTGTGTTAGTGTTGAAAAACCACTTCTCGCACTTGTTTTGGTGCAGAAAACCACTTTTGCACTTGTATTAGTGTTGAAAAACCACTTTTCGCACTTGTGTTAGTGTTGAAAAACCACTTTACGCACTTGTGTTAGTGTTGAAAACCCACTTTTCGCACTTGTGTTGGTGCAGGAAACCACTTTTGCACTTGTATTAGTGTGGAAAAAACACTTTTTGCCCTTGTGATAGTGTTGAAAAACCACTTTTCGCACTTGTGTTAGTGTTGAAAAACCACTTTTCGCACTTGTGTTGGTGCAGGAAACCACTTTTGCACTTGTATTAGTGTGGAAAAACCACTTTTCGCACTTATGTTAGTGTTGAAAAACCACTTTTCGCACTTGTGTTAGTGTTGAAAAACCACTTTTCACACTTGTGTTGGTGCAGGAAACCACTTTTGCACTTGTATTAGTGTGGAAAAAACACTTTTTGCACTTGTGATAGTGTTGAAAAACCACTTTTTGCACTTGTGTTAGTGTTGAAAAACCACTTTTTGCACTTGTGTTAGTGTTGAAAAACTACTTTTCGCACTTGTGTTAGTGTTGAAAAACCACTTTTCGCACTTGTGTTAGTGTTGAAAAACCACTTTTCGCACTTGTGTTGGTGCAGGAAACCACTTTTGCACTTGTATTAGTGTGGAAAAAACACTTTTTGCACATGTGATAGTGTTGAAAAACCACTTTTCGCACTTGTGTTAGTGTTGAAAAACCACCTTTCGCACTTGTGTTAGTGTTGAAAAACCACTTTTTGCACTTGTGATAGTGTTGAAAAACCACCTTTCGCACTTGTGTTAGTGTTGAAAAACCACTTTTTGCACTTGTGTTAGTGTTGAAGAACCACTTTTCGCACTTGTGTTTGTGCAGGAAACCTCTTTTGCACTTGTATTAGTGTGGAAAAAACACTTTTTGCACATGTGATAGTGTTGAAAAACCACCTTTCGCACTTGTGTTAGTGTTGAAAAACCACTTTTTGCACTTGTGTTAGTGTTGAAGAACCACTTTTCGCACTTGTGTTTGTGCAGGAAACCTCTTTTGCACTTGTATTAGTGTGGAAAAACCACTTTTCGCACTTGTGTTAGTGTTGAAAAACCACTTTTCGCACTTGTGTTGGTGCAGGAACCCACTTTTGCACTTGTATTAGTGTGGAAAAAACACTTTTTGCACTTGTGATAGTGTTGAAAAACAACTTTTCGCACTTGTGTTTGTGTTGAAAAACCACTTTTCGCACTTGTGATGGTGCAGGAAACCACTTTTGCACTTGTATTAGTGTGGAGAAAACACTTTTCGCACTTGTGTTAGTGTTGAAAAACCACTTTTCGCACTTGTGTTAGTGTTGAAAAACCACTTTTCGCACTTGTGTTGGTGCAGGAAACCACTTTTGCACTTGTGTTAGTGTTGAAAAACCACTTTTCGCACATGTGTTGGTGCAGGAAACCACTTTTGCACTTGTATTAGTGTGGAAAAAACACTTTTTGCACTTGTGATAGTGTTGAAAAACCACCTTTCGCACTTGTGTTAGTGTTGAAAAACCACTTTTCGCACTTGTGTTAGTGTTGAAAAACCACTTTTCGCACTTGTGTTGGTGCAGGAAAACCACTTTTGCACTTGTATTAGTGTGGAAAAAACACTTTTTGCACTTGTGATAGTGTTGAAAAACCACTTTTCGCACTTGTGTTAGTGTTGAAAAAACACTTTTTGCACTTGTGATAGTGTTGAAAAACCACTTTTGCACTTGTATTAGTGTGGAAAAAACACTTTTTGCACTTGTGATAGTGTTGAAAAACCACTTTTCGCACTTGTGTTAGTGTTGAAAAACCACTTTTCGCACTTGTGTTAGTGTTGAAAAACCACTTTTCGCACTTGTGTTGGTGCAGGAAACCACTTTTGCACTTGTATTAGTGTGGAAAAAACACTTTTTGCACTTGTGATAGTGTTGAAAAACCACTTTTCGCGCTTGTGTTAGTGTTGAAAAACCACTTTTCGCACTTGTGTTGGTGCAGGAAACCACTTTTGCACTTGTAATAGTGTGGAAAAAACACTTTTTGCACTTGTGATAGTGTTTAAAAACCACTTTTCGCACTTGTGTTAGTGTTGAAAAACCACTTTTCGCACCTGTGTTGGTGCAGGATACCACTTTTGCACTTGTATTAGTGTGGAAAAACCACTTTTCGCACTTGTCTTAGTGTTGAAAAACCACTTTTCGCACTTGTGTTAGTGTTGAAAAACCACTTTTCACACATGTGTTGGTGCAGGAAACCACTTTTACACTTGTATTAGTGTGGAAAAAACACTTTTTGCACTTGTGATAGTGTTGAAAAACCACTTTTCGCACTTGTGTTAGTGTTGAAAAACCACTTTTCGCACTTGTGTTAGTGTTGAAGAACCACTTTTCGCACTTGTGTTGGTGCAGGAAACCTCTTTTGCACTTGTATTAGTGTGGAAAAAACACTTTTTGCACATGTGATAGTGTTGAAAAACCACTTTTCGCACTTGTGTTAGTGTTGAAAAACCACTTTTCGCACTTGTGTTAGTGTTGAAAAACCACTTTTCGCACTTGTGTTAGTGTTGAAAAACCACTTTTCGCACTTGTGTTGGTGCAGGAAACCACTTTTGCACTTGTATTAGTGTGGGAAAAACACTTTTTGCACTTGTGATAGTGTTGAAAAACCACTTTTCGCACTTGTGTTAGTGTTGAAAAACCACTTTTCGCACTTGTGTTAGTGTTGAAAAACCACTTTTCGCACTTGTGTTGGTGCAGGAAAACCACTTTTGCACTTGTATTAGTGTGGAAAAAACACTTTTTGCACTTGTGATAGTGTTGAAAAACCACTTTTCGCACTTGTGTTAGTGTTGAAAAACCACTTTTCACACTTGTGTTGGTGCAGGAAACCACTTTTGCACTTGTATTAGTGTGGAAAAAACACTTTTTGCACTTGTGATAGTGTTGAAAAACCACTTTTCGCACTTGTGTTAGTGTTGAAAAACCACTTTTCGCACTTGTGTTTGTGTTGAAAAACTACTTTTCGCACTTGTGTTGAAAAACCACTTTTCGCTCTTGTGTTGGTGCCGGAAACCACTTTTGCACTTGTATTCGTGTGGAAAAAACACTTTTTGCACATGTGATAGTGTTGAAAAACCACATTTCACACTTGTGTTAGTGTTGAAAAACCACTTTTCGCACTTGTGTTAGTGTTGAAAAACCACTTTTCGCACTTGTGTTGGTGCAGGAAACCACTTTTGCACTTGTATTAGTGTGGAAAAAACACTTTTTGCACTTGTGATAGTGTTGAAAAACCACTTTTCGCACTTGTGTTAGTGTTGAAAAACCACTTTTCGCACTTGTGTTAGTGTTGAAAAACCACTTTTCGCACTTGTGTTAGTGTTGAAAAACCACTTCTCGCACTTGTTTTGGTGCAGAAAACCACTTTTGCACTTGTATTAGTGTTGAAAAACCACTTTTCGCACTTGTGTTAGTGTTGAAAAACCACTTTACGCACTTGTGTTAGTGTTGAAAACCCACTTTTCGCACTTGTGTTGGTGCAGGAAACCACTTTTGCACTTGTATTAGTGTGGAAAAAACACTTTTTGCCCTTGTGATAGTGTTGAAAAACCACTTTTCGCACTTGTGTTAGTGTTGAAAAACCACTTTTCGCACTTGTGTTGGTGCAGGAAACCACTTTTGCACTTGTATTAGTGTGGAAAAACCACTTTTCGCACTTATGTTAGTGTTGAAAAACCACTTTTCGCACTTGTGTTAGTGTTGAAAAACCACTTTTCACACTTGTGTTGGTGCAGGAAACCACTTTTGCACTTGTATTAGTGTGGAAAAAACACTTTTTGCACTTGTGATAGTGTTGAAAAACCACTTTTTGCACTTGTGTTAGTGTTGAAAAACCACTTTTTGCACTTGTGTTAGTGTTGAAAAACTACTTTTCGCACTTGTGTTAGTGTTGAAAAACCACTTTTCGCACTTGTGTTAGTGTTGAAAAACCACTTTTCGCACTTGTGTTGGTGCAGGAAACCACTTTTGCACTTGTATTAGTGTGGAAAAAACACTTTTTGCACATGTGATAGTGTTGAAAAACCACTTTTCGCACTTGTGTTAGTGTTGAAAAACCACCTTTCGCACTTGTGTTAGTGTTGAAAAACCACTTTTTGCACTTGTGATAGTGTTGAAAAACCACCTTTCGCACTTGTGTTAGTGTTGAAAAACCACTTTTTGCACTTGTGTTAGTGTTGAAGAACCACTTTTCGCACTTGTGTTTGTGCAGGAAACCTCTTTTGCACTTGTATTAGTGTGGAAAAAACACTTTTTGCACATGTGATAGTGTTGAAAAACCACCTTTCGCACTTGTGTTAGTGTTGAAAAACCACTTTTTGCACTTGTGTTAGTGTTGAAGAACCACTTTTCGCACTTGTGTTTGTGCAGGAAACCTCTTTTGCACTTGTATTAGTGTGGAAAAACCACTTTTCGCACTTGTGTTAGTGTTGAAAAACCACTTTTCGCACTTGTGTTGGTGCAGGAACCCACTTTTGCACTTGTATTAGTGTGGAAAAAACACTTTTTGCACTTGTGATAGTGTTGAAAAACAACTTTTCGCACTTGTGTTTGTGTTGAAAAACCACTTTTCGCACTTGTGATGGTGCAGGAAACCACTTTTGCACTTGTATTAGTGTGGAGAAAACACTTTTCGCACTTGTGTTAGTGTTGAAAAACCACTTTTCGCACTTGTGTTAGTGTTGAAAAACCACTTTTCGCACTTGTGTTGGTGCAGGAAACCACTTTTGCACTTGTGTTAGTGTTGAAAAACCACTTTTCGCACATGTGTTGGTGCAGGAAACCACTTTTGCACTTGTATTAGTGTGGAAAAAACACTTTTTGCACTTGTGATAGTGTTGAAAAACCACCTTTCGCACTTGTGTTAGTGTTGAAAAACCACTTTTCGCACTTGTGTTAGTGTTGAAAAACCACTTTTCGCACTTGTGTTGGTGCAGGAAAACCACTTTTGCACTTGTATTAGTGTGGAAAAAACACTTTTTGCACTTGTGATAGTGTTGAAAAACCACTTTTCGCACTTGTGTTAGTGTTGAAAAACCACTTTTCACACTTGTGTTGGTGCAGGAAACCACTTTTGCACTTGTATTAGTGTGGAAAAAACACTTTTTGCACTTGTGATAGTGTTGAAAAACCACTTTTCGCACTTGTGTTAGTGTTGAAAAACCACTTTTCGCACTTGTGTTTGTGTTGAAAAACTACTTTTCGCACTTGTGTTGAAAAACCACTTTTCGCACTTGTGTTGGTGCAGGAAACCACTTTTGCACTTGTATTCGTGTGGAAAAAACACTTTTTGCACATGTGATAGTGTTGAAAAACCACATTTCGCACTTGTGTTAGTGTTGAAAAACCACTTTTCGCATTTGTGTTAGTGTTGAAAAACCACTTTTCGCACTTGTGTTGGTGCAGGAAACCACTTTTGCACTTGTATTAGTGTGGAAAAAACACTTTTTGCACTTGTGATAGTGTTGAAAAACCACTTTTCGCACTTGTGTTAGTGTTGAAAAACCACTTTTCGCACTTGTGTTAGTGCTGAAAAACCACTTTTCGCACTTGTGTTAGTGTTGAAAAACCACCTCTCGCACTTGTGTTGTTGCAGGAAACCACTTTTGCACTTGTATTAGTGTGGAAAAAACACTTTTTGCCCTTGTGATAGTGTTGAAAAACCACTTTTCGCACTTGTGTTAGTGTTGAAAAACCACTTTTCGCACTTGTGTTGGTGCAGGAAACCACTTTTGCACTTGTATTAGTGTGGAAAAAACACTTTTTGCACTTGTGATAGTGTTGAAAAACCACTTTTTGCACTTGTGTTAGTGTTGAAAAACCACTTTTTGCACTTGTGTTAGTGTTGAAAAACTACTTTTCGCACTTGTGTTAGTGTTGAAAAACCACTTTTCGCACTTGTGTTAGTGTTGAAAAACCACTTTTCGCACTTGTGTTGGTGCAGGAAACCACTTTTGCACTTGTATTAGTGTGGAAAAAACACTTTTTGCACATGTGATAGTGTTGAAAAACCACTTTTCGCACTTGTGTTAGTGTTGAAAAACCACTTTTCGCACTTGTGTTAGTGTTGAAAAACCACTTATCGCACTTGTGTTGGTGCAGGAAACCACTTTTGCACTTGTATTAGTGTGGAAAAACACTTTTTGCACTTGTGATAGTGTTGAAAAACCACTTTTCGCACTTGTGTTGGTGCAGGAAACCACTTTTGCACTTGTAATAGTGTGGAAAAAACACTTTTTGCACTTGTGATAGTGTTGAAAAACCACTTTTCGCACTTGTGTTAGTGTTGAAAAACCGCTTTTCGCACTTGTGTTGGTGCAGGATACCACTTTTGCACTTGTATTAGTGTGGGAAAACCACTTTTCGCACTTGTGTTAGTGTTGAAAAACCACTTTTCGCACTTGTGTTAGTGTTGAAAAACCACTTTTCACACATGTGTTGGTGCAGGAAACCACTTTTGCACTTGTATTAGTGTGGAAAAAACACTTTTGGCACTTGTGATAGTGTTGAAAAACCACCTTTCGCACTTGTGTTAGTGTTGCAAAACCACTTTTTGCACTTGTGTTAGTGTTGAAGAACCACTTTTCGCACTTGTGTTTGTGCAGGAAACCTCTTTTGCACTTGTATTAGTGTGGAAAAAACACTTTTTGCACATGTGATAGTGTTGAAAAACCACTTTTCGCACTTGTGTTAGTGTTGAAAAACCACTTTTCGCACTTGTGTTAGTGTTGAAAAACCACTTATCGCACTTGTGTTGGTGCAGGAAACCACTTTTGCACTTGTATTAGTGTGGAAAAAACACTTTTTGCACTTGTGATAGTGTTGAAAAACCACTTTTCGCACTTGTGTTAGTGTTGAAAAACCACTTTTCGCACTTGTGTTGGTGCAGGAAACCACTTTTGCACTTGTAATAGTGTGGAAAAAACACTTTTTGCACTTGTGATAGTGTTGAAAAACCACTTTTCGCACCTGTGTTAGTGTTGAAAAACCGCTTTTCGCACTTGTGTTGGTGCAGGATACCACTTTTGCACTTGTATTAGTGTGGGAAAACCACTTTTCGCACTTGTGTTAGTGTTGAAAAACCACTTTTCGCACTTGTGTTAGTGTTGAAAAACCACTTTTCACACATGTGTTGGTGCAGGAAACCACTTTTGCACTTGTATTAGTGTGGAAAAAACACTTTATGCACTTGTGATAGTGTTGAAAAACCACCTTTCGCACTTGTGTTAGTGTTGCAAAACCACTTTTTGCACTTGTGTTAGTGTTGAAGAACCACTTTTCGCACTTGTGTTTGTGCAGGAAACCTCTTTTGCACTTGTATTAGTGTGGAAAAAACACTTTTTGCACATGTGATAGTGTTGAAAAACCACTTTTCGCACTTGTGTTAGTGTTGAAAAACCACTTTTCGCACTTGTGTTAGTGTTGAAAAACCACTTTTCGCACTTGTGTTGGTGCAGGAACCCACTTTTGCACTTGTATTAGTGTGGAAAAAACACTTTTTGCACTTGTGATAGTGTTGAAAAACAACTTTTCGCACTTGGGTTAGTGTTGAAAAACCACTTTTCGCACTTGTGATGGTGCAGGAAACCACTTTTGCACTTGTATTAGTGTGGAGAAAACACTTTTCGCACTTGTGTTAGTGTTGAAAAACCACTTTATGCACTTGTGTTACTGTTGAAAAACCACTTTTCGCACTTGTGTTGGTGCAGGAAACCACTTTTGCACTTGTGTTAGTGTTGAAAAACCACTTTTCGCACTTGTGTTGGTGCAGGAAACCACTTTTGCACTTGTATTAGTGTGGAAAAAACACTTTTTGCACTTGTGATAGTGTTGAAAAACCACTTTTCGCACTTGTGTTAGTGTTGAAAAACCACTTTTCGCATTTGTGTTAGTGTTGAAAAACCACTTTTTGCACTTGTGTTAGTGTTGAAAAACTACTTTTCGCACTTGTGTTGAAAAACCACTTTTCGCACTTGTGTTGGTGCAGGAAACCACTTTTGCACTTGTATTAGTGTGGAAAAAACACTTTTTGCACATGTGATAGTGTTGAAAAACCACTTTTCGCACTTGTGTTAGTGTTGAAAAACCACTTTTCGCACTTGTGTTAGTGTTGAAAAACCACTTTTCGCACTTGTGTTGGTGCAGGAAACCACTTTTGCACTTGTATTAGTGTGGAAAAAACACTTTTTGCACTTGTGATAGTGTTGAAAAACCACTTTTCGCGCTTGTGTTAGTGTTGAAAAACCACTTTTCGCACTTGTGTTGGTGCAGGAAACCACTTTTGCACTTGTAATAGTGTGGAAAAAACACTTTTTGCACTTGTGATAGTGTTTAAAAACCACTTTTCGCACTTGTGTTAGTGTTGAAAAACCACTTTTCGCACCTGTGTTGGTGCAGGATACCACTTTTGCACTTGTATTAGTGTGGAAAAACCACTTTTCGCACTTGTCTTAGTGTTGAAAAACCACTTTTCGCACTTGTGTTAGTGTTGAAAAACCACTTTTCACACATGTGTTGGTGCAGGAAACCACTTTTACACTTGTATTAGTGTGGAAAAAACACTTTTTGCACTTGTGATAGTGTTGAAAAACCACTTTTCGCACTTGTGTTAGTGTTGAAAAACCACTTTTCGCACTTGTGTTAGTGTTGAAGAACCACTTTTCGCACTTGTGTTGGTGCAGGAAACCTCTTTTGCACTTGTATTAGTGTGGAAAAAACACTTTTTGCACATGTGATAGTGTTGAAAAACCACTTTTCGCACTTGTGTTAGTGTTGAAAAACCACTTTTCGCACTTGTGTTAGTGTTGAAAAACCACTTTTCGCACTTGTGTTAGTGTTGAAAAACCACTTTTCGCACTTGTGTTGGTGCAGGAAACCACTTTTGCACTTGTATTAGTGTGGGAAAAACACTTTTTGCACTTGTGATAGTGTTGAAAAACCACTTTTCGCACTTGTGTTAGTGTTGAAAAACCACTTTTCGCACTTGTGTTAGTGTTGAAAAACCACTTTTCGCACTTGTGTTGGTGCAGGAAACCACTTTTGCACTTGTATTTGTGTGGAAAAAACACTTTTTGCACTTGTGTTAGTGTTGAAAAACCACTTTTCGCACTTGTGTTAGTGTTGAAAAACCACTTTTCACACTTGTGTTGGTGCAGGAAACCACTTTTGCACTTGTATTAGTGTGGAAAAAACACTTTTTGCACTTGTGATAGTGTTGAAAAACCACTTTTCGCACTTGTGTTAGTGTTGAAAAACCACTTTTCGCACTTGTGTTTGTGTTGAAAAACTACTTTTCGCACTTGTGTTGAAAAACCACTTTTCGCACTTGTGTTGGTGCAGGAAACCACTTTTGCACTTGTATTCGTGTGGAAAAAACACTTTTTGCACATGTGATAGTGTTGAAAAACCACATTTCGCACTTGTGTTAGTGTTGAAAAACCACTTTTCGCATTTGTGTTAGTGTTGAAAAACCACTTTTCGCACTTGTGTTGGTGCAGGAAACCACTTTTGCACTTGTATTAGTGTGGAAAAAACACTTTTTGCACTTGTGATAGTGTTGAAAAACCACTTTTCGCACTTGTGTTAGTGTTGAAAAACCACTTTTCGCACTTGTGTTAGTGCTGAAAAACCACTTTTCGCACTTGTGTTAGTGTTGAAAAACCACTTCTCGCACTTGTGTTGTTGCAGGAAACCACTTTTGCACTTGTATTAGTGTGGAAAAAACACTTTTTGCCCTTGTGATAGTGTTGAAAAACCACTTTTCGCACTTGTGTTAGTGTTGAAAAACCACTTTTCGCACTTGTGTTGGTGCAGGAAACCACTTTTGCACTTGTATTAGTGTGGAAAAAACACTTTTTGCACTTGTGATAGTGTTGAAAAACCACTTTTTGCACTTGTGTTAGTGTTGAAAAACCACTTTTTGCACTTGTGTTAGTGTTGAAAAACTACTTTTCGCACTTGTGTTAGTGTTGAAAAACCACTTTTCGCACTTGTGTTAGTGTTGAAAAACCACTTTTCGCACTTGTGTTGGTGCAGGAAACCACTTTTGCACTTGTATTAGTGTGGAAAAAACACTTTTTGCACATGTGATAGTGTTGAAAAACCACTTTTCGCACTTGTGTTAGTGTTGAAAAACCACTTTTCGCACTTGTGTTAGTGTTGAAAAACCACTTATCGCACTTGTGTTGGTGCAGGAAACCACTTTTGCACTTGTATTAGTGTGGAAAAACACTTTTTGCACTTGTGATAGTGTTGAAAAACCACTTTTCGCACTTGTGTTAGTGTTGAAAAACCACTTTTCGCACTTGTGTTGGTGCAGGAAACCACTTTTGCACTTGTAATAGTGTGGAAAAAACACTTTTTGCACTTGTGATAGTGTTGAAAAACCACTTTTCGCACTTGTGTTAGTGTTGAAAAACCGCTTTTCGCACTTGTGTTGGTGCAGGATACCACTTTTGCACTTGTATTAGTGTGGGAAAACCACTTTTCGCACTTGTGTTAGTGTTGAAAAACCACTTTTCGCACTTGTGTTAGTGTTGAAAAACCACTTTTCACACATGTGTTGGTGCAGGAAACCACTTTTGCACTTGTATTAGTGTGGAAAAAACACTTTTGGCACTTGTGATAGTGTTGAAAAACCACCTTTCGCACTTGTGTTAGTGTTGCAAAACCACTTTTTGCACTTGTGTTAGTGTTGAAGAACCACTTTTCGCACTTGTGTTTGTGCAGGAAACCTCTTTTGCACTTGTATTAGTGTGGAAAAAACACTTTTTGCACATGTGATAGTGTTGAAAAACCACTTTTCGCACTTGTGTTAGTGTTGAAAAACCACTTTTCGCACTTGTGTTAGTGTTGAAAAACCACTTATCGCACTTGTGTTGGTGCAGGAAACCACTTTTGCACTTGTATTAGTGTGGAAAAAACACTTTTTGCACTTGTGATAGTGTTGAAAAACCACTTTTCGCACTTGTGTTAGTGTTGAAAAACCACTTTTCGCACTTGTGTTGGTGCAGGAAACCACTTTTGCACTTGTAATAGTGTGGAAAAAACACTTTTTGCACTTGTGATAGTGTTGAAAAACCACTTTTCGCACTTGTGTTAGTGTTGAAAAACCGCTTTTCGCACTTGTGTTGGTGCAGGATACCACTTTTGCACTTGTATTAGTGTGGGAAAACCACTTTTCGCACTTGTGTTAGTGTTGAAAAACCACTTTTCGCACTTGTGTTAGTGTTGAAAAACCACTTTTCACACATGTGTTGGTGCAGGAAACCACTTTTGCACTTGTATTAGTGTGGAAAAAACACTTTTTGCACTTGTGATAGTGTTGAAAAACCACCTTTCGCACTTGTGTTAGTGTTGCAAAACCACTTTTTGCACTTGTGTTAGTGTTGAAGAACCACTTTTCGCACTTGTGTTTGTGCAGGAAACCTCTTTTGCACTTGTATTAGTGTGGAAAAAACACTTTTTGCACATGTGATAGTGTTGAAAAACCACTTTTCGCACTTGTGTTAGTGTTGAAAAACCACTTTTCGCACTTGTGTTAGTGTTGAAAAACCACTTTTCGCACTTGTGTTGGTGCAGGAACCCACTTTTGCACTTGTATTAGTGTGGAAAAAACACTTTTTGCACTTGTGATAGTGTTGAAAAACAACTTTTCGCACTTGGGTTAGTGTTGAAAAACCACTTTTCGCACTTGTGATGGTGCAGGAAACCACTTTTGCACTTGTATTAGTGTGGAGAAAACACTTTTCGCACTTGTGTTAGTGTTGAAAAACCACTTTATGCACTTGTGTTAGTGTTGAAAAACCACTTTTCGCACTTGTGTTGGTGCAGGAAACCACTTTTGCACTTGTGTTAGTGTTGAAAAACCACTTTTCGCACTTGTGTTGGTGCAGGAAACCACTTTTGCACTTGTATTAGTGTGGAAAAAACACTTTTTGCACTTGTGATAGTGTTGAAAAACCACTTTTCGCACTTGTGTTAGTGTTGAAAAACCACTTTTCGCATTTGTGTTAGTGTTGAAAAACCACTTTTTGCACTTGTGTTAGTGTTGAAAAACTACTTTTCGCACTTGTGTTGAAAAACCACTTTTCGCACTTGTGTTGGTGCAGGAAACCACTTTTGCACTTGTATTAGTGTGGAAAAAACACTTTTTGCACATGTGATAGTGTTGAAAAACCACTTTTCGCACTTGTGTTAGTGTTGAAAAACCACTTTTCGCACTTGTGTTAGTGTTGAAAAACCACTTTTCGCACTTGTGTTGGTGCAGGAAACCACTTTTGCACTTGTATTAGTGTGGAAAAAACACTTTTTGCACTTGTGATAGTGTTGAAAAACCACTTTTCGCGCTTGTGTTAGTGTTGAAAAACCACTTTTCGCACTTGTGTTGGTGCAGGAAACCACTTTTGCACTTGTAATAGTGTGGAAAAAACACTTTTTGCACTTGTGATAGTGTTTAAAAACCACTTTTCGCACTTGTGTTAGTGTTGAAAAACCACTTTTCGCACCTGTGTTGGTGCAGGATACCACTTTTGCACTTGTATTAGTGTGGAAAAACCACTTTTCGCACTTGTCTTAGTGTTGAAAAACCACTTTTCGCACTTGTGTTAGTGTTGAAAAACCACTTTTCACACATGTGTTGGTGCAGGAAACCACTTTTACACTTGTATTAGTGTGGAAAAAACACTTTTTGCACTTGTGATAGTGTTGAAAAACCACTTTTCGCACTTGTGTTAGTGTTGAAAAACCACTTTTCGCACTTGTGTTAGTGTTGAAGAACCACTTTTCGCACTTGTGTTGGTGCAGGAAACCTCTTTTGCACTTGTATTAGTGTGGAAAAAACACTTTTTGCACATGTGATAGTGTTGAAAAACCACTTTTCGCACTTGTGTTAGTGTTGAAAAACCACTTTTCGCACTTGTGTTAGTGTTGAAAAACCACTTTTCGCACTTGTGTTAGTGTTGAAAAACCACTTTTCGCACTTGTGTTGGTGCAGGAAACCACTTTTGCACTTGTATTAGTGTGGGAAAAACACTTTTTGCACTTGTGATAGTGTTGAAAAACCACTTTTCGCACTTGTGTTAGTGTTGAAAAACCACTTTTCGCACTTGTGTTAGTGTTGAAAAACCACTTTTCGCACTTGTGTTGGTGCAGGAAACCACTTTAGCACTTGTATTTGTGTGGAAAAAACACTTTTTGCACTTGTGTTAGTGTTGAAAAACCACTTTTCGCACTTGTGTTAGTGTTGAAAAACCACTTTACGCACTTGTGTTAGTGTTGAAAACCCACTTTTCGCACTTGTGTTGGTGCAGGAAACCACTTTTGCACTTGTATTAGTGTGGAAAAAACACTTTTTGCCCTTGTGATAGTGTTGAAAAACCACTTTTCGCACTTGTGTTAGTGTTGAAAAACCACTTTTCGCACTTGTGTTGGTGCAGGAAACCACTTTTGCACTTGTATTCGTGTGGATAAACCACTTTTCGCACTTGTGTTAGTGTTGAAAAACCACTTTTCGCACTTGTGTTAGTGTTGAAAAACCACTTTTCACACATGTGTTGGTGCAGGAAACCACTTTTACACTTGTATTAGTGTGGAAAAAACACTTTTTGCACTTGTGTTAGTGTTGAAAAACCACTTTTCGCACTTGTGTTAGTGTTGAAAAACCACTTTTTGCACTTGTGTTAGTGTTGAAAAACTACTTTTCGCACTTGTGTTGAAAAACCACTTTTCGCACTTGTGTTGGTGCAGGAAACCACTTTTGCACTTGTATTAGTGTGGAAAAAACACTTTTTGCACATGTGATATTGTTGAAAAACCACTTTTCGCACTTGTGTTAGTGTTGAAAAACCACTTTTCGCACTTGTGTTAGTGTTGAAAAACCACTTTTCGCACTTGTGTTGGTGCAGGAAAACCACTTTTGCACTTGTATTAGTGTGGAAAAAACACTTTTTGCACTTGTGATAGTGTTGAAAAACCACTTTTCACACTTGTGTTAGTGTTGAAAAACCACTTTTCGCACTTGTGTTGGTGCAGGAAACCACTTTTGCACTTGTAATAGTGTGGAAAAAACACTTTTTGCACTTGTGATAGTGTTGAAAAACCACTTTTCGCTCTTGTGTTAGTGTTAAAAAACCACTGTTTGCACTTGTGTTGGTGCAGGATACCACTTTTGCACTTGTATTAGTGTGGAAAAACCACTTTTCGCACTTGTGTTAGTGTTGAAAAACCACTTTTCGCACTTGTGTTAGTGTTGAAAAACCACTTTTCACACATGTGTTGGTGCAGGAAACCACTTTTGCACTTGTATTAGTGTGGAAAAGACACTTTTTGCACTTGTGATAGTGTTGAAAAACCACCTTTCGCACTTGTGTTAGTGTTGAAAAACCACTTTTTGCACTTGTGTTAGTGTTGAAGAACCACTTTTCGCACTTGTGTTTGTGCAGGAAACCTCTTTTGCACTTGTATTAGTGTGGAAAAAACACTTTTTGCACATGTGATAGTGTTGAAAAACCACTTTTCCCACTTATGTTAGTGTTGAAAAACCACTTTTCGCACTTGTGTTAGTGTTGAAAAACCACTTTTCGCACTTGTGTTGGTGCAGGAACCCACTTTTGCACTTGTATTAGTGTGGAAAAAACACTTTTTGCACTTGTGATAGTGTTGAAAAACAACTTTTCGCACTTGTGTTAGTGTTGAAAAACCACTTTTCGCACTTGTGATGGTGCAGGAAACCACTTTTGCACTTGTATTAGTGTGGAGAAAACACTTTTCGCACTTGTGTTAGTGTTGAAAAACCACTTTTCGCACTTGTGTTAGTGTTGAAAAACCACTTTTCGCACTTGTGTTGGTGCAGGAAACCACTTTTGCACTTGTGTTAGTGTTGAAAAACCACTTTTCGCACTTGTGTTGGTGCAGGAAACCACTTTTGCACTTGTATTAGTGTGGAAAAAACACTTTTTGCACTTGTGATAGTGTTGAAAAACCACTTTTCGCACTTGTGTTAGTGTTGAAAAACCACTTTTCGCACTTGTGTTAGTGTTGAAAAACCACTTTTCGCACTTGTGTTGGTGCAGGAAAACCACTTTTGCACTTGTATTAGTGTGGAAAAAACACTTTTTGCACTTGTGATAGTGTTGAAAAACCACTTTTCGCACTTGTGTTAGTGTTGAAAAACCACTTTTCACACTTGTGTTGGTGCAGGAAACCACTTTTGCACTTGTATTAGTGTGGAAAAAACACTTTTTGCACTTGTGATAGTGTTGAAAAACCACTTTTCGCACTTGTGTTAGTGTTGAAAAACCACTTTTCGCACTTGTGTTTGTGTTGAAAAACTACTTTTCGCACTTGTGTTGAAAAACCACTTTTCGCACTTGTGTTGGTGCAGGAAACCACTTTTGCACTTGTATTCGTGTGGAAAAAACACTTTTTGCACATGTGATAGTGTTGAAAAACCACATTTCGCACTTGTGTTAGTGTTGAAAAACCACTTTTCGCACTTGTGTTAGTGTTGAAAAACCACTTTTCGCACTTGTGTTGGTGCAGGAAACCACTTTTGCACTTGTATTAGTGTGGAAAAAACACTTTTTGCACTTGTGATAGTGTTGAAAAACCACTTTTCGCACTTGTGTTAGTGTTGAAAAACCACTTTTCGCACTTGTGTTAGTGTTGAAAAACCACTTTTCGCACTTGTGTTAGTGTTGAAAAACCACTTCTCGCACTTGTGTTGGTGCAGAAAACCACTTTTGCACTTGTATTAGTGTGGAAAAAACACTTTTTGCACTTGTGATAGTGTTGAAAAACCACTTTTCGCACTTGTGTTGGTGCAGGAAACCACTTTTGCACTTGTATTCGTGTGGAAAAACACTTTTTGCACATGTGATAGTGTTGAAAAACCACATTTTGCACTTGTGTTAGTGTTGAAAAACCACTTTTCGCACTTGTGTTAGTGTTGAAAAACCACTTTTCGCACTTGTGTTAGTGTTGAAAAACTACTTTTCGTACTTGTGTTGAAAAACCACTTTTCGCACTTGTGTTGGTGCAGGAAACCACTTTTGCACTTGTATTAGTGTGGAAAAACCACTTTTCACTATTGTGTTAGTGTTGAAAAACCACTTTTCGCACTTGTGTTGGTGCAGGAAACCACTTTTGCACTTGTATTAGTGTGGAAAAAACACTTTTTGCACTTGTGATAGTGTTGAAAAACCACTTTTCGCACTTGTATTAGTGTTGAAGAACCACTTTTCGCACTTGTGTTAGTGTTGAAAAACCACTTTATGCACTTGTGCTAGTGTTGAAAAACCACTTTTCGCACTTGTGTTGGTGCAGGAAACCACTTTTGCACTTGTATTAGTGTGGAAAAACCACTTTTCGCACTTGTGTTAGTGTTGAAAAACCACTTTTCGCACTTGTGTTGGTGCAGGAAACCACTTTTGCCCTTGTATTAGTGTGGAAAAAACACTTTTTGCACTTGTGATAGTGTTGAAAAACCACTTTTCGCACTTGTGTTAGTGTTGAAAAACCACTTTTTGCACTTGTGTTAGTGTTGAAAAACCACTTTACGCACTTGTGTTAGTGTTGAAAACCCACTTTTCGCACTTGTGTTGGTGCAGGAAACCACTTTTGCACTTGTATTAGTGTGGAAAAAACACTTTTTGCCCTTGTGATAGTGTTGAAAAACCACTTTTCGCACTTGTGTTAGTGTTGAAAAACCACTTTTCGCACTTGTGTTGGTGCAGGAAACCACTTTTGCACTTGTATTCGTGTGGAAAAACCACTTTTCGCACTTGTGTTAGTGTTGAAAAACCACTTTTCGCACTTGTGTTAGTGTTGAAAAACCACTTTTCACACATGTGTTGGTGCAGGAAACCACTTTTACACTTGTATTAGTGTGGAAAAAACACTTTTTGCACTTGTGTTAGTGTTGAAAAACCACTTTTCGCACTTGTGTTAGTGTTGAAAAACCACTTTTTGCACTTGTGTTAGTGTTGAAAAACTACTTTTCGCACTTGTGTTGAAAAACCACTTTTCGCACTCGTGTTGGTGCAGGAAACCACTTTTGCACTTGTATTAGTGTGGAAAAAACACTTTTTGCACATGTGATATTGTTGAAAAACCACTTTTCGCACTTGTGTTAGTGTTGAAAAACCACTTTTCGCACTTGTGTTAGTGTTGAAAAAACCACTTTTCGCACTTGTGTTGGTGCAGGAAAACCACTTTTGCACTTGTATTAGTGTGGAAAAAACACTTTTTGCACTTGTGATAGTGTTGAAAAACCACTTTTCGCACTTGTGTTAGTGTTAAAAAACCACTGTTTGCACTTGTGTTGGTGCAGGATACCACTTTTGCACTTGTATTAGTGTGGAAAAACCACTTTTCGCACTTGTGTTAGTGTTGAAAAACCACTTTTCGCACTTGTGTAAGTGTTGAAAAACCACTTTTCACACATGTGTTGGTGAGGAAACCACTTTTGCACTTGTATTAGTGTGGAAAAAACACTTTTTGCACTTGTGATAGTGTTGAAAAACCACCTTTCGCACTTGTGTTAGTGTTGCAAAACCACTTTTTGCACTTGTGTTAGTGTTGAAGAACCACTTTTCGCACTTGTGTTTGTGCAGGAAACCTCTTTTGCACTTGTATTAGTGTGGAAAAAACACTTTTTGCACATGTGATAGTGTTGAAAAACCACTTTTCGCACTTGTGTTAGTGTTGAAAAACCACTTTTCGCACTTGTGTTAGTGTTGAAAAACCACTTATCGCACTTGTGTTGGTGCAGGAAACCACTTTTGCACTTGTATTAGTGTGGAAAAAACACTTTTTGCACTTGTGATAGTGTTGAAAAACCACTTTTCGCACTTGTGTTAGTGTTGAAAAACCACTTTTCGCACTTGTGTTGGTGCAGGAAACCACTTTTGCACTTGTAATAGTGTGGAAAAAAACACTTTTTGCACTTGTGATAGTGTTGAAAAACCACTTTTCGCACTTGTGTTAGTGTTGAAAAACCGCTTTTCGCACTTGTGTTGGTGCAGGATACCACTTTTGCACTGTGTATTAGTGTGGGAAAACCACTTTTCGCACTTGTGTTAGTGTTGAAAAACCACTTTTCGCACTTGTGTTAGTGTTGAAAAACCACTTTTCACACATGTGTTGGTGCAGGAAACCACTTTTGCACTTGTATTAGTGTGGAAAAAACACTTTTTGCACTTGTGTTAGTGTTGAAAAACCACCTTTCGCACTTGTGTTAGTGTTGCAAAACACTTTTTGCACTTGTGTTAGTGTTGAAGAACCACTTTTCGCACTTGTGTTTGTGCAGGAAACCTCTTTTGCACTTGTATTAGTGTGGAAAAAACACTTTTTGCACATGTGATAGTGTTGAAAAACCACTTTTCGCACTTGTGTTAGTGTTGAAAAACCACTTTTCGCACTTGTGTTAGTGTTGAAAAACCACTTTTCGCACTTGTGTTGGTGCAGGAACCCACTTTTGCACTTGTATTAGTGTGGAAAAAACACTTTTTGCACTTGTGATAGTGTTGAAAAACAACTTTTCGCACTTGGGTTAGTGTTGAAAAACCACTTTTCGCACTTGTGATGGTGCAGGAAACCACTTTTGCACTTGTATTAGTGTGGAGAAAACACTTTTCGCACTTGTGTTAGTGTTGAAAAACCACTTTATGCACTTGTGTTAGTGTTGAAAAACCACTTTTCGCACTTGTGTTGGTGCAGGAAACCACTTTTGCACTTGTGTTAGTGTTGAAAAACCACTTTTCGCACTTGTGTTGGTGCAGGAAACCACTTTTGCACTTGTATTAGTGTGGAAAAAACACTTTTTGCACTTGTGATAGTGTTGAAAAACCACTTTTCGCACTTGTGTTAGTGTTGAAAAACCACTTTTCGCATTTGTGTTAGTGTTGAAAAACCACTTTTTGCACTTGTGTTAGTGTTGAAAAACTACTTTTCGCACTTGTGTTGAAAAACCACTTTTCACACTTGTGTTGGTGCAGGAAACCACTTTTGCACTTGTATTAGTGTGGAAAAAACACTTTTTGCACATGTGATAGTGTTGAAAAACCACTTTTCGCACTTGTGTTAGTGTTGAAAAACCACTTTTCGCACTTGTGTTAGTGTTGAAAAACCACTTTTCGCACTTGTGTTGGTGCAGGAAACCACTTTTGCACTTGTATTAGTGTGGAAAAAACACTTTTTGCACTTGTGATAGTGTTGAAAAACCACTTTTCGCGCTTGTGTTAGTGTTGAAAAACCACTTTTCGCACTTGTGTTGGTGCAGGAAACCACTTTTGCACTTGTAATAGTGTGGAAAAAACACTTTTTGCACTTGTGATAGTGTTTAAAAACCACTTTTCGCACTTGTGTTAGTGTTGAAAAACCACTTTTCGCACCTGTGTTGGTGCAGGATACCACTTTTGCACTTGTATTAGTGTGGAAAAACCACTTTTCGCACTTGTCTTAGTGTTGAAAAACCACTTTTCGCACTTGTGTTAGTGTTGAAAAACCACTTTTCACACATGTGTTGGTGCAGGAAACCACTTTTACACTTGTATTAGTGTGGAAAAAACACTTTTTGCACTTGTGATAGTGTTGAAAAACCACTTTTCGCACTTGTGTTAGTGTTGAAAAACCACTTTTCGCACTTGTGTTAGTGTTGAAGAACCACTTTTCGCACTTGTGTTGGTGCAGGAAACCTCTTTTGCACTTGTATTAGTGTGGAAAAAACACTTTTTGCACATGTGATAGTGTTGAAAAACCACTTTTCGCACTTGTGTTAGTGTTGAAAAACCACTTTTCGCACTTGTGTTAGTGTTGAAAAACCACTTTTCGCACTTGTGTTAGTGTTGAAAAACCACTTTTCGCACTTGTGTTGGTGCAGGAAACCACTTTTGCACTTGTATTAGTGTGGGAAAAACACTTTTTGCACTTGTGATAGTGTTGAAAAACCACTTTTCGCACTTGTGTTAGTGTTGAAAAACCACTTTTCGCACTTGTGTTAGTGTTGAAAAACCACTTTTCGCACTTGTGTTGGTGCAGGAAACCACTTTTGCACTTGTATTTGTGTGGAAAAAACACTTTTTGCACTTGTGTTAGTGTTGAAAAACCACTTTTCGCACTTGTGTTAGTGTTGAAAAACCACTTTACGCACTTGTGTTAGTGTTGAAAACCCACTTTTCGCACTTGTGTTGGTGCAGGAAACCACTTTTGCACTTGTATTAGTGTGGAAAAAACACTTTTTGCCCTTGTGATAGTGTTGAAAAACCACTTTTCGCACTTGTGTTAGTGTTGAAAAACCACTTTTCGCACTTGTGTTGGTGCAGGAAACCACTTTTGCACTTGTATTCGTGTGGAAAAACCACTTTTCGCACTTGTGTTAGTGTTGAAAAACCACTTTTCGCACTTGTGTTAGTGTTGAAAAACCACTTTTCACACATGTGTTGGTGCAGGAAACCACTTTTACACTTGTATTAGTGTGGAAAAAACACTTTTTGCACTTGTGTTAGTGTTGAAAAACCACTTTTCGCACTTGTGTTAGTGTTGAAAAACCACTTTTTGCACTTGTGTTAGTGTTGAAAAACTACTTTTCGCACTTGTGTTGAAAAACCACTTTTCGCACTTGTGTTGGTGCAGGAAACCACTTTTGCACTTGTATTAGTGTGGAAAAAACACTTTTTGCACATGTGATATTGTTGAAAAACCACTTTTCGCACTTGTGTTAGTGTTGAAAAACCACTTTTCGCACTTGTGTTAGTGTTGAAAAACCACTTTTCGCACTTGTGTTGGTGCAGGAAAACCACTTTTGCACTTGTATTAGTGTGGAAAAAACACTTTTTGCACTTGTGATAGTGTTGAAAAACCACTTTTCGCACTTGTGTTAGTGTTGAAAAACCACTTTTCGCACTTGTGTTGGTGCAGGAAACCACTTTTGCACTTGTAATAGTGTGGAAAAAACACTTTTTGCACTTGTGATAGTGTTGAAAAACCACTTTTCGCTCTTGTGTTAGTGTTAAAAAACCACTGTTTGCACTTGTGTTGGTGCAGGATACCACTTTTGCACTTGTATTAGTGTGGAAAAACCACTTTTCGCACTTGTGTTAGTGTTGAAAAACCACTTTTCGCACTTGTGTTAGTGTTGAAAAACCACTTTTCACACATGTGTTGGTGCAGGAAACCACTTTTGCACTTGTATTAGTGTGGAAAAAACACTTTTTGCACTTGTGATAGTGTTGAAAAACCACCTTTCGCACTTGTGTTAGTGTTGAAAAACCACTTTTTGCACTTGTGTTAGTGTTGAAGAACCACTTTTCGCACTTGTGTTTGTGCAGGAAACCTCTTTTGCACTTGTATTAGTGTGGAAAAAACACTTTTTGCACATGTGATAGTGTTGAAAAACCACTTTTCCCACTTATGTTAGTGTTGAAAAACCACTTTTCGCACTTGTGTTAGTGTTGAAAAACCACTTTTCGCACTTGTGTTGGTGCAGGAACCCACTTTTGCACTTGTATTAGTGTGGAAAAAACACTTTTTGCACTTGTGATAGTGTTGAAAAACAACTTTTCGCACTTGTGTTAGTGTTGAAAAACCACTTTTCGCACTTGTGATGGTGCAGGAAACCACTTTTGCACTTGTATTAGTGTGGAGAAAACACTTTTCGCACTTGTGTTAGTGTTGAAAAACCACTTTTCGCACTTGTGTTAGTGTTGAAAAACCACTTTTCGCACTTGTGTTGGTGCAGGAAACCACTTTTGCACTTGTGTGTTAGTGTTGAAAAACCACTTCTCGCACTTGTGTTGGTGCAGAAAACCACTTTTGCACTTGTATTAGTGTGGAAAAAACACTTTTTGCACTTGTGATAGTGTTGAAAAACCACTTTTCGCACTTGTGTTGGTGCAGGAAACCACTTTTGCACTTGTATTCGTGTGGAAAAACACTTTTTGCACATGTGATAGTGTTGAAAAACCACATTTTGCACTTGTGTTAGTGTTGAAAAACCACTTTTCGCACTTGTGTTAGTGTTGAAAAACCACTTTTCGCACTTGTGTTAGTGTTGAAAAACTACTTTTTGCACTTGTGTTGAAAAACCACTTTTCGCACTTGTGTTGGTGCAGGAAACCACTTTTGCACTTGTAT
Organism: Myxine glutinosa; assembly: GCF_964187855.1. NCBI lineage: Eukaryota > Metazoa > Chordata > Myxini > Myxiniformes > Myxinidae > Myxine > Myxine glutinosa. The sequence continues at coordinate 17,344,983 of NC_136271.1, forward strand.
TAGTGTGGAAAAACCACTTTTCACTCTTGTGTTAGTGTTGAAAAACCACTTTTCGCACTTGTGTTGGTGCAGGAAACCACTTTTGCACTTGTATTAGTGTGGAAAAAACACTTTTTGCACATGTGATAGTGTTGAAAAACCACTTTTCGCACTTGTGTTAGTGTTGAAAAACCACTTTTCGCACTTGTGTTAGTGTTGAAAAACCACTTTTCGCACTTGTGTTAGTGTTGAAAAACCACTTTTCGCACTTGTGTTGGTGCAGGAAACCACTTTTGCACTTGTATTAGTGTGGGAAAAACACTTTTTGCACTTGTGATAGTGTTGAAAAACCACTTTTCGCACTTGTGTTAGTGTTGAAAAACCACTTTTCGCACTTGTGTTAGTGTTGAAAAACCACTTTTCGCACTTGTGTTGGTGCAGGAAACCACTTTTGCACTTGTATTTGTGTGGAAAAAACACTTTTTGCACTTGTGTTAGTGTTGAAAAACCACTTTTCGCACTTGTGTTAGTGTTGAAAAACCACTTTACGCACTTGTGTTAGTGTTGAAAACCCACTTTTCGCACTTGTGTTGGTGCAGGAAACCACTTTTGCACTTGTGTTAGTGTGGAAAAAACACTTTTTGCCCTTGTGATAGTGTTGAAAAACCACTTTTCGCACTTGTGTTAGTGTTGAAAAACCACTTTTCGCACTTGTGTTGGTGCAGGAAACCACTTTTGCACTTGTATTCGTGTGGAAAAACCACTTTTCGCACTTGTGTTAGTGTTGAAAAACCACTTTTCGCACTTGTGTTAGTGTTGAAAAACCACTTTTCACACATGTGTTGGTGCAGGAAACCACTTTTACACTTGTATTAGTGTGGAAAAAACACTTTTTGCACTTGTGTTAGTGTTGAAAAACCACTTTTCGCACTTGTGTTAGTGTTGAAAAACCACTTTTTGCACTTGTGTTAGTGTTGAAAAACTACTTTTCACACTTGTGTTGAAAAACCACTTTTCGCACTTGTGTTGGTGCAGGAAACCACTTTTGCACTTGTATTAGTGTGGAAAAAACACTTTTTGCACATGTGATATTGTTGAAAAACCACTTTTCGCACTTGTGTTAGTGTTGAAAAACCACTTTTCGCACTTGTGTTAGTGTTGAAAAACCACTTTTCGCACTTGTGTTGGTGCAGGAAAACCACTTTTGCACTTGTATTAGTGTGGAAAAAACACTTTTTGCACTTGTGATAGTGTTGAAAAACCACTTTTCGCACTTGTGTTAGTGTTGAAAAACCACTTTTCGCACTTGTGTTGGTGCAGGAAACCACTTTTGCACTTGTAATAGTGTGGAAAAAACACTTTTTGCACTTGTGATAGTGTTGAAAAACCACTTTTCGCTCTTGTGTTAGTGTTAAAAAACCACTGTTTGCACTTGTGTTGGTGCAGGATACCACTTTTGCACTTGTATTAGTGTGGAAAAACCACTTTTCGCACTTGTGTTAGTGTTGAAAAACCACTTTTCGCACTTGTGTTAGTGTTGAAAAACCACTTTTCACACATGTGTTGGTGCAGGAAACCACTTTTGCACTTGTATTAGTGTGGAAAAAACACTTTTTGCACTTGTGATAGTGTTGAAAAACCACCTTTCGCACTTGTGTTAGTGTTGAAAAACCACTTTTTGCACTTGTGTTAGTGTTGAAGGACCACTTTTTGCACTTGTGTTTGTGCAGGAAACCTCTTTTGCACTTGTATTAGTGTGGAAAAAACACTTTTTGCACATGTGATAGTGTTGAAAAACCACTTTTCCCACTTATGTTAGTGTTGAAAAACCACTTTTCGCACTTGTGTTAGTGTTGAAAAACCACTTCTCGCACTTGTGTTGGTGCAGAAAACCACTTTTGCACTTGTATTAGTGTGGAAAAAACACTTTTTGCACTTGTGATAGTGTTGAAAAACCACCTTTCGCACTTGTGTTAGTGTTGAAAAACCACTTTTTGCACTTGTGTTAGTGTTGAAGGACCACTTTTCGCACTTGTGTTTGTGCAGGAAACCTCTTTTGCACTTGTATTAGTGTGGAAAAAACACTTTTTGCACATGTGATAGTGTTGAAAAACCACTTTTCCCACTTATGTTAGTGTTGAAAAACCACTTTTCGCACTTGTGTTAGTGTTGAAAAACCACTTCTCGCACTTGTGTTGGTGCAGAAAACCACTTTTGCACTTGTATTAGTGTGGAAAAAACACTTTTTGCACTTGTGATAGTGTTGAAAAACCACTTTTCGCACTTGTGTTGGTGCAGGAAACCACTTTTGCACTTGTATTCGTGTGGAAAAACACTTTTTGCACATGTGATAGTGTTGAAAAACCACATTTTGCACTTGTGTTAGTGTTGAAAAACCACTTTTCGCACTTGTGTTAGTGTTGAAAAACCACTTTTCGCACTTGTGTTAGTGTTGAAAAACTACTTTTTGCACTTGTGTTGAAAAACCACTTTTCGCACTTGTGTTGGTGCAGGAAACCACTTTTGCACTTGTATTAGTGTGGAAAAACCACTTTTCACTCTTGTGTTAGTGTTGAAAAACCACTTTTCGCACTTGTGTTGGTGCAGGAAACCACTTTTGCACTTGTATTAGTGTGGAAAAAACACTTTTTGCACTTGTGATAGTGTTGAAAAACCACTTTTCGCACTTGTATTAGTGTTGAAGAACCACTTTTCGCACTTGTGTTAGTGTTGAAAAACCACTTTTCGCACTTGTGTTGGTGCAGGAAACCACTTTTGCACTTGTATTTGTGTGGAAAAAACACTTTTTGCACTTGTGTTAGTGTTGAAAAACCACTTTTCGCACTTGTGTTGGTGCAGGAAACCACTTTTGCACTTGTATTCGTGTGGAAAAACCACTTTTCGCACTTGTGTTAGTGTTGAAAAACCACTTTTCGCACTTGTGTTAGTGTTGAAAAACCACTTTTCACACATGTGTTGGTGCAGGAAACCACTTTTACACTTGTATTAGTGTGGAAAAAACACTTTTTGCACTTGTGTTAGTGTTGAAAAACCACTTTTCGCACTTGTGTTAGTGTTGAAAAACCACTTTTTGCACTTGTGTTAGTGTTGAAAAACTACTTTTCGCACTTGTGTTGAAAAACCACTTTTCGCACTTGTGTTGGTGCAGGAAACCACTTTTGCACTTGTATTAGTGTGGAAAAAACACTTTTTGCACATGTGATATTGTTGAAAAACCACTTTTCGCACTTGTGTTAGTGTTGAAAAACCACTTTTCGCACTTGTGTTAGTGTTGAAAAACCACTTTTCGCACTTGTGTTGGTGCAGGAAAACCACTTTTGCACTTGTTTTAGTGTGGAAAAAACACTTTTTGCACTTGTGATAGTGTTGAAAAACCACTTTTCGCACTTGTGTTAGTGTTGAAAAACCACTTTTCGCACTTGTGTTGGTGCAGGAAACCACTTTTGCACTTGTAATAGTGTGGAAAAAACACTTTTTGCACTTGTGATAGTGTTGAAAAACCACTTTTCGCTCTTGTGTTAGTGTTAAAAAACCACTGTTTGCACTTGTGTTGGTGCAGGATACCACTTTTGCACTTGTATTAGTGTGGAAAAACCACTTTTCGCACTAGTGTTAGTGTTGAAAAACCACTTTTCGCACTTGTGTTAGTGTTGAAAAACCACTTTTCACACATGTGTTGGTGCAGGAAACCACTTTTGCACTTGTATTAGTGTGGAAAAAACACTTTTTGCACTTGTGATAGTGTTGAAAAACCACCTTTCGCACTTGTGTTAGTGTTGAAAAACCACTTTTTGCACTTGTGTTAGTGTTGAAGGACCACTTTTCGCACTTGTGTTTGTGCAGGAAACCTCTTTTGCACTTGTATTAGTGTGGAAAAAACACTTTTTGCACATGTGATAGTGTTGAAAAACCACTTTTCCCACTTATGTTAGTGTTGAAAAACCACTTTTCGCACTTGTGTTAGTGTTGAAAAACCACTTCTCGCACTTGTGTTGGTGCAGAAAACCACTTTTGCACTTGTATTAGTGTGGAAAAAACACTTTTTGCACTTGTGATAGTGTTGAAAAACCACCTTTCGCACTTGTGTTAGTGTTGAAAAACCACTTTTTACACTTGTGTTAGTGTTGAAGGACCACTTTTCGCACTTGTGTTTGTGCAGGAAACCTCTTTTGCACTTGTATTAGTGTGGAAAAAACACTTTTTGCACATGTGATAGTGTTGAAAAACCACTTTTCCCACTTATGTTAGTGTTGAAAAACCACTTTTCGCACTTGTGTTAGTGTTGAAAAACCACTTCTCGCACTTGTGTTGGTGCAGAAAACCACTTTTGCACTTGTATTAGTGTGGAAAAAACACTTTTTGCACTTGTGATAGTGTTGAAAAACCACTTTTCGCACTTGTGTTGGTGCAGGAAACCACTTTTGCACTTGTATTCGTGTGGAAAAACACTTTTTGCACATGTGATAGTGTTGAAAAACCACATTTTGCACTTGTGTTAGTGTTGAAAAACCACTTTTCGCACTTGTGTTAGTGTTGAAAAACCACTTTTCGCACTTGTGTTAGTGTTGAAAAACTACTTTTCGCACTTGTGTTGAAAAACCACTTTTCGCACTTGTGTTAGTGTTGAAAAACCACTTTTCACACATGTGTTGGTGCAGGAAACCACTTTTGCACTTGTATTAGTGTGGAAAAAACACTTTTTGCACTTGTGATAGTGTTGAAAAACCACCTTTCGCACTTGTGTTAGTGTTGAAAAACCACTTTTTGCACTTGTGTTAGTGTTGAAGGACCACTTTTCGCACTTGTGTTTGTGCAGGAAACCCCTTTTGCACTTGTATTAGTGTGGAAAAAACACTTTTTGCACATGTGATAGTGTTGAAAAACCACTTTTCCCACTTATGTTAGTGTTGAAAAACCACTTTTCGCACTTGTGTTAGTGTTGAAAAACCACTTCTCGCACTTGTGTTGGTGCAGAAAACCACTTTTGCACTTGTATTAGTGTGGAAAAAACACTTTTTGCACTTGTGATAGTGTTGAAAAACCACCTTTCGCACTTGTGTTAGTGTTGAAAAACCACTTTTTGCACTTGTGTTAGTGTTGAAGGACCACTTTTCGCACTTGTGTTTGTGCAGGAAACCTCTTTTGCACTTGTATTAGTGTGGAAAAAACACTTTTTGCACATGTGATAGTGTTGAAAAACCACTTTTCCCACTTATGTTAGTGTTGAAAAACCACTTTTCGCACTTGTGTTAGTGTTGAAAAACCACTTCTCGCACTTGTGTTGGTGCAGAAAACCACTTTTGCACTTGTATTAGTGTGGAAAAAACACTTTTTGCACTTGTGATAGTGTTGAAAAACCACTTTTCGCACTTGTGTTGGTGCAGGAAACCACTTTTGCACTTGTATTCGTGTGGAAAAACACTTTTTGCACATGTGATAGTGTTGAAAAACCACATTTTGCACTTGTGTTAGTGTTGAAAAACCACTTTTCGCACTTGTGTTAGTGTTGAAAAACCACTTTTCGCACTTGTGTTAGTGTTGAAAAACTACTTTTCGCACTTGTGTTGAAAAACCACTTTTCGCACTTGTGTTGGTGCAGGAAACCACTTTTGCACTTGTATTAGTGTGGAAAAACCACTTTTCACTCTTGTGTTAGTGTTGAAAAACCACTTTTCGCACTTGTGTTGGTGCAGGAAACCACTTTTGCACTTGTATTAGTGTGGAAAAAACACTTTTTGCACTTGTGATAGTGTTGAAAAACCACTTTTCGCACTTGTATTAGTGTTGAAGAACCACTTTTCGCACTTGTGTTAGTGTTGAAAAACCACTTTTCGCACTTGTGTTGGTGCAGGAAACCACTTTTGCACTTGTATTTGTGTGGAAAAAACACTTTTTGCACTTGTGTTAGTGTTGAAAAACCACTTTTCGCACTTGTGTTGGTGCAGGAAACCACTTTTGCACTTGTATTCGTGTGGAAAAACCACTTTTCGCACTTGTGTTAGTGTTGAAAAACCACTTTTCGCACTTGTGTTAGTGTTGAAAAACCACTTTTCACACATGTGTTGGTGCAGAAAACCACTTTTGCACTTGTATTAGTGTGGAAAAAACACTTTTTGCACTTGTGATAGTGTTGAAAAACCACCTTTCGCACTTGTGTTAGTGTTGAAAAACCACTTTTTGCACTTGTGTTAGTGTTGAAGGACCACTTTTCGCACTTGTGTTTGTGCAGGAAACCTCTTTTGCACTTGTATTAGTGTGGAAAAAACACTTTTTGCACATGTGATAGTGTTGAAAAACCACTTTTCCCACTTATGTTAGTGTTGAAAAACCACTTTTCGCACTTGTGTTAGTGTTGAAAAACCACTTCTCGCACTTGTGTTGGTGCAGAAAACCACTTTTGCACTTGTATTAGTGTGGAAAAAACACTTTTTGCACTTGTGATAGTGTTGAAAAACCACTTTTCGCACTTGTGTTGGTGCAGGAAACCACTTTTGCACTTGTATTCGTGTGGAAAAACACTTTTTGCACATGTGATAGTGTTGAAAAACCACATTTTGCACTTGTGTTAGTGTTGAAAAACCACTTTTCGCACTTGTGTTAGTGTTGAAAAACCACTTTTCGCACTTGTGTTAGTGTTGAAAAACTACTTTTCGCACTTGTGTTGAAAAACCACTTTTCGCACTTGTGTTGGTGCAGGAAACCACTTTTGCACTTGTATTAGTGTGGAAAAACCACTTTTCACTCTTGTGTTAGTGTTGAAAAACCACTTTTCGCACTTGTGTTGGTGCAGGAAACCACTTTTGCACTTGTATTAGTGTGGAAAAAACACTTTTTGCACTTGTGATAGTGTTGAAAAACCACTTTTCGCACTTGTATTAGTGTTGAAGAACCACTTTTCGCACTTGTGTTAGTGTTGAAAAACCACTTTTCGCACTTGTGTTGGTGCAGGAAACCACTTTTGCACTTGTATTTGTGTGGAAAAAACACTTTTTGCACTTGTGTTAGTGTTGAAAAACCACTTTTCGCACTTGTGTTAGTGTTGAAAAACCACTTTATGCACTTGTGTTAGTGTTGAAAAACCACTTTTCGCACTTGTGTTGGTGCAGGAAACCACTTTTGCACTTGTATTAGTGTGGAAAAACCACTTTTCGCACTTGTGTTAGTGTTGAAAAACCACTTTTCGCACTTGTGTTGGTGCAGGAAACCACTTTTGCCCTTGTATTAGTGTGGAAAAAACACTTTTTGCACTTGTGATAGTGTTGAAAAACCACTTTTCGCACTTGTGTTAGTGTTGAAAAACCACTTTTTGCACTTGTGTTAGTGTTGAAAAACCACTTTACGCACTTGTGTTAGTGTTGAAAACCCACTTTTCGCACTTGTGTTGGTGCAGGAAACCACTTTTGCACTTGTATTAGTGTGGAAAAAACACTTTTTGCCCTTGTGATAGTGTTGAAAAACCACTTTTCGCACTTGTGTTAGTGTTGAAAAACCACTTTTCGCACTTGTGTTGGTGCAGGAAACCACTTTTGCACTTGTATTCGTGTGGAAAAACCACTTTTCGCACTTGTGTTAGTGTTGAAAAACCACTTTTCGCACTTGTGTTAGTGTTGAAAAACCACTTTTCACACATGTGTTGGTGCAGGAAACCACTTTTACACTTGTATTAGTGTGGAAAAAACACTTTTTGCACTTGTGTTAGTGTTGAAAAACCACTTTTCGCACTTGTGTTAGTGTTGAAAAACCACTTTTTGCACTTGTGTTAGTGTTGAAAAACTACTTTTCGCACTTGTGTTGAAAAACCACTTTTCGCACTTGTGTTGGTGCAGGAAACCACTTTTGCACTTGTATTAGTGTGGAAAAAACACTTTTTGCACATGTGATATTGTTGAAAAACCACTTTTCGCACTTGTGTTAGTGTTGAAAAACCACTTTTCGCACTTGTGTTAGTGTTGAAAAACCACTTTTCGCACTTGTGTTGGTGCAGGAAAACCACTTTTGCACTTGTATTAGTGTGGAAAAAACACTTTTTGCACTTGTGATAGTGTTGAAAAACCACTTTTCGCACTTGTGTTAGTGTTAAAAAACCACTGTTTGCACTTGTGTTGGTGCAGGATACCACTTTTGCACTTGTATTAGTGTGGAAAAACCACTTTTCGCACTTGTGTTAGTGTTGAAAAACCACTTTTCGCACTTGTGTAAGTGTTGAAAAACCACTTTTCACACATGTGTTGGTGCAGGAAACCACTTTTGCACTTGTATTAGTGTGGAAAAAACACTTTTTGCACTTGTGATAGTGTTGAAAAACCACCTTTCGCACTTGTGTTAGTGTTGAAAAACCACTTTTTGCACTTGTGTTAGTGTTGAAGAACCACTTTTCGCACTTGTGTTTGTGCAGGAAACCTCTTTTGCACTTGTATTAGTGTGGAAAAAACACTTTTTGCACATGTGATAGTGTTGAAAAACCACTTTTCCCACTTGTGTTAGTGTTGAAAAACCACTTTTCGCACTTGTGTTAGTGTTGAAAAACCACTTTTCGCACTTGTGTTGGTGCAGGAACCCACTTTTGCACTTGTATTAGTGTGGAAAAAACACTTTTTGCACATGTGATAGTGTTGAAAAACCACTTTTCGCACTTGTGTTAGTGTTGAAAAACCACTTTTCGCACTTGTGTTAGTGTTGAAAAACCACTTATCGCACTTGTGTTGGTGCAGGAAACCACGTTTGCACTTGTATTAGTGTGGAAAAACACTTTTTGCACTTGTGATAGTGTTGAAAAACCACTTTTCGCACTTGTGTTAGTGTTGAAAAACCACTTTTCGCACTTGTGTTGGTGCAGGAAACCACTTTTGCACTTGTAATAGTGTGGAAAAAACACTTTTTGCACTTGTGATAGTGTTGAAAAACCACTTTTCGCACTTGTGTTAGTGTTGAAAAACCGCTTTTCGCACTTGTGTTGGTGCAGGATACCACTTTTGCACTTGTATTAGTGTGGGAAAACCACTTTTCGCACTTGTGTTAGTGTTGAAAAACCACTTTTCGCACTTGTGTTAGTGTTGAAAAACCACTTTTCACACATGTGTTGGTGCAGGAAACCACTTTTGCACTTGTATTAGTGTGGAAAAACACTTTTTGCACTTGTGATAGTGTTGAAAAACCACCTTTCGCACTTGTGTTAGTGTTGCAAAACCACTTTTTGCACTTGTGTTAGTGTTGAAGAACCACTTTTCGCACTTGTGTTTGTGCAGGAAACCTCTTTTGCACTTGTATTAGTGTGGAAAAAACACTTTTTGCACATGTGATAGTGTTGAAAAACCACTTTTCGCACTTGTGTTAGTGTTGAAAAACCACTTTTCGCACTTGTGTTAGTGTTGAAAAACCACTTTTCGCACTTGTGTTGGTGCAGGAACCCACTTTTGCACTTGTATTAGTGTGGAAAAAACACTTTTTGCACTTGTGATAGTGTTGAAAAACAACTTTTCGCACTTGGGTTAGTGTTGAAAAACCACTTTTCGCACTTGTGATGGTGCAGGAAACCACTTTTGCACTTGTATTAGTGTGGAGAAAACACTTTTCGCACTTGTGTTAGTGTTGAAAAACCACTTTATGCACTTGTGTTAGTGTTGAAAAACCACTTTTCGCACTTGTGTTGGTGCAGGAAACCACTTTTGCACTTGTGTTAGTGTTGAAAAACCACTTTTCGCACTTGTGTTGGTGCAGGAAACCACTTTTGCACTTGTATTAGTGTGGAAAAAACACTTTTTGCACTTGTGATAGTGTTGAAAAACCACTTTTCGCACTTGTGTTAGTGTTGAAAAACCACTTTTCGCATTTGTGTTAGTGTTGAAAAACCACTTTTTGCACTTGTGTTAGTGTTGAAAAACTACTTTTCGCACTTGTGTTGAAAAACCACTTTTCACACTTGTGTTGGTGCAGGAAACCACTTTTGCACTTGTATTAGTGTGGAAAAAACACTTTTTGCACATGTGATAGTGTTGAAAAACCACTTTTCGCACTTGTGTTAGTGTTGAAAAACCACTTTTCGCACTTGTGTTAGTGTTGAAAAACCACTTTTCGCACTTGTGTTGGTGCAGGAAACCACTTTTGCACTTGTATTAGTGTGGAAAAAACACTTTTTGCACTTGTGATAGTGTTGAAAAACCACTTTTCGCGCTTGTGTTAGTGTTGAAAAACCACTTTTCGCACTTGTGTTGGTGCAGGAAACCACTTTTGCACTTGTAATAGTGTGGAAAAAACACTTTTTGCACTTGTGATAGTGTTTAAAAACCACTTTTCGCACTTGTGTTAGTGTTGAAAAACCACTTTTCGCACCTGTGTTGGTGCAGGATACCACTTTTGCACTTGTATTAGTGTGGAAAAACCACTTTTCGCACTTGTCTTAGTGTTGAAAAACCACTTTTCGCACTTGTGTTAGTGTTGAAAAACCACTTTTCACACATGTGTTGGTGCAGGAAACCACTTTTACACTTGTATTAGTGTGGAAAAAACACTTTTTGCACTTGTGATAGTGTTGAAAAACCACTTTTCGCACTTGTGTTAGTGTTGAAAAACCACTTTTCGCACTTGTGTTAGTGTTGAAGAACCACTTTTCGCACTTGTGTTGGTGCAGGAAACCTCTTTTGCACTTGTATTAGTGTGGAAAAAACACTTTTTGCACATGTGATAGTGTTGAAAAACCACTTTTCGCACTTGTGTTAGTGTTGAAAAACCACTTTTCGCACTTGTGTTAGTGTTGAAAAACCACTTTTCGCACTTGTGTTAGTGTTGAAAAACCACTTTTCGCACTTGTGTTGGTGCAGGAAACCACTTTTGCACTTGTATTAGTGTGGGAAAAACACTTTTTGCACTTGTGATAGTGTTGAAAAACCACTTTTCGCACTTGTGTTAGTGTTGAAAAACCACTTTTCGCACTTGTGTTAGTGTTGAAAAACCACTTTTCGCACTTGTGTTGGTGCAGGAAACCACTTTTGCACTTGTATTTGTGTGGAAAAAACACTTTTTGCACTTGTGTTAGTGTTGAAAAACCACTTTTCGCACTTGTGTTAGTGTTGAAAAACCACTTTACGCACTTGTGTTAGTGTTGAAAACCCACTTTTCGCACTTGTGTTGGTGCAGGAAACCACTTTTGCACTTGTATTAGTGTGGAAAAAACACTTTTTGCCCTTGTGATAGTGTTGAAAAACCACTTTTCGCACTTGTGTTAGTGTTGAAAAACCACTTTTCGCACTTGTGTTGGTGCAGGAAACCACTTTTGCACTTGTATTCGTGTGGAAAAACCACTTTTCGCACTTGTGTTAGTGTTGAAAAACCACTTTTCGCACTTGTGTTAGTGTTGAAAAACCACTTTTCACACATGTGTTGGTGCAGGAAACCACTTTTACACTTGTATTAGTGTGGAAAAAACACTTTTTGCACTTGTGTTAGTGTTGAAAAACCACTTTTCGCACTTGTGTTAGTGTTGAAAAACCACTTTTTGCACTTGTGTTAGTGTTGAAAAACTACTTTTCGCACTTGTGTTGAAAAACCACTTTTCGCACTTGTGTTGGTGCAGGAAACCACTTTTGCACTTGTATTAGTGTGGAAAAAACACTTTTTGCACATGTGATATTGTTGAAAAACCACTTTTCGCACTTGTGTTAGTGTTGAAAAACCACTTTTCGCACTTGTGTTAGTGTTGAAAAACCACTTTTCGCACTTGTGTTGGTGCAGGAAAACCACTTTTGCACTTGTATTAGTGTGGAAAAAACACTTTTTGCACTTGTGATAGTGTTGAAAAACCACTTTTCGCACTTGTGTTAGTGTTGAAAAACCACTTTTCGCACTTGTGTTGGTGCAGGAAACCACTTTTGCACTTGTAATAGTGTGGAAAAAACACTTTTTGCACTTGTGATAGTGTTGAAAAACCACTTTTCGCTCTTGTGTTAGTGTTAAAAAACCACTGTTTGCACTTGTGTTGGTGCAGGATACCACTTTTGCACTTGTATTAGTGTGGAAAAACCACTTTTCGCACTTGTGTTAGTGTTGAAAAACCACTTTTCGCACTTGTGTTAGTGTTGAAAAACCACTTTTCACACATGTGTTGGTGCAGGAAACCACTTTTGCACTTGTATTAGTGTGGAAAAAACACTTTTTGCACTTGTGATAGTGTTGAAAAACCACCTTTCGCACTTGTGTTAGTGTTGAAAAACCACTTTTTGCACTTGTGTTAGTGTTGAAGAACCACTTTTCGCACTTGTGTTTGTGCAGGAAACCTCTTTTGCACTTGTATTAGTGTGGAAAAAACACTTTTTGCACATGTGATAGTGTTGAAAAACCACTTTTCCCACTTATGTTAGTGTTGAAAAACCACTTTTCGCACTTGTGTTAGTGTTGAAAAACCACTTTTCGCACTTGTGTTGGTGCAGGAACCCACTTTTGCACTTGTATTAGTGTGGAAAAAACACTTTTTGCACTTGTGATAGTGTTGAAAAACAACTTTTCGCACTTGTGTTAGTGTTGAAAAACCACTTTTCGCACTTGTGATGGTGCAGGAAACCACTTTTGCACTTGTATTAGTGTGGAGAAAACACTTTTCGCACTTGTGTTAGTGTTGAAAAACCACTTTTCGCACTTGTGTTAGTGTTGAAAAACCACTTTTCGCACTTGTGTTGGTGCAGGAAACCACTTTTGCACTTGTGTTAGTGTTGAAAAACCACTTTTCGCACTTGTGTTGGTGCAGGAAACCACTTTTGCACTTGTATTAGTGTGGAAAAAACACTTTTTGCACTTGTGATAGTGTTGAAAAACCACTTTTCGCACTTGTGTTAGTGTTGAAAAACCACTTTTCGCACTTGTGTTAGTGTTGAAAAACCACTTTTCGCACTTGTGTTGGTGCAGGAAAACCACTTTTGCACTTGTATTAGTGTGGAAAAAACACTTTTTGCACTTGTGATAGTGTTGAAAAACCACTTTTCGCACTTGTGTTAGTGTTGAAAAACCACTTTTCACACTTGTGTTGGTGCAGGAAACCACTTTTGCACTTGTATTAGTGTGGAAAAAACACTTTTTGCACTTGTGATAGTGTTGAAAAACCACTTTTCGCACTTGTGTTAGTGTTGAAAAACCACTTTTCGCACTTGTGTTTGTGTTGAAAAACTACTTTTCGCACTTGTGTTGAAAAACCACTTTTCGCACTTGTGTTGGTGCAGGAAAGCACTTTTGCACTTGTATTCGTGTGGAAAAAACACTTTTTGCACATGTGATAGTGTTGAAAAACCACATTTCGCACTTGTGTTAGTGTTGAAAAACCACTTTTCGCACTTGTGTTAGTGTTGAAAAACCACTTTTCGCACTTGTGTTGGTGCAGGAAACCACTTTTGCACTTGTATTAGTGTGGAAAAAACACTTTTTGCACTTGTGATAGTGTTGAAAAACCACTTTTCGCACTTGTGTTAGTGTTGAAAAACCACTTTTCGCACTTGTGTTAGTGTTGAAAAACCACTTTTCGCACTTGTGTTAGTGTTGAAAAACCACTTCTCGCACTTGTGTTGGTGCAGAAAACCACTTTTGCACTTGTATTAGTGTGGAAAAAACACTTTTTGCACTTGTGATAGTGTTGAAAAACCACTTTTCGCACTTGTGTTGGTGCAGGAAACCACTTTTGCACTTGTATTCGTGTGGAAAAACACTTTTTGCACATGTGATAGTGTTGAAAAACCACATTTTGCACTTGTGTTAGTGTTGAAAAACCACTTTTCGCACTTGTGTTAGTGTTGAAAAACCACTTTTCGCACTTGTGTTAGTGTTGAAAAACTACTTTTCGCACTTGTGTTGAAAAACCACTTTTCGCACTTGTGTTGGTGCAGGAAACCACTTTTGCACTTGCATTAGTGTGGAAAAACCACTTTTCACTCTTGTGTTAGTGTTGAAAAACCACTTTTCGCACTTGTGTTGGTGCAGGAAACCACTTTTGCACTTGTATTAGTGTGGGAAAAACACTTTTTGCACTTGTGATAGTGTTGAAAAACCACTTTTCGCACTTGTATTAGTGTTGAAGAACCACTTTTCGCACTTGTGTTAGTGTTGAAAAACCACTTTTCGCACTTGTGTTGGTGCAGGAAACCACTTTTGCACTTGTATTTGTGTGGAAAAAACACTTTTTGCACTTGTGTTAGTGTTGAAAAACCACTTTTCGCACTTGTGTTAGTGTTGAAAAACCACTTTATGCACTTGTGTTAGTGTTGAAAAACCACTTTTCGCACTTGTGTTGGTGCAGGAAACCACTTTTGCACTTGTATTAGTGTGGAAAAACCACTTTTCGCACTTGTGTTAGTGTTGAAAAACCACTTTTCGCACTTGTGTTGGTGCAGGAAACCACTTTTGCCCTTGTATTAGTGTGGAAAAAACACTTTTTGCACTTGTGATAGTGTTGAAAAACCACTTTTCGCACTTGTGTTAGTGTTGAAAAACCACTTTTTGCACTTGTGTTAGTGTTGAAAAACCACTTTACGCACTTGTGTTAGTGTTGAAAACCCACTTTTCGCACTTGTGTTGGTGCAGGAAACCACTTTTGCACTTGTATTAGTGTGGAAAAAACACTTTTTGCCCTTGTGATAGTGTTGAAAAACCACTTTTCGCACTTGTGTTAGTGTTGAAAAACCACTTTTCGCACTTGTGTTGGTGCAGGAAACCACTTTTGCACTTGTATTCGTGTGGAAAAACCACTTTTCGCACTTGTGTTAGTGTTGAAAAACCACTTTTCGCACTTGTGTTAGTGTTGAAAAACCACTTTTCACACATGTGTTGGTGCAGGAAACCACTTTTACACTTGTATTAGTGTGGAAAAACACTTTTTGCACTTGTGTTAGTGTTGAAAAACCACTTTTCGCACTTGTGTTAGTGTTGAAAAACCACTTTTTGCACTTGTGTTAGTGTTGAAAAACTACTTTTCGCACTTGTGTTGAAAAACCACTTTTCGCACTTGTGTTGGTGCAGGAAACCACTTTTGCACTTGTATTAGTGTGGAAAAAACACTTTTTGCACATGTGATATTGTTGAAAAACCACTTTTCGCACTTGTGTTAGTGTTGAAAAACCACTTTTCGCACTTGTGTTAGTGTTGAAAAACCACTTTTCGCACTTGTGTTGGTGCAGGAAAACCACTTTTGCACTTGTATTAGTGTGGAAAAAACACTTTTTGCACTTGTGATAGTGTTGAAAAACCACTTTTCGCACTTGTGTTAGTGTTAAAAAACCACTGTTTGCACTTGTGTTGGTGCAGGATACCACTTTTGCACTTGTATTAGTGTGGAAAAACCACTTTTCGCACTTGTGTTAGTGTTGAAAAACCACTTTTCGCACTTGTGTAAGTGTTGAAAAACCACTTTTCACACATGTGTTGGTGCAGGAAACCACTTTTGCACTTGTATTAGTGTGGAAAAAACACTTTTTGCACTTGTGATATTGTTGAAAAACCACCTTTCGCACTTGTGATAGTGTTGAAAAACCACCTTTCGCACTTGTGTTAGTGTTGAAAAACCACTTTTTGCACTTGTGTTAGTGTTGAAAAACTACTTTTCGCACTTGTGTTGAAAAACCACTTTTCGCACTTGTGTTGGTGCAGGAAACCACTTTTGCACTTGTATTAGTGTGGAAAAAACACTTTTTGCACATGTGATATTGTTGAAAAACCACTTTTCGCACTTGTGTTAGTGTTGAAAAACCACTTTTCGCACTTGTGTTAGTGTTGAAAAACCACTTTTCGCACTTGTGTTGGTGCAGGAAAACCACTTTTGCACTTGTATTAGTGTGGAAAAAACACTTTTTGCACTTGTGATAGTGTTGAAAAACCACTTTTCGCACTTGTGTTAGTGTTGAAAAACCACTTTTCGCACTTGTGTTGGTGCAGGAAACCACTTTTGCACTTGTAATAGTGTGGAAAAAACACTTTTTGCACTTGTGATAGTGTTGAAAAACCACTTTTCGCTCTTGTGTTAGTGTTAAAAAACCACTGTTTGCACTTGTGTTGGTGCAGGATACCACTTTTGCACTTGTATTAGTGTGGAAAAACCACTTTTCGCACTTGTGTTAGTGTTGAAAAACCACTTTTCGCACTTGTGTTAGTGTTGAAAAACCACTTTTCACACATGTGTTGGTGCAGGAAACCACTTTTGCACTTGTATTAGTGTGGAAAAAACACTTTTTGCACTTGTGATAGTGTTGAAAAACCACCTTTCGCACTTGTGTTAGTGTTGAAAAACCACTTTTTGCACTTGTGTTAGTGTTGAAGAACCACTTTTCGCACTTGTGTTTGTGCAGGAAACCTCTTTTGCACTTGTATTAGTGTGGAAAAAACACTTTTTGCACATGTGATAGTGTTGAAAAACCACTTTTCCCACTTATGTTAGTGTTGAAAAACCACTTTTCGCACTTGTGTTAGTGTTGAAAAACCACTTTTCGCACTTGTGTTGGTGCAGGAACCCACTTTTGCACTTGTATTAGTGTGGAAAAAACACTTTTTGCACTTGTGATAGTGTTGAAAAACAACTTTTCGCACTTGTGTTAGTGTTGAAAAACCACTTTTCGCACTTGTGATGGTGCAGGAAACCACTTTTGCACTTGTATTAGTGTGGAGAAAACACTTTTTGCACTTGTGTTAGTGTTGAAAAACCACTTTTCGCACTTGTGTTAGTGTTGAAAAACCACTTTTCGCACTTGTGTTGGTGCAGGAAACCACTTTTGCACTTGTGTTAGTGTTGAAAAACCACTTTTCGCACTTGTGTTGGTGCAGGAAACCACTTTTGCACTTGTATTAGTGTGGAAAAAACACTTTTTGCACTTGTGATAGTGTTGAAAAACCACTTTTCGCACTTGTGTTAGTGTTGAAAAACCACTTTTCGCACTTGTGTTAGTGTTGAAAAACCACTTTTCGCACTTGTGTTGGTGCAGGAAAACCACTTTTGCACTTGTATTAGTGTGGAAAAAACACTTTTTGCACTTGTGATAGTGTTGAAAAACCACTTTTCGCACTTGTGTTAGTGTTGAAAAACCACTTTTCACACTTGTGTTGGTGCAGGAAACCACTTTTGCACTTGTATTAGTGTGGAAAAAACACTTTTTGCACTTGTGATAGTGTTGAAAAACCACTTTTCGCACTTGTGTTAGTGTTGAAAATCCACTTTTCGCACTTGTGTTTGTGTTGAAAAACTACTTTTCGCACTTGTGTTGAAAAACCACTTTTTGCACTTGTGTTGGTGCAGGAAACCACTTTTGCGCTTGTATTCGTGTGGAAAAAACACTTTTTGCACATGTGATAGTGTTGAAAAACCACATTTCGCACTTGTGTTAGTGTTGAAAAACCACTTTTCGCACTTGTGTTAGTGTTGAAAAACCACTTTTCGCACTTGTGTTGGTGCAGGAAACCACTTTTGCACTTGTATTAGTGTGGAAAAAACACTTTTTGCACTTGTGATAGTGTTGAAAAACCACTTTTCGCACTTGTGTTAGTGTTGAAAAACCACTTTTCGCACTTGTGTTAGTGTTGAAAAACCACTTTTCGCACTTGTGTTAGTGTTGAAAAACCACTTCTCGCACTTGTGTTGGTGCAGAAAACCACTTTTGCACTTGTATTAGTGTGGAAAAAACACTTTTTGCACTTGTGATAGTGTTGAAAAACCACTTTTCGCACTTGTGTTGGTGCAGGAAACCACTTTTGCACTTGTATTCGTGTGGAAAAACACTTTTTGCACATGTGATAGTGTTGAAAAACCACATTTTGCACTTGTGTTAGTGTTGAAAAACCACTTTTCGCACTTGTGTTAGTGTTGAAAAACCACTTTTCGCACTTGTGTTAGTGTTGAAAAACTACTTTTCGCACTTGTGTTGAAAAACCACTTTTCGCACTTGTGTTGGTGCAGGAAACCACTTTTGCACTTGTATTAGTGTGGAAAAACCACTTTTCACTCTTGTGTTAGTGTTGAAAAACCACTTTTCGCACTTGTGTTGGTGCAGGAAACCACTTTTGCACTTGTATTAGTGTGGAAAAAACACTTTTTGCACTTGTGATAGTGTTGAAAAACCACTTTTCGCACTTGTATTAGTGTTGAAGAACCACTTTTCGCACTTGTGTTAGTGTTGAAAAACCACTTTTCGCACTTGTGTTTGTGCAGGAAACCACTTTTGCACTTGTATTTGTGTGGAAAAAACACTTTTTGCACTTGTGTTAGTGTTGAAAAACCACTTTTCGCACTTGTGTTAGTGTTGAAAAACCACTTTATGCACTTGTGTTAGTGTTGAAAAACCACTTTTCGCACTTGTGTTGGTGCAGGAAACCACTTTTGCACTTGTATTAGTGTGGAAAAACCACTTTTCGCACTTGTGTTAGTGTTGAAAAACCACTTTTAGCACTTGTGTTGGTGCAGGAAACCACTTTTGCCCTTGTATTAGTGTGGAAAAAACACTTTTTGCACTTGTGATAGTGTTGAAAAACCACTTTTCGCACTTGTGTTAGTGTTGAAAAACCACTTTTTGCACTTGTGTTAGTGTTGAAAAACCACTTTACGCACTTGTGTTAGTGTTGAAAACCCACTTTTCGCACTTGTGTTGGTGCAGGAAACCACTTTTGCACTTGTATTAGTGTGGAAAAAACACTTTTTGCCCTTGTGATAGTGTTGAAAAACCACTTTTCGCACTTGTGTTAGTGTTGAAAAACCACTTTTCGCACTTGTGTTGGTGCAGGAAACCACTTTTGCACTTGTATTCGTGTGGAAAAACCACTTTTCGCACTTGTGTTAGTGTTGAAAAACCACTTTTCGCACTTGTGTTAGTGTTGAAAAACCACTTTTCGCACTTGTGTTAGTGTTGAAAAACCACTTTTCGCACTTGTGTTGGTGCAGGAAACCACTTTTGCACTTGTATTAGTGTGGGAAAAACACTTTTTGCACTTGTGATAGTGTTGAAAAACCACTTTTCGCACTTGTGTTAGTGTTGAAAAACCACTTTTCGCACTTGTGTTAGTGTTGAAAAACCACTTTTCGCACTTGTGTTGGTGCAGGAAACCACTTTTGCACTTGTATTTGTGTGGAAAAAACACTTTTTGCACTTGTGTTAGTGTTGAAAAACCACTTTTCGCACTTGTGTTAGTGTTGAAAAACCACTTTACGCACTTGTGTTAGTGTTGAAAACCCACTTTTCGCACTTGTGTTGGTGCAGGAAACCACTTTTGCACTTGTATTAGTGTGGAAAAAACACTTTTTGCCCTTGTGATAGTGTTGAAAAACCACTTTTCGCACTTGTGTTAGTGTTGAAAAACCACTTTTCGCACTTGTGTTGGTGCAGGAAACCACTTTTGCACTTGTATTCGTGTGGAAAAACCACTTTTCGCACTTGTGTTAGTGTTGAAAAACCACTTTTCGCACTTGTGTTAGTGTTGAAAAACCACTTTTCACACATGTGTTGGTGCAGGAAACCACTTTTACACTTGTATTAGTGTGGAAAAAACACTTTTTGCACTTGTGTTAGTGTTGAAAAACCACTTTTCGCACTTGTGTTAGTGTTGAAAAACCACTTTTTGCACTTGTGTTAGTGTTGAAAAACTACTTTTCGCACTTGTGTTGAAAAACCACTTTTCGCACTTGTGTTGGTGCAGGAAACCACTTTTGCACTTGTATTAGTGTGGAAAAAACACTTTTTGCACATGTGATATTGTTGAAAAACCACTTTTCGCACTTGTGTTAGTGTTGAAAAACCACTTTTCGCACTTGTGTTAGTGTTGAAAAACCACTTTTCGCACTTGTGTTGGTGCAGGAAAACCACTTTTGCACTTGTATTAGTGTGGAAAAAACACTTTTTGCACTTGTGATAGTGTTGAAAAACCACTTTTCGCACTTGTGTTAGTGTTGAAAAACCACTTTTCGCACTTGTGTTGGTGCAGGAAACCACTTTTGCACTTGTAATAGTGTGGAAAAAACACTTTTTGCACTTGTGATAGTGTTGAAAAACCACTTTTCGCTCTTGTGTTAGTGTTAAAAAACCACTGTTTGCACTTGTGTTGGTGCAGGATACCACTTTTGCACTTGTATTAGTGTGGAAAAACCACTTTTCGCACTTGTGTTAGTGTTGAAAAACCACTTTTCGCACTTGTCTTAGTGTTGAAAAACCACTTTTCACACATGTGTTGGTGCAGGAAACCACTTTTGCACTTGTATTAGTGTGGAAAAAACACTTTTTGCACTTGTGATAGTGTTGAAAAACCACCTTTCGCACTTGTGTTAGTGTTGAAAAACCACTTTTTGTACTTGTGTTAGTGTTGAAGAACCACTTTTCGCACTTGTGTTTGTGCAGGAAACCTCTTTTGCACTTGTATTAGTGTGGAAAAAACACTTTTTGCACATGTGATAGTGTTGAAAAACCACTTTTCCCACTTATGTTAGTGTTGAAAAACCACTTTTCGCACTTGTGTTAGTGTTGAAAAACCACTTTTCGCACTTGTGTTGGTGCAGGAACCCACTTTTGCACTTGTATTAGTGTGGAAAAAACACTTTTTGCACTTGTGATAGTGTTGAAAAACAACTTTTCGCACTTGTGTTAGTGTTGAAAAACCACTTTTCGCACTTGTGATGGTGCAGGAAACCACTTTTGCACTTGTATTAGTGTGGAGAAAACACTTTTCGCACTTGTGTTAGTGTTGAAAAACCACTTTTCGCACTTGTGTTAGTGTTGAAAAACCACTTTTCGCACTTGTGTTGGTGCAGGAAACCACTTTTGCACTTGTGTTAGTGTTGAAAAACCACTTTTCGCACTTGTGTTGGTGCAGGAAACCACTTTTGCACTTGTATTAGTGTGGAAAAAACACTTTTTGCACTTGTGATAGTGTTGAAAAACCACTTTTCGCACTTGTGTTAGTGTTGAAAAACCACTTTTCGCACTTGTGTTAGTGTTGAAAAACCACTTTTCGCACTTGTGTTGGTGCAGGAAAACCACTTTTGCACTTGTATTAGTGTGGAAAAAACACTTTTTGCACTTGTGATAGTGTTGAAAAACCACTTTTCGCACTTGTGTTAGTGTTGAAAAACCACTTTTCACACTTGTGTTGGTGCAGGAAACCACTTTTGCACTTGTATTAGTGTGGAAAAAACACTTTTTGCACTTGTGATAGTGTTGAAAAACCACTTTTCGCACTTGTGTTAGTGTTGAAAAACCACTTTTCGCACTTGTGTTTGTGTTGAAAAACTACTTTTCGCACTTGTGTTGAAAAACCACTTTTCGCACTTGTGTTGGTGCAGGAAACCACTTTTGCACTTGTATTCGTGTGGAAAAAACACTTTTTGCACATGTGATAGTGTTGAAAAACCACATTTCGCACTTGTGTTAGTGTTGAAAAACCACTTTTCGCACTTGTGTTAGTGTTGAAAAACCACTTTTCGCACTTGTGTTGGTGCAGGAAACCACTTTTGCACTTGTATTAGTGTGGAAAAAACACTTTTTGCACTTGTGATAGTGTTGAAAAACCACTTTTCGCACTTGTGTTAGTGTTGAAAAACCACTTTTCGCACTTGTGTTAGTGTTGAAAAACCACTTTTCGCACTTGTGTTAGTGTTGAAAAACCACTTCTCGCACTTGTGTTGGTGCAGAAAACCACTTTTGCACTTGTATTAGTGTGGAAAAAACACTTTTTGCACTTGTGATAGTGTTGAAAAACCACTTTTCGCACTTGTGTTGGTGCAGGAAACCACTTTTGCACTTGTATTCGTGTGGAAAAACACTTTTTGCACATGTGATAGTGTTGAAAAACCACATTTTGCACTTGTGTTAGTGTTGAAAAACCACTTTTCGCACTTGTGTTAGTGTTGAAAAACCACTTTTCGCACTTGTGTTAGTGTTGAAAAACTACTTTTCGCACTTGTTTTGAAAAACCACTTTTCGCACTTGTGTTGGTGCAGGAAACCACTTTTGCACTTGTATTAGTGTGGAAAAACCACTTTTCACTCTTGTGTTAGTGTTGAAAAACCACTTTTCGCACTTGTGTTGGTGCAGGAAACCACTTTTGCACTTGTATTAGTGTGGAAAAAACACTTTTTGCACTTGTGATAGTGTTGAAAAACCACTTTTCGCACTTGTATTAGTGTTGAAGAACCACTTTTCGCACTTGTGTTAGTGTTGAAAAACCACTTTTCGCACTTGTGTTGGTGCAGGAAACCACTTTTGCACTTGTATTTGTGTGGAAAAAACACTTTTTGCACTTGTGTTAGTGTTGAAAAACCACTTTTCGCACTTGTGTTAGTGTTGAAAAACCACTTTATGCACTTGTGTTAGTGTTGAAAAACCACTTTACGCACTTGTGTTAGTGTTGAAAACCCACTTTTCGCACTTGTGTTGGTGCAGGAAACCACTTTTGCACTTGTATTAGTGTGGAAAAAACACTTTTTGCCCTTGTGATAGTGTTGAAAAACCACTTTTCGCACTTGTGTTAGTGTTGAAAAACCACTTTTCGCACTTGTGTTGGTGCAGGAAACCACTTTTGCACTTGTATTCGTGTGGAAAAACCACTTTTCGCACTTGTGTTAGTGTTGAAAAACCACTTTTCGCACTTGTGTTAGTGTTGAAAAACCACTTTTCACACATGTGTTGGTGCAGGAAACCACTTTTACACTTGTATTAGTGTGGAAAAAACACTTTTTGCACTTGTGTTAGTGTTGAAAAACCACTTTTCGCACTTGTGTTAGTGTTGAAAAACCACTTTTTGCACTTGTGTTAGTGTTGAAAAACTACTTTTCGCACTTGTGTTGAAAAACCACTTTTCGCACTTGTGTTGGTGCAGGAAACCACTTTTGCACTTGTATTAGTGTGGAAAAAACACTTTTTGCACATGTGATATTGTTGAAAAACCACTTTTCGCACTTGTGTTAGTGTTGAAAAACCACTTTTCGCACTTGTGTTAGTGTTGAAAAACCACTTTTCGCACTTGTGTTGGTGCAGGAAAACCACTTTTGCACTTGTATTAGTGTGGAAAAAACACTTTTTGCACTTGTGATAGTGTTGAAAAACCACTTTTCGCACTTGTGTTAGTGTTAAAAAACCACTGTTTGCACTTGTGTTGGTGCAGGATACCACTTTTGCACTTGTATTAGTGTGGAAAAACCACTTTTCGCACTTGTGTTAGTGTTGAAAAACCACTTTTCGCACTTGTGTAAGTGTTGAAAAACCACTTTTCACACATGTGTTGGTGCAGGAAACCACTTTTGCACTTGTATTAGTGTGGAAAAAACACTTTTTGCACTTGTGATAGTGTTGAAAAACCACCTTTCGCACTTGTGATAGTGTTGAAAAACCACCTTTCGCACTTGTGTTAGTGTTGAAAAACCACTTTTTGCACTTGTGTTAGTGTTGAAAAACTACTTTTCGCACTTGTGTTGAAAAACCACTTTTCGCACTTGTGTTGGTGCAGGAAACCACTTTTGCACTTGTATTAGTGTGGAAAAAACACTTTTTGCACATGTGATATTGTTGAAAAACCACTTTTCGCACTTGTGTTAGTGTTGAAAAACCACTTTTCGCACTTGTGTTAGTGTTGAAAAACCACTTTTCGCACTTGTGTTGGTGCAGGAAAACCACTTTTGCACTTGTATTAGTGTGGAAAAAACACTTTTTGCACTTGTGATAGTGTTGAAAAACCACTTTTCGCACTTGTGTTAGTGTTGAAAAACCACTTTTCGCACTTGTGTTGGTGCAGGAAACCACTTTTGCACTTGTAATAGTGTGGAAAAAACACTTTTTGCACTTGTGATAGTGTTGAAAAACCACTTTTCGCTCTTGTGTTAGTGTTAAAAAACCACTGTTTGCACTTGTGTTGGTGCAGGATACCACTTTTGCACTTGTATTAGTGTGGAAAAACCACTTTTCGCACTTGTGTTAGTGTTGAAAAACCACTTTTCGCACTTGTGTTCGTGTTGAAAAACCACTTTTCACACATGTGTTGGTGCAGGAAACCACTTTTGCACTTGTATTAGTGTGGAAAAAACACTTTTTGCACTTGTGATAGTGTTGAAAAACCACCTTTCGCACTTGTGTTAGTGTTGAAAAACCACTTTTTGCACTTGTGTTAGTGTTGAAGAACCACTTTTCGCACTTGTGTTTGTGCAGGAAACCTCTTTTGCACTTGTATTAGTGTGGAAAAAACACTTTTTGCACATGTGATAGTGTTGAAAAACCACTTTTCCCACTTATGTTAGTGTTGAAAAACCACTTTTCGCACTTGTGTTAGTGTTGAAAAACCACTTTTCGCACTTGTGTTGGTGCAGGAACCCACTTTTGCACTTGTATTAGTGTGGAAAAAACACTTTTTGCACTTGTGATAGTGTTGAAAAACAACTTTTCGCACTTGTGTTAGTGTTGAAAAACCACTTTTCGCACTTGTGATGGTGCAGGAAACCACTTTTGCACTTGTATTAGTGTAGAGAAAACACTTTTCGCACTTGTGTTAGTGTTGAAAAACCACTTTTCGCACTTGTGTTAGTGTTGAAAAACCACTTTTCGCACTTGTGTTGGTGCAGGAAACCACTTTTGCACTTGTGTTAGTGTTGAAAAACCACTTTTCGCACTTGTGTTGGTGCAGGAAACCACTTTTGCACTTGTATTAGTGTGGAAAAAACACTTTTTGCACTTGTGATAGTGTTGAAAAACCACTTTTCGCACTTGTGTTAGTGTTGAAAAACCACTTTTCGCACTTGTGTTAGTGTTGAAAAACCACTTTTCGCACTTGTGTTGGTGCAGGAAAACCACTTTTGCACTTGTATTAGTGTGGAAAAAACACTTTTTGCACTTGTGATAGTGTTGAAAAACCACTTTTCGCACTTGTGTTAGTGTTGAAA
The DNA here is from genome assembly GCF_964187855.1 of Myxine glutinosa. Taxonomy (NCBI): domain Eukaryota; kingdom Metazoa; phylum Chordata; class Myxini; order Myxiniformes; family Myxinidae; genus Myxine; species Myxine glutinosa. The sequence goes on from NC_136271.1 coordinate 17,369,845, forward strand.
AACCACTTTTCACACTTGTGTTGGTGCAGGAAACCACTTTTGCACTTGTATTAGTGTGGAAAAAACACTTTTTGCACTTGTGATAGTGTTGAAAAACCACTTTTCGCACTTGTGTTAGTGTTGAAAAACCACTTTTCGCACTTGTGTTTGTGTTGAAAAACTACTTTTCGCACTTGTGTTGAAAAACCACTTTTCGCACTTGTGTTGGTGCAGGAAACCACTTTTGCACTTGTATTCGTGTGGAAAAAACACTTTTTGCACATGTGATAGTGTTGAAAAACCACATTTCGCACTTGTGTTAGTGTTGAAAAACCACTTTTCGCACTTGTGTTAGTGTTGAAAAACCACTTTTCGCACTTGTGTTGGTGCAGGAAACCACTTTTGCACTTGTATTAGTGTGGAAAAAACACTTTTTGCACTTGTGATAGTGTTGAAAAACCACTTTTCGCACTTGTGTTAGTGTTGAAAAACCACTTTTCGCACTTGTGTTAGTGTTGAAAAACCACTTTTCGCACTTGTGTTAGTGTTGAAAAACCACTTCTCGCACTTGTGTTGGTGCAGAAAACCACTTTTGCACTTGTATTAGTGTGGAAAAAACACTTTTTGCACTTGTGATAGTGTTGAAAAACCACTTTTCGCACTTGTGTTGGTGCAGGAAACCACTTTTGCACTTGTATTCGTGTGGAAAAACACTTTTTGCACATGTGATAGTGTTGAAAAACCACATTTTGCACTTGTGTTAGTGTTGAAAAACCACTTTTCGCACTTGTGTTAGTGTTGAAAAACCACTTTTCGCACTTGTGTTAGTGTTGAAAAACTACTTTTCGCACTTGTGTTGAAAAACCACTTTTCGCACTTGTGTTGGTGCAGGAAACCACTTTTGCACTTGTATTAGTGTGGAAAAACCACTTTTCACTCTTGTGTTAGTGTTGAAAAACCACTTTTCGCACTTGTGTTGGTGCAGGAAACCACTTTTGCACTTGTATTAGTGTGGAAAAAACACTTTTTGCACTTGTGATAGTGTTGAAAAACCACTTTTCGCACTTGTATTAGTGTTTAAGAACCACTTTTCGCACTTGTGTTGGTGCAGGAAAACCACTTTTGCACTTGTATTAGTGTGGAAAAAACACTTTTTGCACTTGTGATAGTGTTGAAAAACCACTTTTCGCACTTGTGTTAGTGTTAAAAAACCACTGTTTGCACTTGTGTTGGTGCAGGATACCACTTTTGCACTTGTATTAGTGTGGAAAAACCACTTTTCGCACTTGTGTTAGTGTTGAAAAACCACTTTTCGCACTTGTGTAAGTGTTGAAAAACCACTTTTCACACATGTGTTGGTGCAGGAAACCACTTTTGCACTTGTATTAGTGTGGAAAAAACACTTTTTGCACTTGTGATAGTGTTGAAAAACCACCTTTCGCACTTGTGATAGTGTTGAAAAACCACCTTTCGCACTTGTGTTAGTGTTGAAAAACCACTTTTTGCACTTGTGTTAGTGTTGAAAAACTACTTTTCGCACTTGTGTTGAAAAACCACTTTTCGCACTTGTGTTGGTGCAGGAAACCACTTTTGCACTTGTATTAGTGTGGAAAAAACACTTTTTGCACATGTGATATTGTTGAAAAACCACTTTTCGCACTTGTGTTAGTGTTGAAAAACCACTTTTCGCACTTGTGTTAGTGTTGAAAAACCACTTTTCGCACTTGTGTTGGTGCAGGAAAACCACTTTTGCACTTGTATTAGTGTGGAAAAAACACTTTTTGCACTTGTGATAGTGTTGAAAAACCACTTTTCGCACTTGTGTTAGTGTTGAAAAACCACTTTTCGCACTTGTGTTGGTGCAGGAAACCACTTTTGCACTTGTAATAGTGTGGAAAAAACACTTTTTGCACTTGTGATAGTGTTGAAAAACCACTTTTCGCTCTTGTGTTAGTGTTAAAAAACCACTGTTTGCACTTGTGTTGGTGCAGGATACCACTTTTGCACTTGTATTAGTGTGGAAAAACCACTTTTCGCACTTGTGTTAGTGTTGAAAAACCACTTTTCGCACTTGTGTTAGTGTTGAAAAACCACTTTTCACACATGTGTTGGTGCAGGAAACCACTTTTGCACTTGTATTAGTGTGGAAAAAACACTTTTTGCACTTGTGATAGTGTTGAAAAACCACCTTTCGCACTTGTGTTAGTGTTGAAAAACCACTTTTTGCACTTGTGTTAGTGTTGAAGAACCACTTTTCGCACTTGTGTTTGTGCAGGAAACCTCTTTTGCACTTGTATTAGTGTGGAAAAAACACTTTTTGCACATGTGATAGTGTTGAAAAACCACTTTTCCCACTTATGTTAGTGTTGAAAAACCACTTTTCGCACTTGTGTTAGTGTTGAAAAACCACTTTTCGCACTTGTGTTGGTGCAGGAACCCACTTTTGCACTTGTATTAGTGTGGAAAAAACACTTTTTGCACTTGTGATAGTGTTGAAAAACAACTTTTCGCACTTGTGTTAGTGTTGAAAAACCACTTTTCGCACTTGTGATGGTGCAGGAAACCACTTTTGCACTTGTATTAGTGTAGAGAAAACACTTTTCGCACTTGTGTTAGTGTTGAAAAACCACTTTTCGCACTTGTGTTAGTGTTGAAAAACCACTTTTCGCACTTGTGTTGGTGCAGGAAACCACTTTTGCACTTGTGTTAGTGTTGAAAAACCACTTTTCGCACTTGTGTTGGTGCAGGAAACCACTTTTGCACTTGTATTAGTGTGGAAAAAACACTTTTTGCACTTGTGATAGTGTTGAAAAACCACTTTTCGCACTTGTGTTAGTGTTGAAAAACCACTTTTCGCACTTGTGTTAGTGTTGAAAAACCACTTTTCGCACTTGTGTTGGTGCAGGAAAACCACTTTTGCACTTGTATTAGTGTGGAAAAAACACTTTTTGCACTTGTGATAGTGTTGAAAAACCACTTTTCGCACTTGTGTTAGTGTTGAAAAACCACTTTTCACACTTGTGTTGGTGCAGGAAACCACTTTTGCACTTGTATTAGTGTGGAAAAAACACTTTTTGCACTTGTGATAGTGTTGAAAAACCACTTTTCGCACTTGTGTTAGTGTTGAAAAACCACTTTTCGCACTTGTGTTTGTGTTGAAAAACTACTTTTCGCACTTGTGTTGAAAAACCACTTTTCGCACTTGTGTTGGTGCAGGAAACCACTTTTGCACTTGTATTCGTGTGGAAAAAACACTTTTTGCACATGTGATAGTGTTGAAAAACCACATTTCGCACTTGTGTTAGTGTTGAAAAACCACTTTTCGCACTTGTGTTAGTGTTGAAAAACCACTTTTCGCACTTGTGTTGGTGCAGGAAACCACTTTTGCACTTGTATTAGTGTGGAAAAAACACTTTTTGCACTTGTGATAGTGTTGAAAAACCACTTTTCGCACTTGTGTTAGTGTTGAAAAACCACTTTTCGCACTTGTGTTAGTGTTGAAAAACCACTTTTCGCACTTGTGTTAGTGTTGAAAAACCACTTCTCGCACTTGTGTTGGTGCAGAAAACCACTTTTGCACTTGTATTAGTGTGGAAAAAACACTTTTTGCACTTGTGATAGTGTTGAAAAACCACTTTTCGCACTTGTGTTGGTGCAGGAAACCACTTTTGCACTTGTATTCGTGTGGAAAAACACTTTTTGCACATGTGATAGTGTTGAAAAACCACATTTTGCACTTGTGTTAGTGTTGAAAAACCACTTTTCGCACTTGTGTTAGTGTTGAAAAACCACTTTTCGCACTTGTGTTAGTGTTGAAAAACTACTTTTCGCACTTGTGTTGAAAAACCACTTTTCGCACTTGTGTTGGTGCAGGAAACCACTTTTGCACTTGTATTAGTGTGGAAAAACCACTTTTCACTCTTGTGTTAGTGTTGAAAAACCACTTTTCGCACTTGTGTTGGTGCAGGAAACCACTTTTGCACTTGTATTAGTGTGGAAAAAACACTTTTTGCACTTGTGATAGTGTTGAAAAACCACTTTTCGCACTTGTATTAGTGTTGAAGAACCACTTTTCGCACTTGTGTTAGTGTTGAAAAACCACTTTTCGCACTTGTGTTGGTGCAGGAAACCACTTTTGCACTTGTATTTGTGTGGAAAAAACACTTTTTGCACTTGTGTTAGTGTTGAAAAACCACTTTTCGCACTTGTGTTAGTGTTGAAAAACCACTTTATGCACTTGTGTTAGTGTTGAAAAACCACTTTTCGCACTTGTGTTGGTGCAGGAAACCACTTTTGCACTTGTATTTGTGTGGAAAAAACACTTTTTGCACTTGTATTAGTGTGGAAAAACCACTTTTCGCACTTGTGTTAGTGTTGAAAAACCACTTTTCGCACTTGTGTTGGTGCAGGAAACCACTTTTGCCCTTGTATTAGTGTGGAAAAAACACTTTTTGCACTTGTGATAGTGTTGAAAAACCACTTTTCGCACTTGTGTTAGTGTTGAAAAACCACTTTTTGCACTTGTGTTAGTGTTGAAAAACCACTTTACGCACTTGTGTTAGTGTTGAAAACCCACTTTTCGCACTTGTGTTGGTGCAGGAAACCACTTTTGCACTTGTATTAGTGTGGAAAAAACACTTTTTGCCCTTGTGATAGTGTTGAAAAACCACTTTTCGCACTTGTGTTAGTGTTGAAAAACCACTTTTCGCACTTGTGTTGGTGCAGGAAACCACTTTTGCACTTGTATTCGTGTGGAAAAACCACTTTTCGCACTTGTGTTAGTGTTGAAAAACCACTTTTCGCACTTGTGTTAGTGTTGAAAAACCACTTTTCACACATGTGTTGGTGCAGGAAACCACTTTTACACTTGTATTAGTGTGGAAAAAACACTTTTTGCACTTGTGTTAGTGTTGAAAAACCACTTTTCGCACTTGTGTTAGTGTTGAAAAACCACTTTTTGCACTTGTGTTAGTGTTGAAAAACTACTTTTCGCACTTGTGTTGAAAAACCACTTTTCGCACTTGTGTTGGTGCAGGAAACCACTTTTGCACTTGTATTAGTGTGGAAAAAACACTTTTTGCACATGTGATATTGTTGAAAAACCACTTTTCGCACTTGTGTTAGTGTTGAAAAACCACTTTTCGCACTTGTGTTAGTGTTGAAAAACCACTTTTCGCACTTGTGTTGGTGCAGGAAAACCACTTTTGCACTTGTATTAGTGTGGAAAAAACACTTTTTGCACTTGTGATAGTGTTGAAAAACCACTTTTCGCACTTGTGTTAGTGTTAAAAAACCACTGTTTGCACTTGTGTTGGTGCAGGATACCACTTTTGCACTTGTATTAGTGTGGAAAAACCACTTTTCGCACTTGTGTTAGTGTTGAAAAACCACTTTTCGCACTTGTGTAAGTGTTGAAAAACCACTTTTCACACATGTGTTGGTGCAGGAAACCACTTTTGCACTTGTATTAGTGTGGAAAAAACACTTTTTGCACTTGTGATAGTGTTGAAAAACCACCTTTCGCACTTGTGTTAGTGTTGAAAAACCACTTTTTGCACTTGTGTTAGTGTTGAAGAACCACTTTTCGCACTTGTGTTTGTGCAGGAAACCTCTTTTGCACTTGTATTAGTGTGGAAAAAACACTTTTTGCACATGTGATAGTGTTGAAAAACCACTTTTCCCACTTGTGTTAGTGTTGAAAAACCACTTTTCGCACTTGTGTTAGTGTTGAAAAACCACTTTTCGCACTTGTGTTGGTGCAGGAACCCACTTTTGCACTTGTATTAGTGTGGAAAAAACACTTTTCGCACTTGTGTTAGTGTTGAAAAACCACTTTTCGCACTTGTGATGGTGCAGGAAACCACTTTTGCACTTGTATTAGTGTGGAGAAAACACTTTTCGCACTTGTGTTAGTGTTGAAAAACCACTTTTCGCACTTGTGTTAGTGTTGAAAAACCACTTTTCGCACTTGTGTTGGTGCAGGAAACCACTTTTGCACTTGTGTTAGTGTTGAAAAACCACTTTTCGCACTTGTGTTGGTGCAGGAAACCACTTTTGCACTTGTATTAGTGTGGAAAAAACACTTTTTGCACTTGTGATAGTGTTGAAAAACCACTTTTCGCACTTGTGTTAGTGTTGAAAAACCACTTTTCGCACTTGTGTTAGTGTTGAAAAACCACTTTTCGCACTTGTGTTGGTGCAGGAAAACCACTTTTGCACTTGTATTAGTGTGGAAAAAACACTTTTTGCACTTGTGATAGTGTTGAAAAACCACTTTTCGCACTTGTGTTAGTGTTGAAAAACCACTTTTCACACTTGTGTTGGTGCAGGAAACCACTTTTGCACTTGTATTAGTGTGGAAAAAACACTTTTTGCACTTGTGATAGTGTTGAAAAACCACTTTTCGCACTTGTGTTAGTGTTGAAAAACCACTTTTCGCACTTGTGTTTGTGTTGAAAAACTACTTTTCGCACTTGTGTTGAAAAACCACTTTTCGCACTTGTGTTGGTGCAGGAAACCACTTTTGCACTTGTATTCGTGTGGAAAAAACACTTTTTGCACATGTGATAGTGTTGAAAAACCACATTTCGCACTTGTGTTAGTGTTGAAAAACCACCTTTCGCACTTGTGTTAGTGTTGAAAAACCACTTTTCGCACTTGTGTTGGTGCAGGAAACCACTTTTGCACTTGTATTAGTGTGGAAAAAACACTTTTTGCACTTGTGATAGTGTTGAAAAACCACTTTTCGCACTTATGTTAGTGTTGAAAAACCACTTTTCGCACTTGTGTTAGTGTTGAAAAACCACTTTTCGCACTTGTGTTAGTGTTGAAAAACCACTCCTCGCACTTGTGTTGGTGCAGAAAACCACTTTTGCACTTGTATTAGTGTGGAAAAAACACTTTTTGCACTTGTGATAGTGTTGAAAAACCACTTTTCGCACTTGTGTTCGTGTTGAAAAACCACTTTTCGCACTTGTGTTGGTGCAGGAAACCACTTTTGCACTTGTATTAGTGTGGAAAAACCACTTTTCGCACTTGTGTTAGTGTTGAAAAACCATTTTTCGCACTTGTGTTAGTGTTGAAAAACCACTTTTCACACTTGTGTTGGTGCAGGAAACCACTTTTGCACTTGTATTAGTGTGGAAAAAACACTTTTTGCACTTGTGATAGTGTTGAAAAACCACTTTTCGCACTTGTGTTAGTGTTGAAAAACCACTTTTTGCACTTGTGTTAGTGTTGAAAAACCACTTTTCGCACTTGTGTTCGTGCAGGAAACCACTTTTGCACTTGTATTAGTGTGGAAAAAACACTTTTTGCACATGTGATAGTGTTGAAAAACCACTTTTCGCAGTTGTGTTAGTGTTGAAAAACCACTTTTCACACTTGTGTTAGTGCAGGAAACCACTTTTGCACTTGTATTAGTGTGGAAAAAACACTTTTTGCACTTGTGATAGTGTTGAAAAACCACTTTTCGCACTTGTGTTAGTGTTGAAAAACCACTTTTCGCACTTGTGTTTGTGTTGAAAAACTACTTTTCGCACTTGTGTTGAAAAACCACTTTTCGCACTTGTGTTGGTGCAGGAAACCACTTTTGCACTTGTATTCGTGTGGAAAAACACTTTTTGCACATGTGATAGTGTTGAAAAACCACATTTTGCACTTGTGTTAGTGTTGAAAAACCACTTTTCGCACTTGTGTTAGTGTTGAAAAACCACTTTTCGCACTTGTGTTAGTGTTGAAAAACTACTTTTCGCACTTGTGTTGAAAAACCACTTTTCGCACTTGTGTTGGTGCAGGAAACCACTTTTGCACTTGTATTAGTGTGGAAAAACCACTTTTCACTCTTGCGTTAGTGTTGAAAAACCACTTTTCGCACTTGTGTTGGTGCAGGAAACCACTTTTGCACTTGTATTAGTGTGGAAAAAACACTTTTTGCACTTGTGATAGTGTTGAAAAACCACTTTTCGCACTTGTATTAGTGTTGAAAAACCACTTTTCGCACTTGTGTTAGTGTTGAAAAACCACTTTTCGCACTTGTGTTGGTGCAGGAAACCACTTTTGCACTTGTATTTGTGTGGAAAAAACACTTTTTGCACTTGTGCTAGTGTTGAAAAACCACTTTTCGCACTTGTGTTAGTGTTGAAAAACCACTTTATGCACTTGTGTTAGTGTTGAAAAACCACTTTTCGCACTTGTGTTGGTGCAGGAAACCACTTTTGCACTTGTATTAGTGTGGAAAAACCACTTTTCGCACTTGTGTTAGTGTTGAAAAACCACTTTTCGCACTTGTGTTAGTGTTGAAAAACCACTTTTCACACTTGTGTTGGTGCAGGAAACCACTTTTGCCCTTGTATTAGTGTGGAAAAAACACTTTTTGCACTTGTGATAGTGTTGAAAAACCACTTTTCGCACTTGTGTTAGTGTTGAAAAACCACTTTTTGCACTTGTGTTAGTGTTGAAAAACTACTTTTCGCACTTGTGTTGAAAAACCACTTTTCGCACTTGTGTTGGTGCAGGAAACCACTTTTGCACTTGTATTAGTGTGGAAAAAACACTTTTTGCACATGTGATAGTGTTGAAAAACCACTTTTCGCACTTGTGTTAGTGTTGAAAAACCACTTTTCGCACTTGTGTTAGTGTTGAAACACCACTTTTCGCACTTGTGTTGGTGCAGGAAACCACTTTTGCACTTGTATTAGTGTGGAAAAAACACTTTTTGCACTTGTGATAGTGTTGAAAAACCACTTTTCGCGCTTGTGTTAGTGTTGAAAAACCACTTTTCGCACTTGTGTTGGTGCAGGAAACCACTTTTGCACTTGTAATAGTGTGGAAAAAACACTTTTTGCACTTGTGATAGTGTTTAAAAACCACTTTTCGCACTTGTGTTAGTGTTGAAAAACCACTTTTCGCACTTGTGTTGGTGCAGGATACCACTTTTGCACTTGTATTAGTGTGGAAAAACCACTTTTCGCACTTGTGTTAGTGTTGAAAAACCACTTTTCGCACTTGTGTTAGTGTTGAAAAACCACTTTTCACACATGTGTTGGTGCAGGAAACCACTTTTACACTTGTATTAGTGTGGAAAAAACACTTTTTGCACTTGTGATAGTGTTGAAAAACCACTTTTCGCACTTGTGTTAGTGTTAAAAAACCACTTTTCGCACTTGTGTTAGTGTTGAAGAACCACTTTTCGCACTTGTGTTGGTGCAGGAAACCTCTTTTGCACTTGTATTAGTGTGGAAAAAACACTTTTTGCACATGTGATAGTGTTGAAAAACCACTTTTCGCACTTGTGTTAGTGTTGAAAAACCACTTTTCGCACTTGTGTTAGTGTTGAAAAACCACTTTTCGCACTTGTGTTAGTGTTGAAAAACCACTTTTCGCACTTGTGTTGGTGCAGGAAACCACTTTTGCACTTGTATTAGTGTGGGAAAAACACTTTTTGCACTTGTGATAGTGTTGAAAAACCACTTTTCGCACTTGTGTTAGTGTTGAAAAAACACTTTTCGCACTTGTGTTAGTGTTGAAAAACCACTTTTCGCACTTGTGTTGGTGCAGGAAACCACTTTTGCACTTGTATTTGTGTGGAAAAAACACTTTTTGCACTTGTGATAGTGTTGAAAAACCACTTTTCGCACTTGTGTTAGTGTTGAAAAACCACTTTTTGCACTTGTGATAGTGTTGAAAAACCACTTTTCGCACTTGTGTTAGTGTTGAAAAACCACTTTTCACACTTGTGTTGGTGCAGGAAACCACTTTTGCACTTGTATTAGTGTGGAAAAAACACTTTTTGCACTTGTGATAGTGTTGAAAAACCACTTTTCGCACTTGTGTTAGTGTTGAAAAACCACTTTTCGCACTTGTGTTTGTGTTGAAAAACTACTTTTCGCACTTGTGTTGAAAAACCACTTTTCGCACTTGTGTTGGTGCAGGAAACCACTTTTGCACTTGTATTCGTGTGGAAAAAACACTTTTTGCACATGTGATAGTGTTGAAAAACCACATTTCGCACTTGTGTTAGTGTTGAAAAACCACTTTTCGCACTTGTGTTAGTGTTGAAAAACCACTTTTCGCACTTGTGTTGGTGCAGGAAACCACTTTTGCACTTGTATTAGTGTGGAAAAAACACTTTTTGCACTTGTGATAGTGTTGAAAAACCACTTTTCGCACTTGTGTTAGTGTTGAAAAACCACTTTTCGCACTTGTGTTAGTGTTGAAAAACCACTTTTCGCACTTGTGTTAGTGTTGAAAAACCACTTCTCGCACTTGTGTTGGTGCAGAAAACCACTTTTGCACTTGTATTAGTGTGGAAAAAACACTTTTTGCACTTGTGATAGTGTTGAAAAACCACTTTTCGCACTTGTGTTGGTGCAGGAAACCACTTTTGCACTTGTATTCGTGTGGAAAAACACTTTTTGCACATGTGATAGTGTTGAAAAACCACATTTTGCACTTGTGTTAGTGTTGAAAAACCACTTTTCGCACTTGTGTTAGTGTTGAAAAACCACTTTTCGCACTTGTGTTAGTGTTGAAAAACTACTTTTCGCACTTGTGTTGAAAAACCACTTTTCGCACTTGTGTTGGTGCAGGAAACCACTTTTGCACTTGTATTAGTGTGGAAAAACCACTTTTCACTCTTGTGTTAGTGTTGAAAAACCACTTTTCGCACTTGTGTTGGTGCAGGAAACCACTTTTGCACTTGTATTAGTGTGGAAAAAACACTTTTTGCACTTGTGATAGTGTTGAAAAACCACTTTTCGCACTTGTATTAGTGTTGAAGAACCACTTTTCGCACTTGTGTTAGTGTTGAAAAACCACTTTTCGCACTTGTGTTGGTGCAGGAAACCACTTTTGCACTTGTATTTGTGTGGAAAAAACACTTTTTGCACTTGTGTTAGTGTTGAAAAACCACTTTTCGCACTTGTGTTAGTGTTGAAAAACCACTTTATGCACTTGTGTTAGTGTTGAAAAACCACTTTTCGCACTTGTGTTGGTGCAGGAAACCACTTTTGCACTTGTATTAGTGTGGAAAAACCACTTTTCGCACTTGTGTTAGTGTTGAAAAACCACTTTTCGCACTTGTGTTGGTGCAGGAAACCACTTTTGCCCTTGTATTAGTGTGGAAAAAACACTTTTTGCACTTGTGATAGTGTTGAAAAACCACTTTTCGCACTTGTGTTAGTGTTGAAAAACCACTTTTTGCACTTGTGTTAGTGTTGAAAAACCACTTTACGCACTTGTGTTAGTGTTGAAAACCCACTTTTCGCACTTGTGTTGGTGCAGGAAACCACTTTTGCACTTGTATTAGTGTGGAAAAAACACTTTTTGCCCTTGTGATAGTGTTGAAAAACCACTTTTCGCACTTGTGTTAGTGTTGAAAAACCACTTTTCGCACTTGTGTTGGTGCAGGAAACCACTTTTGCACTTGTATTCGTGTGGAAAAACCACTTTTCACACTTGTGTTAGTGTTGAAAAACCACTTTTCGCACTTGTGTTAGTGTTGAAAAACCACTTTTCACACATGTGTTGGTGCAGGAAACCACTTTTACACTTGTATTAGTGTGGAAAAAACACTTTTTGCACTTGTGTTAGTGTTGAAAAACCACTTTTCGCACTTGTGTTAGTGTTGAAAAACCACTTTTTGCACTTGTGTTAGTGTTGAAAAACTACTTTTCGCACTTGTGTTGAAAAACCACTTTTCGCACTTGTGTTGGTGCAGGAAACCACTTTTGCACTTGTATTAGTGTGGAAAAAACACTTTTTGCACATGTGATATTGTTGAAAAACCACTTTTCGCACTTGTGTTAGTGTTGAAAAACCACTTTTCGCACTTGTGTTAGTGTTGAAAAACCACTTTTCGCACTTGTGTTGGTGCAGGAAAACCACTTTTGCACTTGTATTAGTGTGGAAAAAACACTTTTTGCACTTGTGATAGTGTTGAAAAACCACTTTTCGCACTTGTGTTAGTGTTAAAAAACCACTGTTTGCACTTGTGTTGGTGCAGGATACCACTTTTGCACTTGTATTAGTGTGGAAAAACCACTTTTCGCACTTGTGTTAGTGTTGAAAAACCACTTTTCGCACTTGTGTTAGTGTTGAAAAACCACTTTTCACACATGTGTTGGTGCAGGAAACCACTTTTGCACTTGTATTAGTGTGGAAAAAACACTTTTTGCACTTGTGATAGTGTTGAAAAACCACCTTTCGCACTTGTGTTAGTGTTGAAAAACCACTTTTTGCACTTGTGTTAGTGTTGAAGAACCACTTTTCGCACTTGTGTTTGTGCAGGAAACCTCTTTTGCACTTGTATTAGTGTGGAAAAAACACTTTTTGCACATGTGATAGTGTTGAAAAACCACTTTTCCCACTTGTGTTAGTGTTGAAAAACCACTTTTCGCACTTGTGTTAGTGTTGAAAAACCACTTTTCGCACTTGTGTTCGTGCAGGAAACCAATTTTGCACTTGTATTAGTGTGGAAAAAACACTTTTTGCACATGTGATAGTGTTGAAAAACCACTTTTCGCAGTTGTGTTAGTGTTGAAAAACCACTTTTCACACTTGTGTTAGTGCAGGAAACCACTTTTGCACTTGTATTAGTGTGGAAAAAACACTTTTTGCACTTGTGATAGTGTTGAAAAACCACTTTTCGCACTTGTGTTAGTGTTGAAAAACCACTTTTCGCACTTGTGTTTGTGTTGAAAAACTACTTTTCGCACTTGTGTTGAAAAACCACTTTTCGCACTTGTGTTGGTGCAGGAAACCACTTTTGCACTTGTATTCGTGTGGAAAAACACTTTTTGCACATGTGATAGTGTTGAAAAACCACATTTTGCACTTGTGTTAGTGTTGAAAAACCACTTTTCGCACTTGTGTTAGTGTTGAAAAACCACTTTTCGCACTTGTGTTAGTGTTGAAAAACTACTTTTCGCACTTGTGTTGAAAAACCACTTTTCGCACTTGTGTTGGTGCAGGAAACCACTTTTGCACTTGTATTAGTGTGGAAAAACCACTTTTCACTCTTGTGTTAGTGTTGAAAAACCACTTTTCGCACTTGTGTTGGTGCAGGAAACCACTTTTGCACTTGTATTAGTGTGGAAAAAACACTTTTTGCACTTGTGATAGTGTTGAAAAACCACTTTTCGCACTTGTATTAGTGTTGAAAAACCACTTTTCGCACTTGTGTTAGTGTTGAAAAACCACTTTTCGCACTTGTGTTGGTGCAGGAAACCACTTTTGCACTTGTATTTGTGTGGAAAAAACACTTTTTGCACTTGTGTTAGTGTTGAAAAACCACTTTTCGCACTTGTGTTAGTGTTGAAAAACCACTTTATGCACTTGTGTTAGTGTTGAAAAACCACTTTTCGCACTTGTGTTGGTGCAGGAAACCACTTTTGCACTTGTATTAGTGTGGAAAAACCACTTTTCGCACTTGTGTTAGTGTTGAAAAACCACTTTTCGCACTTGTGTTAGTGTTGAAAAACCACTTTTCACACTTGTGTTGGTGCAGGAAACCACTTTTGCCCTTGTATTAGTGTGGAAAAAACACTTTTTGCACTTGTGATAGTGTTGAAAAACCACTTTTCGCACTTGTGTTAGTGTTGAAAAACCACTTTTTGCACTTGTGTTAGTGTTGAAAAACTACTTTTCGCACTTGTGTTGAAAAACCACTTTTCGCACTTGTGTTGGTGCAGGAAACCACTTTTGCACTTGTATTAGTGTGGAAAAAACACTTTTTGCACATGTGATAGTGTTGAAAAACCACTTTTCGCACTTGTGTTAGTGTTGAAAAACCACTTTTCGCACTTGTGTTAGTGTTGAAACACCACTTTTCGCACTTGTGTTGGTGCAGGAAACCACTTTTGCACTTGTATTAGTGTGGAAAAAACACTTTTTGCACTTGTGATAGTGTTGAAAAACCACTTTTCGCGCTTGTGTTAGTGTTGAAAAACCACTTTTCGCACTTGTGTTGGTGCAGGAAACCACTTTTGCACTTGTAATAGTGTGGAAAAAACACTTTTTGCACTTGTGATAGTGTTTAAAAACCACTTTTCGCACTTGTGTTAGTGTTGAAAAACCACTTTTCACACATGTGTTGGTGCAGGAAACCACTTTTACACTTGAAAAAACACTTTTTGCACTTGTGATAGTGTTGAAAAACCACTTTTCGCACTTGTGTTAGTGTTGAAAAACCACTTTTCGCACTTGTGTTAGTGTTGAAGAACCATTTTTCGCACTTGTGTTGGTGCAGGAAACCTCTTTTGCACTTGTATTAGTGTGGAAAAAACACTTTTTGCACATGTGATAGTGTTGAAAAACCACTTTTCGCACTTGTGTTAGTGTTGAAAAACCACTTTTCGCACTTGTGTTAGTGTTGAAAAACCACTTTTCGCACTTGTGTTTGTGTTGAAAAACTACTTTTCGCACTTGTGTTGAAAAACCACTTTGCGCACTTGTGTTGGTGCAGGAAACCACTTTTGCACTTGTATTCGTGTGGAAAAACACTTTTTGCACATGTGATAGTGTTGAAAAACCACATTTTGCACTTGTGTTAGTGTTGAAAAACCACTTTTCGCACTTGTGTTAGTGTTGAAAAACCACTTTTCGCACTTGTGTTAGTGTTGAAAAACTACTTTTCGCACTTGTGTTGAAAAACCACTTTTCGCACTTGTGTTGGTGCAGGAAACCACTTTTGCACTTGTATTAGTGTGGAAAAACCACTTTTCACTCTTGTGTTGGTGTTGAAAAACCACTTTTCGCACTTGTGTTGGTGCAGGAAACCACTTTTGCACTTGTATTAGTGTGGAAAAAACACTTTTTGCACTTGTGATAGTGTTGAAAAACCACTTTTCGCACTTGTATTAGTGTTGAAAAACCACTTTTCGCACTTGTGTTAGTGTTGAAAAACCACTTTTCGCACTTGTGTTGGTGCAGGAAACCACTTTTGCACTTGTATTTGTGTGGAAAAAACACTTTTTGCACTTGTGTTAGTGTTGAAAAACCACTTTTCGCACTTGTGTTAGTGTTGAAAAACCACTTTATGCACTTGTGTTAGTGTTGAAAAACCACTTTTCGCACTTGTGTTGGTGCAGGAAACCACTTTTGCACTTGTATTAGTGTGGAAAAACCACTTTTCGCACTTGTGTTAGTGTTGAAAAACCACTTTTCGCACTTGTGTTAGTGTTGAAAAACCACTTTTCACACTTGTGTTGGTGCAGGAAACCACTTTTGCCCTTGTATTAGTGTGGAAAAAACACTTTTTGCACTTGTGATAGTGTTGAAAAACCACTTTTCGCACTTGTGTTAGTGTTGAAAAACCACTTTTTGCACTTGTGTTAGTGATGAAAAACTACTTTTCGCACTTGTGTTGAAAAACCACTTTTCGCACTTGTGTTGGTGCAGGAAACCACTTTTGCACTTGTATTAGTGTGGAAAAAACACTTTTTGCACATGTGATAGTGTTGAAAAACCACTTTTCGCACTTGTGTTAGTGTTGAAAAACCACTTTTCGCACTTGTGTTAGTGTTGAAACACCACTTTTCGCACTTGTGTTGGTGCAGGAAACCACTTTTGCACTTGTATTAGTGTGGAAAAAACACTTTTTGCACTTGTGATAGTGTTGAAAAACCACTTTTCGCACTTGTGTTAGTGTTGAAAAACCACTTTTCGCACTTGTGTTGGTGCAGGAAACCACTTTTGCACTTGTAATAGTGTGGAAAAAACACTTTTTGCACTTGTGATAGTGTTTAAAAACCACTTTTCGCACTTGTGTTAGTGTTGAAAAACCACTTTTCGCACTTGTGTTGGTGCAGGATACCACTTTTGCACTTGTATTAGTGTGGAAAAACCACTTTTCGCACTTGTGTTAGTGTTGAAAAACCACTTTTCGCACTTGTGTTAGTGTTGAAAAACCACTTTTCACACATGTGTTGGTGCAGGAAACCACTTTTACACTTGTATTAGTGTGGAAAAAACACTTTTTGCACTTGTGATAGTGTTGAAAAACCACTTTTCGCACTTGTGTTAGTGTTGAAAAACAACTTTTCGCACTTGTGTTAGTGTTGAAGAACCACTTTTCGCACTTGTGTTGGTGCAGGAAACCTCTTTTGCACTTGTATTAGTGTGGAAAAAACACTTTTTGCACATGTGATAGTGTTGAAAAACCACTTTTCGCACTTGTGTTAGTGTTGAAAAACCACTTTTCGCACTTGTGTTAGTGTTGAAAAACCACTTTTCGCACTTGTGTTAGTGTTGAAAAACCACTTTTCGCACTTGTGTTGGTGCAGGAAACCACTTTTGCACTTGTATTAGTGTGGGAAAAACACTTTTTGCACTTGTGATAGTGTTGAAAAACCACTTTTCGCACTTGTGTTAGTGTTGAAAAAACACTTTTCGCACTTGTGTTAGTGTTGAAAAACCACTTTTCGCACTTGTGTTGGTGCAGGAAACCACTTTTGCACTTGTATTTGTGTGGAAAAAACACTTTTTGCACTTGTGTTAGTGTTGAAAAACCACTTTTCGCACTTGTGTTAGTGTTGAAAAACCACTTTACGCACTTGTGTTGGTGTTGAAAACCCAATTTTCGCACTTGTGTTGGTGCAGGAAACCACTTTTGCACTTGTATTAGTGTGGAAAAAACACTTTTTGCCCTTGTGATAGTGTTGAAAAACCACTTTTCGCACTTGTGTTAGTGTTGAAAAACCACTTTTCGCACTTGTGTTGGTGCAGGAAACCACTTTTGCACTTGTATTAGTGTGGAAAAAACACTTTTTGCCCTTGTGATAGTGTTGAAAAACCACTTTTCGCACTTGTGTTAGTGTTGAAAAACCACTTTTCGCACTTGTGTTGGTGCAGGAAACCACTTTTGCACTTGTATTAGTGTGGAAAAACCACTTTTCACTCTTGTGTTAGTGTTGAAAAACCACTTTTCGCACTTGTGTTGGTGCAGGAAACCACTTTTGCACTTGTATTAGTGTGGAAAAAACACTTTTTGCACTTGTGATAGTGTTGAAAAACCACTTTTCGCACTTGTATTAGTGTTGAAAAACCACTTTTCGCACTTGTGTTAGTGTTGAAAAACCACTTTTCGCACTTGTGTTGGTGCAGGAAACCACTTTTGCACTTGTATTTGTGTGGAAAAAACACTTTTTGCACTTGTGTTAGTGTTGAAAAACCACTTTTCGCACTTGTGTTAGTGTTGAAAAACCACTTTATGCACTTGTGTTAGTGTTGAAAAACCACTTTTCGCACTTGTGTTGGTGCAGGAAACCACTTTTGCACTTGTATTAGTGTGGAAAAACCACTTTTCGCACTTGTGTTAGTGTTGAAAAACCACTTTTCGCACTTGTGTTAGTGTTGAAAAACCACTTTTCACACTTGTGTTGGTGCAGGAAACCACTTTTGCCCTTGTATTAGTGTGGAAAAAACACTTTTTGCACTTGTGATAGTGTTGAAAAACCACTTTTCGCACTTGTGTTAGTGTTGAAAAACCACTTTTTGCACTTGTGTTAGTGTTGAAAAACTACTTTTCGCACTTGTGTTGAAAAACCACTTTTCGCACTTGTGTTGGTGCAGGAAACCACTTTTGCACTTGTATTAGTGTGGAAAAAACACTTTTTGCACATGTGATAGTGTTGAAAAAACCACTTTTCGCACTTGTGTTAGTGTTGAAAAACCACTTTTCGCACTTGTGTTAGTGTTGAAACACCACTTTTCGCACTTGTGTTGGTGCAGGAAACCACTTTTGCACTTGTATTAGTGTGGAAAAAACACTTTTTGCACTTGTGATAGTGTTGAAAAACCACTTTTCGCACTTGTGTTAGTGTTGAAAAACCACTTTTCGCACTTGTGTTGGTGCAGGATACCACTTTTGCACTTGTATTAGTGTGGAAAAACCACTTTTCGCACTTGTGTTAGTGTTGAAAAACCACTTTTCGCACTTGTGTTAGTGTTGAAAAACCACTTTTCACACATGTGTTGGTGCAGGAAACCACTTTTACACTTGAAAAAACACTTTTTGCACTTGTGATAGTGTTGAAAAACCACTTTTCGCACTTGTGTTAGTGTTGAAAAACCACTTTTCGCACTTGTGTTAGTGTTGAAGAACCATTTTTCGCACTTGTGTTGGTGCAGGAAACCTCTTTTGCACTTGTATTAGTGTGGAAAAAACACTTTTTGCACATGTGATAGTGTTGAAAAACCACTTTTCGCACTTGTGTTAGTGTTGAAAAACCACTTTTCGCACTTGTGTTAGTGTTGAAAAACCACTTTTCGCACTTGTGTTTGTGTTGAAAAACTACTTTTCGCACTTGTGTTGAAAAACCACTTTGCGCACTTGTGTTGGTGCAGGAAACCACTTTTGCACTTGTATTCGTGTGGAAAAACACTTTTTGCACATGTGATAGTGTTGAAAAACCACATTTTCACTTGTGTTAGTGTTGAAAAACCACTTTTCGCACTTGTGTTAGTGTTGAAAAACCACTTTTCGCACTTGTGTTAGTGTTGAAAAACTACTTTTCGCACTTGTGTTGAAAAACCACTTTTCGCACTTGTGTTGGTGCAGGAAACCACTTTTGCACTTGTATTAGTGTGGAAAAACCACTTTTCACTCTTGTGTTGGTGTTGAAAAACCACTTTTCGCACTTGTGTTGGTGCAGGAAACCACTTTTGCACTTGTATTAGTGTGGAAAAAACACTTTTTGCACTTGTGATAGTGTTGAAAAACCACTTTTCGCACTTGTATTAGTGTTGAAAAACCACTTTTCGCACTTGTGTTAGTGTTGAAAAACCACTTTTCGCACTTGTGTTGGTGCAGGAAACCACTTTTGCACTTGTATTTGTGTGGAAAAAACACTTTTTGCACTTGTGTTAGTGTTGAAAAACCACTTTTCGCACTTGTGTTAGTGTTGAAAAACCACTTTATGCACTTGTGTTAGTGTTGAAAAACCACTTTTCGCACTTGTGTTGGTGCAGGAAACCACTTTTGCACTTGTATTAGTGTGGAAAAACCACTTTTCGCACTTGTGTTAGTGTTGAAAAACCACTTTTCGCACTTGTGTTAGTGTTGAAAAACCACTTTTCACACTTGTGTTGGTGCAGGAAACCACTTTTGCCCTTGTATTAGTGTGGAAAAAACACTTTTTGCACTTGTGATAGTGTTGAAAAACCACTTTTCGCACTTGTGTTAGTGTTGAAAAACCACTTTTTGCACTTGTGTTAGTGATGAAAAACTACTTTTCGCACTTGTGTTGAAAAACCACTTTTCGCACTTGTGTTGGTGCAGGAAACCACTTTTGCACTTGTATTAGTGTGGAAAAAACACTTTTTGCACATGTGATAGTGTTGAAAAACCACTTTTCGCACTTGTGTTAGTGTTGAAAAACCACTTTTCGCACTTGTGTTAGTGTTGAAACACCACTTTTCGCACTTGTGTTGGTGCAGGAAACCACTTTTGCACTTGTATTAGTGTGGAAAAAACACTTTTTGCACTTGTGATAGTGTTGAAAAACCACTTTTCGCACTTGTGTTAGTGTTGAAAAACCACTTTTCGCACTTGTGTTGGTGCAGGAAACCACTTTTGCACTTGTAATAGTGTGGAAAAAACACTTTTTGCACTTGTGATAGTGTTTAAAAACCACTTTTCGCACTTGTGTTAGTGTTGAAAAACCACTTTTCGCACTTGTGTTGGTGCAGGATACCACTTTTGCACTTGTATTAGTGTGGAAAAACCACTTTTCGCACTTGTGTTAGTGTTGAAAAACCACTTTTCGCACTTGTGTTAGTGTTGAAAAACCACTTTTCACACATGTGTTGGTGCAGGAAACCACTTTTACACTTGTATTAGTGTGGAAAAAACACTTTTTGCACTTGTGATAGTGTTGAAAAACCACTTTTCGCACTTGTGTTAGTGTTGAAAAACAACTTTTCGCACTTGTGTTAGTGTTGAAGAACCACTTTTCGCACTTGTGTTGGTGCAGGAAACCTCTTTTGCACTTGTATTAGTGTGGAAAAAACACTTTTTGCACATGTGATAGTGTTGAAAAACCACTTTTCGCACTTGTGTTAGTGTTGAAAAACCACTTTTCGCACTTGTGTTAGTGTTGAAAAACCACTTTTCGCACTTGTGTTAGTGTTGAAAAACCACTTTTCGCACTTGTGTTGGTGCAGGAAACCACTTTTGCACTTGTATTAGTGTGGGAAAAACACTTTTTGCACTTGTGATAGTGTTGAAAAACCACTTTTCGCACTTGTGTTAGTGTTGAAAAAACACTTTTCGCACTTGTGTTAGTGTTGAAAAACCACTTTTCGCACTTGTGTTGGTGCAGGAAACCACTTTTGCACTTGTATTTGTGTGGAAAAAACACTTTTTGCACTTGTGTTAGTGTTGAAAAACCACTTTTCGCACTTGTGTTAGTGTTGAAAAACCACTTTACGCACTTGTGTTGGTGTTGAAAACCCAATTTTCGCACTTGTGTTGGTGCAGGAAACCACTTTTGCACTTGTATTAGTGTGGAAAAAACACTTTTTGCCCTTGTGATAGTGTTGAAAAACCACTTTTCGCACTTGTGTTAGTGTTGAAAAACCACTTTTCGCACTTGTGTTGGTGCAGGAAACCACTTTTGCACTTGTATTCGTGTGGAAAAACCACTTTTCGCACTTGTGTTAGTGTTGAAAAACCACTTTTCGCACTTGTGTTAGTGTTGAAAAACCACTTTTCACACATGTGTTGGTGCAGGAAACCACTTTTACACTTGTATTAGTGTGGAAAAAACACTTTTTGCACTTGTGTTAGTGTTGAAAAACCACTTTTCGCACTTGTGTTAGTGTTGAAAAACCACTTTTTGCACTTGTGTTAGTGTTGAAAAACTACTTTTCGCACTTGTGTTGAAAAACCACTTTTCGCACTTGTGTTGGTGCAGGAAACCACTTTTGCACTTGTATTAGTGTGGGAAAAACACTTTTTGCACATGTGATATTCTTGAAAAACCACTTTTCGCACTTGTGTTAGTGTTGAAAAACCACTTTTCGCACTTGTGTTAGTGTTGAAAAACCACTTTTCGCACTTGTGTTGGTGCAGGAAAACCACTTTTGCACTTGTATTAGTGTGGAAAAAACACTTTTTGCACTTGTGATAGTGTTGAAAAACCACTTTTCCAACTTGTGTTAGTGTTGAAAAACCACTTTTCGCACTTGTGTTGGTGCAGGAAACCACTTTTGCACTTGTAATAGTGTGGAAAAAACACTTTTTGCACTTGTGATAGTGTTGAAAAACCACTTTTCGCACTTGTGTTAGTGTTAAAAAACCACTGTTCGCACGTGTGATAGTGTTGAAAAACAACTTTTCGCACTTGTGTTAGTGTTGAAAAACCACTTTTTGCACTTGTGATAGTGTTGAAAAACAACTTTTCGCACTTGTGTTAGTGTTGAAAAACCACTTTTTGCACTTGTGTTAGTGTTGAAGAACCACTTTTCGCACTTGTGTTTGTGCAGGAAACCTCTTTTGCACTTGTATTAGTGTGGAAAAAACACTTTTTGCACATGTGATAGTGTTGAAAAACCACTTTTCCCACTTGTGTTAGTGTTGAAAAACCACTTTTCGCACTTGTGTTAGTGTTGAAAAACCACTTTTCGCACTTGTGTTGGTGCAGGAACCCACTTTTGCACTTGTATTAGTGTGGAAAAAACACTTTTTGCACTTGTGATAGTGTTGAAAAACAACTTTTCGCACTTGTGTTAGTGTTGAAAAACCACTTTTCGCACTTGTGATGGTGCAGGAAACCACTTTTGCACTTGTATTAGTGTGGAGAAAACACTTTTCGCACTTGTGTTAGTGTTGATAAACCACTTTTCGCACTTGTGTTAGTGTTGAAAAACCACTTTTCGCACTTGTGTTGGTGCAGGAAACCACTTTTGCACTTGTGTTAGTGTTGAAAAACCACTTTTCGCACTTGTGTTGGTGCAGGAAAACACTTTTGCACTTGTATTAGTGTGGAAAAAACACTTTTTGCACTTGTGATAGTGTTGAAAAACCACTTTTCGCACTTGTGTTAGTGTTGAAAAACCACTTTTCGCACTTGTGTTAGTGTTGAAAAACCACTTTTCGCACTTGTGTTGGTGCAGGAAAATCACTTTTGCACTTGTATTAGTGTGGAAAAAACACTTTTTGCACTTGTGATAGTGTTGAAAAACCACTTTTCGCACTTGTGTTAGTGTTGAAAAACCACTTTTCACACTTGTGTTGGTGCAGGAAACCACTTTTGCACTTGTATTAGTGTGGAAAAAACACTTTTTGCACTTGTGATAGTGTTGAAAAACCACTTTTCGCACTTGTGTTAGAGTTGAAAAACCACTTTTCGCACTTGTGTTTGTGTTGAAAAACTACTTTTCGCACTTGTGTTGAAAAACCACTTTTCGCACTTGTGTTGGTGCAGGAAACCACTTTTGCACTTGTATTCGTGTGGAAAAAACACTTTTTGCACATGTGATAGTGTTGAAAAACCACATTTCGCACTTGTGTTAGTGTTGAAAAACCACTTTTCGCACTTGTGTTAGTGTTGAAAAACCACTTTTCGCACTTGTGTTGGTGCAGGAAACCACTTTTGCACTTGTATTAGTGTGGAAAAAACACTTTTTGCACTTGTGATAGTGTTGAAAAACCACTTTTCGCACTTGTGTTAGTGTTGAAAAACCACTTTTCGCACTTGTGTTATTGTTGAAAAACCACTTTTCGCACTTGTGTTAGTGTTGAAAAACCACTTCTCGCACTTGTGTTGGTGCAGAAAACCACTTTTGCACTTGTATTAGTGTGGAAAAAACACTTTTTGCACTTGTGATAGTGTTGAAAAACCACTTTTCGCACTTGTGTTCGTGTTGAAAAACCACTTTTCGCACTTGTGTTGGTGCAGGAAACCACTTTTGCACTTGTATTAGTGTGGAAAAACCACTTTTCGCACTTGTGTTAGTGTTGAAAAACCATTTTTCGCACTTGTGTTAGTGTTGAAAAACCACTTTTCACACTTGTGTTGGTGCAGGAAACCACTTTTGCACTTGTATTAGTGTGGAAAAAACACTTTTTGCACTTGTGATAGTGTTGAAAAACCACTTTTCGCACTTGTGTTAGAGTTGAAAAACCACTTTTCGCACTTGTGTTTGTGTTGAAAAACTACTTTTCGCACTTGTGTTGAAAAACCACTTTTCGCACTTGTGTTGGTGCAGGAAACCACTTTTGCACTTGTATTCGTGTGGAAAAAACACTTTTTGCACATGTGATAGTGTTGAAAAACCACATTTCGCACTTGTGTTAGTGTTGAAAAACCACTTTTCGCACTTGTGTTAGTGTTGAAAAACCACTTTTCGCACTTGTGTTGGTGCAGGAAACCACTTTTGCACTTGTATTAGTGTGGAAAAAACACTTTTTGCACTTGTGATAGTGTTGAAAAACCACTTTTCGCACTTGTGTTAGTGTTGAAAAACCACTTTTTGCACTTGTGTTAGTGTTGAAAAACAACTTTTCGCACTTGTGTTGAAAAACCACTTTTCGCACTTGTGTTGGTGCAGGAAACCACTTTTGCCCTTGTATTAGTGTGGAAAAAACACTTTTTGCACTTGTGATAGTGTTGAAAAACCACTTTTCGCACTTGTGTTAGTGTTGAAAAACCACTTTTTGCACTTGTGTTAGTGATGAAAAACTACTTTTCGCACTTGTGTTGAAAAACCACTTTTCGCACTTGTGTTGGTGCAGGAAACCACTTTTGCACTTGTATTAGTGTGGAAAAAACACTTTTTGCACATGTGATAGTGTTGAAAAACCACTTTTCGCACTTGTGTTAGTGTTGAAAAACCACTTTTCGCACTTGTGTTAGTGTTGAAACACCACTTTTCGCACTTGTGTTGGTGCAGGAAACCACTTTTGCACTTGTATTAGTGTGGAAAAAACACTTTTTGCACTTGTGATAGTGTTGAAAAACCACTTTTCGCACTTGTGTTAGTGTTGAAAAACCACTTTTCGCACTTGTGTTGGTGCAGGAAACCACTTTTGCACTTGTAATAGTGTGGAAAAAACACTTTTTGCACTTGTGATAGTGTTTAAAAACCACTTTTCGCACTTGTGTTAGTGTTGAAAAACCACTTTTCGCACTTGTGTTGGTGCAGGATACCACTTTTGCACTTGTATTAGTGTGGAAAAACCACTTTTCGCACTTGTGTTAGTGTTGAAAAACCACTTTTCGCACTTGTGTTAGTGTTGAAAAACCACTTTTCACACATGTGTTGGTGCAGGAAACCACTTTTACACTTGTATTAGTGTGGAAAAAACACTTTTTGCACTTGTGATAGTGTTGAAAAACCACTTTTCGCACTTGTGTTAGTGTTGAAAAACAACTTTTCGCACTTGTGTTAGTGTTGAAGAACCACTTTTCGCACTTGTGTTGGTGCAGGAAACCTCTTTTGCACTTGTATTAGTGTGGAAAAAACACTTTTTGCACATGTGATAGTGTTGAAAAACCACTTTTCGCACTTGTGTTAGTGTTGAAAAACCACTTTTCGCACTTGTGTTAGTGTTGAAAAACCACTTTTCGCACTTGTGTTAGTGTTGAAAAACCACTTTTCGCACTTGTGTTGGTGCAGGAAACCACTTTTGCACTTGTATTAGTGTGGGAAAAACACTTTTTGCACTTGTGATAGTGTTGAAAAACCACTTTTCGCACTTGTGTTAGTGTTGAAAAAACACTTTTCGCACTTGTGTTAGTGTTGAAAAACCACTTTTCGCACTTGTGTTGGTGCAGGAAACCACTTTTGCACTTGTATTTGTGTGGAAAAAACACTTTTTGCACTTGTGTTAGTGTTGAAAAACCACTTTTCGCACTTGTGTTAGTGTTGAAAAACCACTTTACGCACTTGTGTTGGTGTTGAAAACCCAATTTTCGCACTTGTGTTGGTGCAGGAAACCACTTTTGCACTTGTATTAGTGTGGAAAAAACACTTTTTGCCCTTGTGATAGTGTTGAAAAACCACTTTTCGCACTTGTGTTAGTGTTGAAAAACCACTTTTCGCACTTGTGTTGGTGCAGGAAACCACTTTTGCACTTGTATTCGTGTGGAAAAACCACTTTTCGCACTTGTGTTAGTGTTGAAAAACCACTTTTCGCACTTGTGTTAGTGTTGAAAAACCACTTTTCACACATGTGTTGGTGCAGGAAACCACTTTTACACTTGTATTAGTGTGGAAAAAACACTTTTTGCACTTGTGTTAGTGTTGAAAAACCACTTTTCGCACTTGTGTTAGTGTTGAAAAACCACTTTTTGCACTTGTGTTAGTGTTGAAAAACTACTTTTCGCACTTGTGTTGAAAAACCACTTTTCGCACTTGTGTTGGTGCAGGAAACCACTTTTGCACTTGTATTAGTGTGGGAAAAACACTTTTTGCACATGTGATATTCTTGAAAAACCACTTTTCGCACTTGTGTTAGTGTTGAAAAACCACTTTTCGCACTTGTGTTAGTGTTGAAAAACCACTTTTCGCACTTGTGTTGGTGCAGGAAAACCACTTTTGCACTTGTATTAGTGTGGAAAAAACACTTTTTGCACTTGTGATAGTGTTGAAAAACCACTTTTCCAACTTGTGTTAGTGTTGAAAAACCACTTTTCGCACTTGTGTTGGTGCAGGAAACCACTTTTGCACTTGTAATAGTGTGGAAAAAACACTTTTTGCACTTGTGATAGTGTTGAAAAACCACTTTTCGCACTTGTGTTAGTGTTAAAAAACCACTGTTCGCACGTGTGATAGTGTTGAAAAACAACTTTTCGCACTTGTGTTAGTGTTGAAAAACCACTTTTTGCACTTGTGATAGTGTTGAAAAACAACTTTTCGCACTTGTGTTAGTGTTGAAAAACCACTTTTTGCACTTGTGTTAGTGTTGAAGAACCACTTTTCGCACTTGTGTTTGTGCAGGAAACCTCTTTTGCACTTGTATTAGTGTGGAAAAAACACTTTTTGCACATGTGATAGTGTTGAAAAACCACTTTTCCCACTTGTGTTAGTGTTGAAAAACCACTTTTCGCACTTGTGTTAGTGTTGAAAAACCACTTTTCGCACTTGTGTTGGTGCAGGAACCCACTTTTGCACTTGTATTAGTGTGGAAAAAACACTTTTTGCACTTGTGATAGTGTTGAAAAACAACTTTTCGCACTTGTGTTAGTGTTGAAAAACCACTTTTCGCACTTGTGATGGTGCAGGAAACCACTTTTGCACTTGTATTAGTGTGGAGAAAACACTTTTCGCACTTGTGTTAGTGTTGATAAACCACTTTTCGCACTTGTGTTAGTGTTGAAAAACCACTTTTCGCACTTGTGTTGGTGCAGGAAACCACTTTTGCACTTGTGTTAGTGTTGAAAAACCACTTTTCGCACTTGTGTTGGTGCAGGAAAACACTTTTGCACTTGTATTAGTGTGGAAAAAACACTTTTTGCACTTGTGATAGTGTTGAAAAACCACTTTTCGCACTTGTGTTAGTGTTGAAAAACCACTTTTCGCACTTGTGTTAGTGTTGAAAAACCACTTTTCGCACTTGTGTTGGTGCAGGAAAATCACTTTTGCACTTGTATTAGTGTGGAAAAAACACTTTTTGCACTTGTGATAGTGTTGAAAAACCACTTTTCGCACTTGTGTTAGTGTTGAAAAACCACTTTTCACACTTGTGTTGGTGCAGGAAACCACTTTTGCACTTGTATTAGTGTGGAAAAAACACTTTTTGCACTTGTGATAGTGTTGAAAAACCACTTTTCGCACTTGTGTTAGAGTTGAAAAACCACTTTTCGCACTTGTGTTTGTGTTGAAAAACTACTTTTCGCACTTGTGTTGAAAAACCACTTTTCGCACTTGTGTTGGTGCAGGAAACCACTTTTGCACTTGTATTCGTGTGGAAAAAACACTTTTTGCACATGTGATAGTGTTGAAAAACCACATTTCGCACTTGTGTTAGTGTTGAAAAACCACTTTTCGCACTTGTGTTAGTGTTGAAAAACCACTTTTCGCACTTGTGTTGGTGCAGGAAACCACTTTTGCACTTGTATTAGTGTGGAAAAAACACTTTTTGCACTTGTGATAGTGTTGAAAAACCACTTTTCGCACTTGTGTTAGTGTTGAAAAACCACTTTTCGCACTTGTGTTATTGTTGAAAAACCACTTTTCGCACTTGTGTTAGTGTTGAAAAACCACTTCTCGCACTTGTGTTGGTGCAGAAAACCACTTTTGCACTTGTATTAGTGTGGAAAAAACACTTTTTGCACTTGTGATAGTGTTGAAAAACCACTTTTCGCACTTGTGTTCGTGTTGAAAAACCACTTTTCGCACTTGTGTTGGTGCAGGAAACCACTTTTGCACTTGTATTAGTGTGGAAAAACCACTTTTCGCACTTGTGTTAGTGTTGAAAAACCATTTTTCGCACTTGTGTTAGTGTTGAAAAACCACTTTTCACACTTGTGTTGGTGCAGGAAACCACTTTTGCACTTGTATTAGTGTGGAAAAAACACTTTTTGCACTTGTGATAGTGTTGAAAAACCACTTTTCGCACTTGTGTTAGAGTTGAAAAACCACTTTTCGCACTTGTGTTTGTGTTGAAAAACTACTTTTCGCACTTGTGTTGAAAAACCACTTTTCGCACTTGTGTTGGTGCAGGAAACCACTTTTGCACTTGTATTCGTGTGGAAAAAACACTTTTTGCACATGTGATAGTGTTGAAAAACCACATTTCGCACTTGTGTTAGTGTTGAAAAACCACTTTTCGCACTTGTGTTAGTGTTGAAAAACCACTTTTCGCACTTGTGTTGGTGCAGGAAACCACTTTTGCACTTGTATTAGTGTGGAAAAAACACTTTTTGCACTTGTGATAGTGTTGAAAAACCACTTTTCGCACTTGTGTTAGTGTTGAAAAACCACTTTTCGCACTTGTGTTAGTGTTGAAAAACCACTTTTCGCACTTGTGTTAGTGTTGAAAAACCACTTCTCGCACTTGTGTTGGTGCAGAAAACCACTTTTGCACTTGTATTAGTGTGGAAAAACACTTTTTGCACTTGTGATAGTGTTGAAAAACCACTTTTCGCACTTGTGTTCGTGTTGAAAAACCACTTTTCGCACTTGTGTTGGTGCAGGAAACCACTTTTGCACTTGTATTAGTGTGGAAAAACCACTTTTCGCACTTGTGTTAGTGTTGAAAAACCATTTTTCGCACTTGTGTTAGTGTTGAAAAACCACTTTTCACACTTGTGTTGGTGCAGGAAACCACTTTTGCACTTGTATTAGTGTGGAAAAAACACTTTTTGCACATGTGATAGTGTTGAAAAACCACTTTTCGCAGTTGTGTTAGTGTTGAAAAACCACTTTTCACACTTGTGTTAGTGCAGGAAACCACTTTTGCACTTGTATTAGTGTGGAAAAAACACTTTTTGCACTTGTGATAGTGTTGAAAAACCACTTTTCGCACTTGTGTTTGTGTTGAAAAACCACTTTTCGCACTTGTGTTTGTGTTGAAAAACTACTTTTCGCACTTGTGTTGAAAAACCACTTTTCGCACTTGTGTTGGTGCAGGAAACCACTTTTGCACTTGTATTCGTGTGGAAAAACACTTTTTGCACATGTGATAGTGTTGAAAAACCACATTTTGCACTTGTGTTAGTGTTGAAAAACCACTTTTCGCACTTGTGTTAGTGTTGAAACACCACTTTTCGCACTTGTGTTAGTGTTGAAAAACTACTTTTCGCACTTGTGTTGAAAAACCACTTTTCGCACTTGTGTTGGTGCAGGAAACCACTTTTGCACTTGTATTAGTGTGGAAAAACCACTTTTCACTCTTGTGTTAGTGTTGAAAAAAAACTTTTCGCACTTGTGTTGGTGCAGGAAACCACTTTTGCACTTGTATTAGTGTGGAAAAAACACTTTTTGCACTTGTGATAGTGTTGAAAAACCACTTTTCGCACTTGTATTAGTGTTGAAAAACCACTTTTCGCACTTGTGTTAGTGTTGAAAAACCACTTTTCGCACTTGTGTTAGTGTTGAAAAACCACTTTTCGCACTTGTGTTAGTGTTGAAAAACCACTTTTCGCACTTGTGTTCGTGCAGGAAACCACTTTTGCACTTGTATTAGTGTGGAAAAAACACTTTTTGCACATGTGATAGTGTTGAAAAACCACTTTTCGCACTTGTGTTAGTGTTGAAAAACCACTTTTCGCACCTGTGTTAGTGTTGAAAAACCACTTTTCGCACTTGTGTTAGTGTTGAAAAACCACTTTTCGCACTTGTGTTGGTGCAGGAAACCACTTTTGCACTTGTATTAGTGTGGGAAAAACACTTTTTGCACTTGTGATAGTGTTGAAAAACCACTTTTCGCACTTGTGTTAGTGTTGAAAAAACACTTTTCGCACTTGTGTTAGTGTTGAAAAACCACTTTTCGCACTTGTGTTGGTGCAGGAAACCACTTTTGCACTTGTATTTGTGTGGAAAAAACACTTTTTGCACTTGTGTTAGTGTTGAAAAACCACTTTTCGCACTTGTGTTAGTGTTGAAAAACCACTTTACGCACTTGTGTTGGTGTTGAAAACCCAATTTTCGCACTTGTGTTGGTGCAGGAAACCACTTTTGCACTTGTATTAGTGTTGAAAAACCACTTTTCGCACTTGTGTTAGTGTTGAAAAACCACTTTTCGCACTTGTGTTGGTGCAGGAAACCACTTTTGCACTTGTATTCGTGTGGAAAAACCACTTTTCGCACTTGTGTTAGTGTTGAAAAACCACTTTTCGCACTTGTGTTAGTGTTGAAAAACCACTTTTCACACATGTGTTGGTGCAGGAAACCACTTTTACACTTGTATTAGTGTGGAAAAAACACTTTTTGCACTTGTGTTAGTGTTGAAAAACCACTTTTCGCACTTGTGTTAGTGTTGAAAAACCACTTTTTGCACTTGTGTTAGTGTTGAAAAACTACTTTTCGCACTTGTGTTGAAAAACCACTTTTCGCACTTGTGTTGGTGCAGGAAACCACTTTTGCACTTGTATTAGTGTGGGAAAAACACTTTTTGCACATGTGATATTGTTGAAAAACCACTTTTCGCACTTGTGTTAGTGTTGAAAAACCACTTTTGCACTTGTATTAGTGTGGAAAAAACACTTTTTGCACTTGTGATAGTGTTGAAAAACCACTTTTCCAACTTGTGTTAGTGTTGAAAAACCACTTTTCGCACTTGTGTTGGTGCAGGAAACCACTTTTGCACTTGTAATAGTGTGGAAAAAACACTTTTTGCACTTGTGATAGTGTTGAAAAACCACTTTTCGCACTTGTGTTAGTGTTAAAAAACCACTGTTCGCACTTGTGATAGTGTTGAAAAACAACTTTTCGCACTTGTGTTAGTGTTGAAAAACCACTTTTTGCACTTGTGATAGTGTTGAAAAACAACTTTTCGCACTTCTGTTAGTGTTGAAAAACCACTTTTTGCACTTGTGTTAGTGTTGAAGAACCACTTTTCGCACTTGTGTTTGTGCAGGAAACCTCTTTTGCACTTGTATTAGTGTGGAAAAAACACTTTTTGCACATGTGATAGTGTTGAAAAACCACTTTTCCCACTTGTGTTAGTGTTGAAAAACCACTTTTCGCACTTGTGTTAGTGTTGAAAAACCACTTTTCGCACTTGTGTTGGTGCAGGAACCCACTTTTGCACTTGTATTAGTGTGGAAAAAACACTTTTTGCACTTGTGATAGTGTTGAAAAACAACTTTTCGCACTTGTGTTAGTGTTGAAAAACCACTTTTCGCACTTGTGATGGTGCAGGAAACCACTTTTGCACTTGTATTAGTGTGGAGAAAACACTTTTCGCACTTGTGTTAGTGTTGAAAAACCACTTTTCGCACTTGTGTTAGTGTTGAAAAACCACTTTTCGCACTTGTGTTGGTGCAGGAAACCACTTTTGCACTTGTGTTAGTGTTGAAAAACCACTTTTCGCACTTGTGTTGGTGCAGGAAACCACTTTTGCACTTGTATTAGTGTGGAAAAAACACTTTTTGCACTTGTGATAGTGTTGAAAAACCACTTTTCGCACTTGTGTTAGTGTTGAAAAACCACTTTTCGCACTTGTGTTAGTGTTGAAAAACCACTTTTCGCACTTGTGTTGGTGCAGGAAAATCACTTTTGCACTTGTATTAGTGTGGAAAAAACACTTTTTGCACTTGTGATAGTGTTGAAAAACCACTTTTCGCACTTGTGTTAGTGTTGAAAAACCACTTTTCACACTTGTGTTGGTGCAGGAAACCACTTTTGCACTTGTATTAGTGTGGAAAAAACACTTTTTGCACTTGTGATAGTGTTGAAAAACCACTTTTCGCACTTGTGTTAGAGTTGAAAAACCACTTTTCGCACTTGTGTTTGTGTTGAAAAACTACTTTTCGCACTTGTGTTGAAAAACCACTTTTCGCACTTGTGTTGGTGCAGGAAACCACTTTTGCACTTGTATTCGTGTGGAAAAAACACTTTTTGCACATGTGATAGTGTTGAAAAACCACATTTCGCACTTGTGTTAGTGTTGAAAAACCACTTTTCGCACTTGTGTTAGTGTTGAAAAACCACTTTTCGCACTTGTGTTGGTGCAGGAAACCACTTTTGCACTTGTATTAGTGTGGAAAAAACACTTTTTGCACTTGTGATAGTGTTGAAAAACCACTTTTCGCACTTGTGTTAGTGTTGAAAAACCACTTTTCGCACTTGTGTTAGTGTTGAAAAACCACTTTTCGCACTTGTGTTAGTGTTGAAAAACCACTTCTCGCACTTGTGTTGGTGCAGAAAACCACTTTTGCACTTGTATTAGTGTGGAAAAAACACTTTTTGCACTTGTGATAGTGTTGAAAAACCACTTTTCGCACTTGTGTTCGTGTTGAAAAACCACTTTTCGCACTTGTGTTGGTGCAGGAAACCACTTTTGCACTTGTATTAGTGTGGAAAAACCACTTTTCGCACTTGTGTTAGTGTTGAAAAACCATTTTTCGCACTTGTGTTAGTGTTGAAAAACCACTTTTCACACTTGTGTTGGTGCAGGAAACCACTTTTGCACTTGTATTAGTGTGGAAAAAACACTTTTTGCACTTGTGATAGTGTTGAAAAACCACTTTTCGCACTTGTGTTAGAGTTGAAAAACCACTTTTCGCACTTGTGTTTGTGTTGAAAAACTACTTTTCGCACTTGTGTTGAAAAACCACTTTTCGCACTTGTGTTGGTGCAGGAAACCACTTTTGCACTTGTATTCGTGTGGAAAAAACACTTTTTGCACATGTGATAGTGTTGAAAAACCACATTTCGCACTTGTGTTAGTGTTGAAAAACCACTTTTCGCACTTGTGTTAGTGTTGCAAAACCACTTTTCGCACTTGTGTTGGTGCAGGAAACCACTTTTGCACTTGTATTAGTGTGGAAAAAACACTTTTTGCACTTGTGATAGTGTTGAAAAACCACTTTTCGCACTTGTGTTAGTGTTGAAAAACCACTTTTCGCACTTGTGTTAGTGTTGAAAAACCACTTTTCGCACTTGTGTTAGTGTTGAAAAACCACTTCTCGCACTTGTGTTGGTGCAGAAAACCACTTTTGCACTTGTATTAGTGTGGAAAAAACACTTTTTGCACTTGTGATAGTGTTGAAAAACCACTTTTCGCACTTGTGTTCGTGTTGAAAAACCACTTTTCGCACTTGTGTTGGTGCAGGAAACCACTTTTGCACTTGTATTAGTGTGGAAAAACCACTTTTCGCACTTGTGTTAGTGTTGAAAAACCATTTTTCGCACTTGTGTTAGTGTTGAAAAACCACTTTTCACACTTGTGTTGGTGCAGGAAACCACTTTTGCACTTGTATTAGTGTGGAAAAAACACTTTTTGCACTTGTGATAGTGTTGAAAAACCACTTTTCGCACTTGTGTTAGTGTTGAAAAACCACTTTTTGCACTTGTGTTAGTGTTGAAAAACCACTTTTCGCACTTGTGTTCGTGCAGGAAACCACTTTTGCACTTGTATTAGTGTGGAAAAAACACTTTTTGCACATGTGATAGTGTTGAAAAACCACTTTTCACACTTGTGTTAGTGCAGGAAACCACTTTTGCACTTGTATTAGTGTGGAAAAAACACTTTTTGCACTTGTGATAGTGTTGAAAAACCACTTTTCGCACTTGTGTTTGTGTTGAAAAACCACTTTTCGCACTTGTGTTTGTGTTGAAAAACTACTTTTCGCACTTGTGTTGAAAAACCACTTTTCGCACTTGTGTTGGTGCAGGAAACCACTTTTGCACTTGTATTCGTGTGGAAAAACACTTTTTGCACATGTGATAGTGTTGAAAAACCACATTTTGCACTTGTGTTAGTGTTGAAAAACCACTTTTCGCACTTGTGTTAGTGTTGAAACACCACTTTTCGCACTTGTGTTAGTGTTGAAAAACTACTTTTCGCACTTGTGTTGAAAAACCACTTTTCGCACTTGTGTTGGTGCAGGAAACCACTTTTGCACTTGTATTAGTGTGGAAAAACCACTTTTCACTCTTGTGTTAGTGTTGAAAAACCACTTTTCGCACTTGTGTTGGTGCAGGAAACCACTTTTGCACTTGTATTAGTGTGGAAAAAACACTTTTTGCACTTGTGATAGTGTTGAAAAACCACTTTTCGCACTTGTATTAGTGTTGAAAAACCACTTTTCGCACTTGTGTTAGTGTTGAAAAACCACTTTTCGCACTTGTGTTAGTGTTGAAAAACCACTTTTTGCACTTGTGTTAGTGTTGAAAAACCACTTTTCGCACTTGTGTTCGTGCAGGAAACCACTTTTGCACTTGTATTAGTGTGGAAAAAACACTTTTTGCACATGTGATAGTGTTGAAAAACCACTTTTCGCAGTTGTGTTAGTGTTGAAAAACCACTTTTCACACTTGTGTTAGTGCAGGAAACCACTTTTGCACTTGTATTAGTGTGGAAAAAACACTTTTTGCACTTGTGATAGTGTTGAAAAACCACTTTTCGCACTTGTGTTAGTGTTGAAAAACCACTTTTTGCACTTGTGTTAGTGTTGAAAAACCACTTTTCGCACTTGTGTTCGTGCAGGAAACCACTTTTGCACTTGTATTAGTGTGGAAAAAACACTTTTTGCAGATGTGATAGTGTTGAAAAACCACTTTTCGCAGTTGTGTTAGTGTTGAAAAACCACTTTTCACACTTGTGTTAGTGCAGGAAACCACTTTTGCACTTGTATTAGTGTGGAAATAACACTTTTTGCACTTGTGATAGTGTTGAAAAACCACTTTTCGCACTTGTGTTAGTGTTGAAAAACCACTTTTCGCACTTGTGTTTGTGTTGAAAAACTACTTTTCGCACTTGTGTTGAAAAACCACTTTTCGCAATTGTGTTGGTGCAGGAAACCACTTTTGCACTTGTATTCGTGTGGAAAAACACTTTTTGCACTTGTGTTAGTGTTGAAAAACCACTTTTCGCACTTGTGTTGGTGCAGGAAACCACTTTTGCACTTGTATTTGTGTGGAAAAAACACTTTTTGCACTTGTGTTAGTGTTGAAAAACCACTTTTCGCACTTGTGTTAGTGTTGAAAAACCACTTTATGCACTTGTGTTAGTGTTGAAAAACCACTTTTCGCACTTGTGTTGGTGCAGGAAACCACTTTTGCACTTGTATTAGTGTGGAAAAACCACTTTTCGCACTTGTGTTAGTGTTGAAAAACCACTTTTCGCACTTGTGTTAGTGTTGAAAAACCACTTTTCACACTTGTGTTGGTGCAGGAAACCACTTTTGCCCTTGTATTAGTGTGGAAAAAACACTTTTTGCACTTGTGATAGTGTTGAAAAACCACTTTTCGCACTTGTGTTAGTGTTGAAAAACCACTTTTTGCACTTGTGTTAGTGTTGAAAAACTACTTTTCGCACTTGTGTTGAAAAACCACTTTTCGCACTTGTGTTGGTGCAGGAAACCACTTTTGCACTTGTATTAGTGTGGAAAAAACACTTTTTGCACATGTGATAGTGTTGAAAAACCACTTTTCGCACTTGTGTTAGTGTTGAAAAACCACTTTTCGCACTTGTGTTAGTGTTGAAACACCACTTTTCGCACTTGTGTTGGTGCAGGAAACCACTTTTGCACTTGTATTAGTGTGGAAAAAACACTTTTTGCACTTGTGATAGTGTTGAAAAACCACTTTTCGCGCTTGTGTTAGTGTTGAAAAACCACTTTTCGCACTTGTGTTGGTGCAGGAAACCACTTTTGCACTTGTAATAGTGTGGAAAAAACACTTTTTGCACTTGTGATAGTGTTTAAAAACCACTTTTCGCACTTGTGTTAGTGTTGAAAAACCACTTTTCGCACTTGTGTTGGTGCAGGATACCACTTTTGCACTTGTATTAGTGTGGAAAAACCACTTTTCGCACTTGTGTTAGTGTTGAAAAACCACTTTTCGCACTTGTGTTAGTGTTGAAAAACCACTTTTCACACATGTGTTGGTGCAGGAAACCACTTTTACACTTGTATTAGTGTGGAAAAAACACTTTTTGCACTTGTGATAGTGTTGAAAAACCACTTTTCGCACTTGTGTTAGTGTTGAAAAACCACTTTTCGCACTTGTGTTAGTGTTGAAGAACCACTTTTCGCACTTGTGTTGGTGCAGGAAACCTCTTTTGCACTTGTATTAGTGTGGAAAAAACACTTTTTGCACATGTGATAGTGTTGAAAAACCACTTTTCGCACTTGTGTTAGTGTTGAAAAACCACTTTTCGCACTTGTGTTAGTGTTGAAAAACCACTTTCGCACTTGTGTTAGTGTTGAAAAACCACTTTTCGCACTTGTGTTGGTGCAGGAAACCACTTTTGCACTTGTATTAGTGTGGGAAAAACACTTTTTGCACTTGTGATAGTGTTGAAAAACCACTTTTCGCACTTATGTTAGTGTTGAAAAAACACTTTTCGCACTTGTGTTAGTGTTGAAAAACCACTTTTCGCACTTGTGTTGGTGCAGGAAACCACTTTTGCACTTGTATTTGTGTGGAAAAAACACTTTTTGCACTTGTGTTAGTGTTGAAAAACCACTTTTCGCACTTGTGTTAGTGTTGAAAAACCACTTTACGCACTTGTGTTGGTGTTGAAAACCCACTTTTCGCACTTGTGTTGGTGCAGGAAACCACTTTTGCACTTGTATTAGTGTGGAAAAAACACTTTTTGCCCTTGTGATAGTGTTGAAAAACCACTTTTCGCACTGTGTTAGTGTTGAAAAACCACTTTTCGCACTTGTGCTGGTGCAGGAAACCACTTTTGCACTTGTATTCGTGTGGAAAAACCACTTTTCGCACTTGTGTTAGTGTTGAAAAACCACTTTTCGCACTTGTGTTAGTGTTGAAGAACCACTTTTCGCACTTGTGTTGGTGCAGGAAACCTCTTTTGCACTTGTATTAGTGTGGAAAAAACACTTTTTGCACATGTGATAGTGTTGAAAAACCACTTTTCGCACTTGTGTTAGTGTTGAAAAACCACTTTTCGCACTTGTGTTAGTGTTGAAAAACCACTTTTCGCACTTGTGTTAGTGTTGAAAAACCACTTTTCGCACTTGTGTTGGTGCAGGATACCACTTTTGCACTTGTATTAGTGTGGAAAAACCACTTTTCGCACTTGTGTTAGTGTTGAAAAACCACTTTTCGCACTTGTGTTAGTGTTGAAAAACCACTTTTCACACATGTGTTGGTGCAGGAAACCACTTTTACACTTGTATTAGTGTGGAAAAAACACTTTTTGCACTTGTGATAGTGTTGAAAAACCACTTTTCGCACTTGTGTTAGTGTTGAAAAACCACTTTTCGCACTTGTGTTAGTGTTGAAGAACCACTTTTCGCACTTGTGTTGGTGCAGGAAACCTCTTTTGCACTTGTATTAGTGTGGAAAAAACACTTTTTGCACATGTGATAGTGTTGAAAAACCACTTTTCGCACTTGTGTTAGTGTTGAAAAACCACTTTTCGCACTTGTGTTAGTGTTGAAAAACCACTTTCGCACTTGTGTTAGTGTTGAAAAACCACTTTTCGCACTTGTGTTGGTGCAGGAAACCACTTTTGCACTT
Organism: Myxine glutinosa; assembly: GCF_964187855.1. Lineage (NCBI taxonomy): Eukaryota > Metazoa > Chordata > Myxini > Myxiniformes > Myxinidae > Myxine > Myxine glutinosa. The sequence continues at coordinate 17,406,928 of NC_136271.1, forward strand.
GTATTAGTGTGGGAAAAACACTTTTTGCACTTGTGATAGTGTTGAAAAACCACTTTTCGCACTTATGTTAGTGTTGAAAAAACACTTTTCACACTTGTGTTAGTGTTGAAAAACCACTTTTCGCACTTGTGTTGGTGCAGGAAACAACTTTTGCACTTGTATTTGTGTGGAAAAAACACTTTTTGCACTTGTGTTAGTGTTGAAAAACCACTTTTCGCACTTGTGTTAGTGTTGAAAAACCACTTTACGCACTTGTGTTGGTGTTGAAAACCCACTTTTCGCACTTGTGTTGGTGCAGGAAACCACTTTTGCACTTGTATTAGTGTGGAAAAAACACTTTTTGCCCTTGTGATAGTGTTGAAAAACCACTTTTCGCACTGTGTTAGTGTTGAAAAACCACTTTTCGCACTTGTGCTGGTGCAGGAAACCACTTTTGCACTTGTATTCGTGTGGAAAAACCACTTTTCGCACTTGTGTTAGTGTTGAAAAACCACTTTTCGCACTTGTGTTTGTGCAGGAAACCTCTTTTGCACTTGTATTAGTGTGGAAAAAACACTTTTTGCACATGTGATAGTGTTGAAAAACCACTTTTCCCACTTGTGTTAGTGTTGAAAAACCACTTTTCGCACTTGTGTTAGTGTTGAAAAACCACTTTTCGCACTTGTGTTGGTGCAGGAACCCACTTTTGCACTTGTATTAGTGTGGAAAAAACACTTTTTGCACATGTGTTAGTGTTGAAAAACCACTTTTCACACTTGTGTTAGTGCAGGAAACCACTTTTGCACTTGTATTAGTGTGGAAAAAACACTTTTTGCACTTGTGATAGTGTTGAAAAACCACTTTTCGCACTTGTGTTAGTGTTGAAAAACCACTTTTCGCACTTGTGTTTGTGTTGAAAAACTACTTTTCGCACTTGTGTTGAAAAACCACTTTGCGCACTTGTGTTGGTGCAGGAAACCACTTTTGCACTTGTATTCGTGTGGAAAAACACTTTTTGCACATGTGATAGTGTTGAAAAACCACATTTTGCACTTGTGTTAGTGTTGAAAAACCACTTTTCGCACTTGTGTTAGTGTTGAAAAACCACTTTTCGCACTTGTGTTAGTGTTGAAAAACTACTTTTCGCACTTGTGTTGAAAAACCACTTTTCGCACTTGTGTTGGTGCAGGAAACCACTTTTGCACTTGTATTAGTGTGGAAAAACCACTTTTCACTCTTGTGTTAGTGTTGAAAAACCACTTTTCGCACTTGTGTTGGTGCAGGAAACCACTTTTGCACTTGTATTAGTGTGGAAAAAACACTTTTTGCACTTGTGATAGTGTTGAAAAACCACTTTTCGCACTTGTATTAGTGTTGAAAAACCACTTTTCGCACTTGTGTTAGTGTTGAAAAACCACTTTTCGCACTTGTGTTGGTGCAGGAAACCACTTTTGCACTTGTATTTGTGTGGAAAAACACTTTTTGCACTTGTGTTAGTGTTGAAAAACCACTTTTCGCACTTGTGTTAGTGTTGAAAAACCACTTTATGCACTTGTGTTAGTGTTGAAAAACCACTTTTCGCACTTGTGTTGGTGCAGGAAACCACTTTTGCACTTGTATTAGTGTGGAAAAACCACTTTTCGCACTTGTGTTAGTGTTGAAAAACCACTTTTCGCACTTGTGTTAGTGTTGAAAAACCACTTTTCACACTTGTGTTGGTGCAGGAAACCACTTTTGCCCTTGTATTAGTGTGGAAAAAACACTTTTTGCACTTGTGATAGTGTTGAAAAACCACTTTTCGCACTTGTGTTAGTGTTGAAAAACCACTTTTTGCACTTGTGTTAGTGTTGAAAAACTACTTTTCGCACTTGTGTTGAAAAACCACTTTTCGCACTTGTGTTGGTGCAGGAAACCACTTTTGCACTTGTATTAGTGTGGAAAAAACACTTTTTGCACATGTGATAGTGTTGAAAAACCACTTTTCGCACTTGTGTTAGTGTTGAAAAACCACTTTTCGCACTTGTGTTAGTGTTGAAACACCACTTTTCGCACTTGTGTTGGTGCAGGAAACCACTTTTGCACTTGTATTAGTGTGGAAAAAACACTTTTTGCACTTGTGATAGTGTTGAAAAACCACTTTTCGCGCTTGTGTTAGTGTTGAAAAACCACTTTTCGCACTTGTGTTGGTGCAGGAAACCACTTTTGCACTTGTAATAGTGTGGAAAAAACACTTTTTGCACTTGTGATAGTGTTTAAAAACCACTTTTCGCACTTGTGTTAGTGTTGAAAAACCACTTTTCGCACTTGTGTTGGTGCAGGATACCACTTTTGCACTTGTATTAGTGTGGAAAAACCACTTTTTGCACTTGTGATAGTGTTGAAAAACCACTTTTCGCACTTGTGTTAGTGTTGAAAAACCACTTTTCGCACTTGTGTTAGTGTTGAAGAACCACTTTTCGCACTTGTGTTGGTGCAGGAAACCTCTTTTGCACTTGTATTAGTGTGGAAAAAACACTTTTTGCACATGTGATAGTGTTGAAAAACCACTTTTCGCACTTGTGTTAGTGTTGAAAAACCACTTTTCGCACTTGTGTTAGTGTTGAAAAACCACTTTTCGCACTTGTGTTAGTGTTGAAAAACCACTTTTCGCACTTGTGTTGGTGCAGGAAACCACTTTTGCACTTGTATTATTGTGGGAAAAACACTTTTTGCACTTGTGATAGTGTTGAAAAACCACTTTTCGCACTTGTGTTAGTGTTGAAAAAACACTTTTCGCACTTGTGTTAGTGTTGAAAAAGCACTTTTCGCACTTGTGTTGGTGCAGGAAACCACTTTTGCACTTGTATTTGTGTGGAAAAAACACTTTTTGCACTTGTGTTAGTGTTGAAAAACCACTTTTCGCACTTGTGTTAGTGTTGAAAAACCACTTTACGCACTTGTGTTGGTGTTGAAAACCCACTTTTCGCACTTGTGTTAGTGTTGAAAAACCACTTTTCGCACTTGTGTTGGTGCAGGAAACCACTTTTGCACTTGTATTTGTGTGGAAAAAACACTTTTTGCACTTGTGTTAGTGTTGAAAAACCACTTTTTTCGCACTTGTGTTAGTGTTGAAAAACCACTTTACGCACTTGTGTTGGTGTTGAAAAACCACTTTTCGCACTTGTGTTGGTGCAGGAAACCACTTTTGCACTTGTATTCGTGTGGAAAAACCACTTTTTGCACTTGTGTTAGTGTTGAAAAACCACTTTTCGCACTTGTGTTAGTGTTGAAAAACCACTTTTCACACATGTGTTGGTGCAGGAAACCACTTTTACACTTGTATTAGTGTGGAAAAAACACTTTTTGCACTTGTGTTAGTGTTGAAAAACCACTTTTCGCACTTGTGTTAGTGTTGAAAAACCACTTTTTGCACTTGTGTTAGTGTTGAAAAACTACTTTTCGCACTTGTGTTGAAAAACCACTTTTCGCACTTGTGTTGGTGCAGGAAACCACTTTTGCACTTGTATTAGTGTGGAAAAAACACTTTTTGCACATGTGATATTGTTGAAAAACCACTTTTCGCACTTGTGTTAGTGTTGAAAAACCACTTTTCGCACTTGTGTTAGTGTTGAAAAACCACTTTTCGCACTTGTGTTGGTGCAGGAAAACCACTTTTGCACTTGTATTAGTGTGGAAAAAACACTTTTTGCACTTGTGATAGTGTTGAAAAACCACTTTTCCAACTTGTGTTAGTGTTGAAAAACCACTTTTCGCACTTGTGTTGGTGCAGGAAACCACTTTTGCACTTGTAATAGTGTGGAAAAAACACTTTTTGCACTTGTGATAGTGTTGAAAAACCACTTTTCGCACTTGTGTTAGTGTTAAAAAACCACTGTTCGCACTTGTGTTGGTGCAGGATACCACTTTTGCACTTGTATTAGTGTGGAAAAACCACTTTTCGCACTTGTGTTAGTGTTGAAAAACCACTTTTCGCACTTGTGTTAGTGTTGAAAAACCACTTTTCACACATGTGTTGGTGCAGGAAACCACTTTTACACTTGTATTAGTGTGGAAAAAACACTTTTTGCACTTGTGATAGTGTTGAAAAACCACTTTTCGCACTTGTGTTAGTGTTGAAAAACCACTTTTCGCACTTGTGTTAGTGTTGAAGAACCACTTTTCGCACTTGTGTTGGTGCAGGAAACCTCTTTTGCACTTGTATTAGTGTGTAAAAAACACTTTTTGCACATGTGATAGTGTTGAAAAACCACTTTTCGCACTTGTGTTAGTGTTGAAAAACCACTTTTCGCACTTGTAATAGTGTTGAAAAACAACTTTTCGCACTTGTGTTAGTGTTGAAAAACCACTTTTTGCACTTGTGTTAGTGTTGAAGAACCACTTTTCGCACTTGTGTTTGTGCAGGAAACCTCTTTTGCACTTGTATTAGTGTGGAAAAAACACTTTTTGCACATGTGATAGTGTTGAAAAACCACTTTTCCCACTTGTGTTAGTGTTGAAAAACCACTTTTCGCACTTGTGTTAGTGTTGAAAAACCACTTTTCGCACTTGTGTTGGTGCAGGAACCCACTTTTGCACTTGTATTAGTGTGGAAAAAACACTTTTTGCACTTGTGATAGTGTTGAAAAACAACTTTTCGCACTTGTGTTAGTGTTGAAAAACCACTTTTCGCACTTGTGATGGTGCAGGAAACCACTTTTGCACTTGTATTAGTGTGGAGAAAACACTTTTCGCACTTGTGTTAGTGTTGAAAAACCACTTTTCGCACTTGTGTTAGTGTTGAAAAACCACTTTTCACACTTGTGTTGGTGCAGGAAACCACTTTTGCACTTGTGTTAGTGTTGAAAAACCACTTTTCGCACTTGTGTTGGTGCAGGAAACCACTTTTGCACTTGTATTAGTGTGGAAAAAACACTTTTTGCACTTGTGATAGTGTTGAAAAACCACTTTTCGCACTTGTGTTAGTGTTGAAAAACCACTTTTCGCACTTGTGTTAGTGTTGAAAAACCACTTTTCGCACTTGTGTTGGTGCAGGAAAACCACTTTTGCACTTGTATTAGTGTGGAAAAAACACTTTTTGCACTTGTGATAGTGTTGAAAAACCACTTTTCGCACTTGTGTTAGTGTTGAAAAACCACTTTTCACACTTGTGTTGGTGCAGGAAACCACTTTTGCACTTGTATTAGTGTGGAAAAAACACTTTTTGCACTTGTGATAGTGTTGAAAAACCACTTTTCGCACTTGTGTTAGAGTTGAAAAACCACTTTTCGCACTTGTGTTTGTGTTGAAAAACTACTTTTCGCACTTGTGTTGAAAAACCACTTTTCGCACTTGTGTTGGTGCAGGAAACCACTTTTGCACTTGTATTCGTGTGGAAAAAACACTTTTTGCACATGTGATAGTGTTGAAAAACCACATTTCGCACTTGTGTTAGAGTTGAAAAACCACTTTTCGCACTTGTGTTTGTGTTGAAAAACTACTTTTCGCACTTGTGTTGAAAAACCACTTTTCGCACTTGTGTTGGTGCAGGAAACCACTTTTGCACTTGTATTCGTGTGGAAAAAACACTTTTTGCACATGTGATAGTGTTGAAAAACCACATTTCGCACTTGTGTTAGTGTTGAAAAACCACTTTTCGCACTTGTGTTAGTGTTGAAAAACCACGTTTCGCACTTGTGTTGGTGCAGGAAACCACTTTTGCACTTGTATTAGTGTGGAAAAAACACTTTTTGCACATGTGATAGTGTTGAAAAACCACTTTTCGCACTTGTGTTAGTGTTGAAAAACCACTTTTCGCACTTGTGATAGTGTTGAAAAACAACTTTTCGCACTTGTGTTAGTGTTGAAAAACCACTTTTTGCACTTGTGTTAGTGTTGAAGAACCACTTTTCGCACTTGTGTTTGTGCAGGAAACCTCTTTTGCACTTGTATTAGTGTGGAAAAAACACTTTTTGCACATGTGATAGTGTTGAAAAACCACTTTTCCCACTTGTGTTAGTGTTGAAAAACCACTTTTCGCACTTGTGTTAGTGTTGAAAAACCACTTTTCGCACTTGTGTTGGTGCAGGAACCCACTTTTGCACTTGTATTAGTGTGGAAAAAACACTTTTTGCACTTGTGATAGTGTTGAAAAACAACTTTTCGCACTTGTGTTAGTGTTGAAAAACCACTTTTCGCACTTGTGATGGTGCAGGAAACCACTTTTGCACTTGTATTAGTGTGGAGAAAACACTTTTCGCACTTGTGTTAGTGTTGAAAAACCACTTTTCGCACTTGTGTTAGTGTTGAAAAACCACTTTTCGCACTTGTGTTGGTGCAGGAAACCACTTTTGCACTTGTGTTAGTGTTGAAAAACCACTTTTCGCACTTGTGTTGGTGCAGGAAACCACTTTTGCACTTGTATTAGTGTGGAAAAAACACTTTTTGCACTTGTGATAGTGTTGAAAAACCACTTTTCGCACTTGTGTTAGTGTTGAAAAACCACTTTTCGCACTTGTGTTAGTGTTGAAAAATCACTTTTCGCACTTGTGTTGGTGCAGGAAAACCACTTTTGCACTTGTATTAGTGTGGAAAAAACACTTTTTGCACTTGTGATAGTGTTGAAAAACCACTTTTCGCACTTGTGTTAGTGTTGAAAAACCACTTTTCACACTTGTGTTGGTGCAGGAAACCACTTTTGCACTTGTATTAGTGTGGAAAAAACACTTTTTGCACTTGTGATAGTGTTGAAAAACCACTTTTTGCACATGTGATAGTGTTGAAAAACCACATTTCGCACTTGTGTTAGTGTTGAAAACCACTTTTCGCACTTGTGTTAGTGTTGAAAAACCACTTTTCGCACTTGTGTTGGTGCAGGAAACCACTTTTGCACTTGTATTAGTGTGGAAAAAACACTTTTTGCACTTGTGATAGTGTTGAAAAACCACTTTTCGCACTTGTGTTAGTGTTGAAAAACCACTTTTCGCACTTGTGTTAGTGTTGAAAAACCACTTTTCGCACTTGTGTTAGTGTTGAAAAACCACTTCTCGCACTTGTGTTGGTGCAGAAAACCACTTTTGCACTTGTATTAGTGTGGAAAAAACACTTTTTGCACTTGTGATAGTGTTGAAAAACCACTTTTCGCACTTGTGTTCGTGTTGAAAAACCACTTTTCGCACTTGTGTTGGTGCAGGAAACCACTTTTGCACTTGTATTAGTGTGGAAAAACCACTTTTCGCACTTGTGTTAGTGTGGAAAAACCACTTTTCGCACTTGTGTTAGTGTTGAAAAACCACTTTTTGCACTTGTGTTAGTGTTGAAAAACCACTTTTCGCACTTGTGTTCGTGCAGGAAACCACTTTTGCACTTGTATTAGTGTGGAAAAAACACTTTTTGCACATGTGATAGTGTTGAAAAACCACTTTTCGCAGTTGTGTTAGTGTTGAAAAACCACTTTTCACACTTGTGTTAGTGCAGGAAACCACTTTTGCACTTGTATTAGTGTGGAAAAAACACTTTTTGCACTTGTGATAGTGTTGAAAAACCACTTTTCGCACTTGTGTTAGTGTTGAAAAACCACTTTTCGCACTTGTGTTTGTGTTGAAAAACTACTTTTCGCACTTGTGTTGAAAAACCACTTTTCGCACTTGTGTTGGTGCAGGAAACCACTTTTGCACTTGTATTCGTGTGGAAAAACACTTTTTGCACATGTGATAGTGTTGAAAAACCACATTTTGCACTTGTGTTAGTGTTGAAAAACCACTTTTCGCACTTGTGTTAGTGTTGAAACACCACTTTTCGCACTTGTGTTAGTGTTGAAAAACTACTTTTCGCACTTGTGTTGAAAAACCACTTTTCGCACTTGTGTTGGTGCAGGAAACCACTTTTGCACTTGTATTAGTGTGGAAAAACCACTTTTCACTCTTGTGTTAGTGTTGAAAAACCACTTTTCGCACTTGTGTTGGTGCAGGAAACCACTTTTGCACTTGTATTAGTGTGGAAAAAACACTTTTTGCACTTGTGATAGTGTTGAAAAACCACTTTTCGCACTTGTATTAGTGTTGAAAAACCACTTTTCGCACTTGTGTTAGTGTTGAAAAACCACTTTTCGCACTTGTGTTAGTGTTGAAAAACCACTTTTTGCACTTGTGTTAGTGTTGAAAAACCACTTTTCGCACTTGTGTTCGTGCAGGAAACCACTTTTGCACTTGTATTAGTGTGGAAAAAACACTTTTTGCACATGTGATAGTGTTGAAAATCCACTTTTCGCAGTTGTGTTAGTGTTGAAAAACCACTTTTCACACTTGTGTTAGTGCAGGAAACCACTTTTGCACTTGTATTAGTGTGGAAAAAACACTTTTTGCACTTGTGATAGTGTTGAAAAACCACTTTTCGCACTTGTGTTAGTGTTGAAAAACCACTTTTTGCACTTGTGTTAGTGTTGAAAAACCACTTTTCGCACTTGTGTTCGTGCAGGAAACCACTTTTGCACTTGTATTAGTGTGGAAAAAACACTTTTTGCACATGTGATAGTGTTGAAAAACCACTTTTCGCAGTTGTGTTAGTGTTGAAAAACCACTTTTCACACTTGTGTTAGTGCAGGAAACCACTTTTGCACTTGTATTAGTGTGGAAAAAACACTTTTTGCACTTGTGATAGTGTTGAAAAACCACTTTTCGCACTTGTGTTAGTGTTGAAAAACCACTTTTCGCACTTGTGTTTGTGTTGAAAAACTACTTTTCGCACTTGTGTTGAAAAACCACTTTTCGCACTTGTGTTGGTGCAGGAAACCACTTTTGCACTTGTATTCGTGTGGAAAAACACTTTTTGCACTTGTGTTAGTGTTGAAAAACCACTTTTCGCACTTGTGTTGGTGCAGGAAACCACTTTTGCACTTGTATTTGTGTGGAAAAAACACTTTTTGCACTTGTGTTAGTGTTGAAAAACCACTTTTCGCACTTGTGTTAGTGTTGAAAAACCACTTTATGCACTTGTGTTAGTGTTGAAAAACCACTTTTCGCACTTGTGTTGGTGCAGGAAACCACTTTTGCACTTGTATTAGTGTGGAAAAACCACTTTTCGCACTTGTGTTAGTGTTGAAAAACCACTTTTCGCACTTGTGTTAGTGTTGAAAAACCACTTTTCACACTTGTGTTGGTGCAGGAAACCACTTTTGCCCTTGTATTAGAGTGAAAAAAACACTTTTTGCACTTGTGATAGTGTTGAAAAACCACTTTTCGCACTTATGTTAGTGTTGAAAAACCACTTTTTGCACTTGTGTTAGTGTTGAAAAACTACTTTTCCGCACTTGTGTTGAAAAACCACTTTTCACACTTGTGTTGGTGCAGGAAACCACTTTTGCACTTGTATTAGTGTGGAAAAAACACTTTTTGCACATGTGATAGTGTTGAAAAACCACTTTTCGCACTTGGTGTTAGTGTTGAAAAACCCACTTTTCGCACTTGTGTTAGTGTTGAAACACCACTTTTCGCACTTGTGTTGGTGCAGGAAACCACTTTTGCACTTGTATTAGTGTGGAAAAAACACTTTTTGCACTTGTGATAGTGTTGAAAAACCACTTTTCGCGCTTGTGTTAGTGTTGAAAAACCACTTTTCGCACTTGTGTTGGTGCAGGAAACCACTTTTGCACTTGTAATAGTGTGGAAAAACACTTTTTGCACTTGTGATAGTGTTTAAAAACCACTTTTCGCACTTGTGTTAGTGTTGAAAAACCACTTTTCGCACTTGTGTTGGTGCAGGATACCACTTTTGCACTTGTATTTGTGTGGAACAAACCACTTTTCGCACTTGTGTTAGTGTTGAAAAACCACTTTTCGCACTTGTGTTAGTGTTGAAAAACCACTTTTCACACATGTGTTGGTGCAGGAAACCACTTTTACACTTGTATTAGTGTGGAAAAAACACTTTTTGCACTTGTGATAGTGTTGAAAAACCACTTTTCGCACTTGTGTTAGTGTTGAAAAACCACTTTTCGCACTTGTGTTAGTGTTGAAGAACCACTTTTCGCACTTGTGTTGGTGCAGGAAACCTCTTTTGCACTTGTATTAGTGTGGAAAAAACACTTTTTGCACATGTGATAGTGTTGAAAAACTACTTTTCGCACTTGTGTTAGTGTTGAAAAACCACTTTTCGCACTTGTGTTAGTGTTGAAAAACCACTTTCGCACTTGTGTTAGTGTTGAAAAACCACTTTTCGCACTTGTGTTGGTGCAGGAAACCACTTTTGCACTTGTATTAGTGTGGGAAAAACACTTTTTGCACTTGTGATAGTGTTGAAAAACCACTTTTCGCACTTGTGTTAGTGTTGAAAAAACACTTTTCGCACTTGTGTTAGTGTTGAAAACCACTTTTCGCACTTGTGTTGGTGCAGGAAACCACTTTTGCACTTGTATTTGTGTGGAAAAAACACTTTTTGCACTTGTGTTAGTGTTGAAAAACCACTTTTCGCACTTGTGTTAGTGTTGAAAAACCACTTTACGCACTTGTGTTGATGTTGAAAACCCACTTTTCGCACTTGTGTTGGTGCAGGAAACCACTTTTGCACTTGTATTAGTGTGGAAAAAACACTTTTTGCCCTTGTGATAGTGTTGAAAAACCACTTTTCGCACTTGTGTTAGTGTTGAAAAACCACTTTTCGCACTTGTGTTGGTGCAGGAAACCACTTTTGCACTTGTATTCGTGTGGAAAAACCACTTTTCGCACTTGTGTTAGTGTTGAAAAACCACTTTTCGCACTTGTGTTTGTGCAGGAAACCTCTTTTGCACTTGTATTAGTGTGGAAAAAACACTTTTTGCACATGTGATAGTGTTGAAAAACCACTTTTCCCACTTGTGTTAGTGTTGAAAAACCACTTTTCGCACTTGTGTTAGTGTTGAAAAACCACTTTTCGCACTTGTGTTGGTGCAGGAACCCACTTTTGCACTTGTATTAGTGTGGAAAAAACACTTTTTGCACTTGTGATAGTGTTGAAAAACAACTTTTCGCACTTGTGTTAGTGTTGAAAAACCACTTTTCGCACTTGTGATGGTGCAGGAAACCACTTTTGCACTTGTATTAGTGTGGAGAAAACACTTTTCGCACTTGTGTTAGTGTTGAAAAACCACTTTTCGCACTTGTGTTAGTGTTGAAAAACCACTTTTCGCACTTGTGTTGGTGCAGGAAACCACTTTTGCACTTGTGTTAGTGTTGAAAAACCACTTTTCGCACTTGTGTTGGTGCAGGAAACCACTTTTGCACTTGTATTAGTGTGGAAAAAACACTTTTTGCACTTGTGATAGTGTTGAAAAACCACTTTTCGCACTTGTGTTAGTGTTGAAAAACCACTTTTCGCACTTGTGTTAGTGTTGAAAAACCACATTTCGCACTTGTGTTGGTGCAGGAAAACCACTTTTGCACTTGTATTAGTGTGGAAAAAACACTTTTTGCACTTGTGATAGTGTTGAAAAACCACTTTTCGCACTTGTGTTAGTGTTGAAAAACCACTTTTCACACTTGTGTTGGTGCAGGAAACCACTTTTGCACTTGTATTAGTGTGGAAAAAACACTTTTTGCACTTGTGATAGTGTTGAAAAACCACTTTTCGCACTTGTGTTAGTGTTGAAAAACCACTTTTCGCACTTGTGTTTGTGTTGAAAAACTACTTTTCGCACTTGTGTTGAAAAACCACTTTTCGCACTTGTGTTGGTGCAGGAAACCACTTTTGCACTTGTATTCGTGTGGAAAAAACACTTTTTGCACATGTGATAGTGTTGAAAAACCACATTTCGCACTTGTGTTAGTGTTGAAAAACCACTTTTCGCACTTGTGTTAGTGTTGAAAAACCACTTTTCGCACTTGTGTTGGTGCAGGAAACCACTTTTGCACTTGTATTAGTGTGGAAAAAACACTTTTTGCACTTGTGATAATGTTGAAAAACCACTTTTCGCACTTGTGTTAGTGTTGAAAAACCACTTTTCGCACTTGTGTTAGTGTTGAAAAACCACTTTTCGCACTTGTGTTAGTGTTGAAAAACTACTTCTCGCACTTGTGTTGGTGCAGAAAACCACTTTTGCACTTGTATTAGTGTGGAAAAAACACTTTTTGCACTTGTGATAGTGTTGAAAAACCACTTTTCGCACTTGTGTTCGTGTTGAAAAACCACTTTTCGCACTTGTGTTGGTGCAGGAAACCACTTTTGCACTTGTATTAGTGTGGAAAAACCACTTTTCGCACTTGTGTTAGTGTTGAAAAACCATTTTTCGCACTTGTGTTGGTGCAGGAAACCACTTTTGCACTTGTATTAGTGTGGAAAAAACACTTTTTGCACATGTGATAGTGTTGAAAAACCACTTTTCGCAGTTGTGATAGTGTTGAAAAACCACTTTTCGCAGTTGTGTTAGTGTTGAAAAACCACTTTTCACACTTGTGTTAGTGCAGGAAACCACTTTTGCACTTGTATTAGTGTGGAAAAAACACTTTTTGCACTTGTGATAGTGTTGAAAAACCACTTTTCGCACTTGTGTTAGTGTTGAAAAACCACTTTTCGCACTTGTGTTTGTGTTGAAAAACTACTTTTCGCACTTGTGTTGAAAAACCACTTTTCGCACTTGTGTTGGTGCAGGAAACCACTTTTGCACTTGTATTCGTGTGGAAAAACACTTTTTGCACATGTGATAGTGTTGAAAAACCACATTTTGCACTTGTGTTAGTGTTGAAAAACCACTTTTCGCACTTGTGTTAGTGTTGTAACACCACTTTTCGCACTTGTGTTAGTGTTGAAAAACTACTTTTCGCACTTGTGTTGAAAAACCACTTTTCGCACTTGTGTTGGTGCAGGAAACCACTTTTGCACTTGTATTAGTGTGGAAAAACCACTTTTCACTCTTGTGTTAGTGTTGAAAAACCACTTTTCGCACTTGTGTTGGTGCAGGAAACCACTTTTGCACTTGTATTAGTGTGGAAAAAACACTTTTTGCACTTGTGATAGTGTTGAAAAACCACTTTTCGCACTTGTATTAGTGTTGAAAAACCACTTTTCGCACTTGTGTTAGTGTTGAAAAACCACTTTTCGCACTTGTGTTAGTGTTGAAAAACCACTTTTTGCACTTGTGTTAGTGTTGAAAAACCACTTTTCGCACTTGTGTTCGTGCAGGAAACCACTTTTGCACTTGTATTAGTGTGGAAAAAACACTTTTTGCACATGTGATAGTGTTGAAAAACCACTTTTCGCAGTTGTGTTAGTGTTGAAAAACCACTTTTCACACTTGTGTTAGTGCAGGAAACCACTTTTGCACTTGTATTAGTGTGGACAAAACACTTTTTGCACTTGTGATAGTGTTGAAAAACCACTTTTCGCACTTGTGTTAGTGTTGAAAAACCACTTTTTGCACTTGTGTTAGTGTTGAAAAACCACTTTTCGCACTTGTGTTCGTGCAGGAAACCACTTTTGCACTTGTATTAGTGTGGAAAAAACACTTTTTGCACATGTGATAGTGTTGAAAAACCACTTTTCGCAGTTGTGTTAGTGTTGAAAAACCACTTTTCACACTTGTGTTAGTGCAGGAAACCACTTTTGCACTTGTATTAGTGTGGAAAAAACACTTTTTGCACTTGTGATAGTGTTGAAAAACCACTTTTCGCACTTGTGTTGAAAAACCACTTTTCGCACTTGTGTTGGTGCAGGAAACCACTTTTGCACTTGTATTCGTGTGGAAAAACACTTTTTGCACTTGTGTTAGTGTTGAAAAACCACTTTTCGCACTTGTGTTGGTGCAGGAAACCACTTTTGCACTTGTATTTGTGTGGAAAAAACACTTTTTGCACTTGTGTTAGTGTTGAAAAACCACTTTTCGCACTTGTGTTAGTGTTGAAAAACCACTTTATGCACTTGTGTTAGTGTTGAAAAACCACTTTTCGCACTTGTGTTGGTGCAGGAAACCACTTTTGCACTTGTATTAGTGTGGAAAACCACTTTTCGCACTTGTGTTAGTGTTGAAAAACCACTTTTCGCACTTGTGTTAGTGTTGAAAAACCACTTTTCACACTTGTGTTGGTGCAGGAAACCACTTTTGCCCTTGTATTAGTGTGGAAAAAACACTTTTTGCACTTGTGATAGTGTTGAAAAACCACTTTTCGCACTTGTGTTAGTGTTGAAAAACCACTTTTTGCACTTGTGTTAGTGTTGAAAAACAACTTTTCGCACTTGTGTTGAAAAACCACTTTTCGCACTTGTGTTGGTGCAGGAAACCACTTTTGCACTTGTATTAGTGTGGAAAAAACACTTTTTGCACATGTGATAGTGTTGAAAAACCACTTTTCGCACTTGTGTTAGTGTTGAAAAACCACTTTTCGCACTTGTGTTAGTGTTGAAACACCACTTTTCGCACTTGTGTTGGTGCAGGAAACCACTTTTGCACTTGTATTAGTGTGGAAAAAACACTTTTTGCACTTGTGATAGTGTTGAAAAACCACTTTTCGCGCTTGTGTTAGTGTTGAAAAACCACTTTTCGCACTTGTGTTGGTGCAGGAAACCACTTTTGCACTTGTAATAGTGTGGAAAAAACACTTTTTGCACTTGTGATAGTGTTTAAAAACCACTTTTCGCACTTGTGTTAGTGTTGAAAAACCACTTTTCGCACTTGTGTTGGTGCAGGATACCACTTTTGCACTTGTATTAGTGTGGAAAAAACCACTTTTCGCACTTGTGTTAGTGTTGAAATACCACTTTTCGCACTTGTGTTAATGTTGAAAAACCACTTTTCACACATGTGTTGGTGCAGGAAACCACTTTTACACTTGTATTAGTGTGGAAAAACACTTTTTGCACTTGTGATAGTGTTGAAAAACCACTTTTCGCAGTTGTGTTAGTGTTGAAAAACCACTTTTCGCACTTGTGTTAGTGTTGAAGAACCACTTTTCGCACTTGTGTTGGTGCAGGAAACCTCTTTTGCACTTGTATTAGTGTGGAAAAAACACTTTTTGCACATGTGATAGTGTTGAAAAACCACTTTTCGCACTTGTGTTAGTGTTGAAAAACCACTTTTCGCACTTGTGTTAGTGTTGAAAAACCACTTTTCGCACTTGTGTTAGTGTTGAAAAACCACTTTTCGCACTTGTGTTGGTGCAGGAAACCACTTTTGCACTTGTATTAGTGTGGGAAAAACACTTTTTGCACTTGTGATAGTGTTGAAAAACCACTTTTCGCACTTGTGTTAGTGTTGAAAAAACACTTTTCGCACTTGTGTTAGTGTTGAAAAACCACTTTTCACACTTGTGTTGGTGCAGGAAACCACTTTTGCCCTTGTATTAGTGTGGAAAAAACACTTTTTGCACTTGTGATAGTGTTGAAAAACCACTTTTCGCACTTGTGTTAGTGTTGAAAAACCACTTTTTGCACTTGTGTTAGTGTTGAAAAACAACTTTTCGCACTTGTGTTGAAAAACCACTTTTCGCACTTGTGTTGTTGCAGGAAACCACTTTTGCATTTGTATTAGTGTGGAAAAAACACTTTTTGCACATGTGATAGTGTTGAAAAACCACTTTTCGCACTTGTGTTAGTGTTGAAAAACCACTTTTCGCACTTGTGTTAGTGTTGAAACACCACTTTTCGCACTTGTGTTGGTGCAGGAAACCACTTTTGCACTTGTATTAGTGTGGAAAAAACACTTTTTGCACTTGTGATAGTGTTGAAAAACCACTTTTCGCGCTTGTGTTAGTGTTGAAAAACCACTTTTCGCACTTGTGTTGGTGCAGGAAACCACTTTTGCACTTGTAATAGTGTGGAAAAAACACTTTTTGCACTTGTGATAGTGTTTAAAAACCACTTTTCGCACTTGTGTTAGTGTTGAAAAACCACTTTTCGCACTTGTGTTGGTGCAGGATACCACTTTTGCACTTGTATTAGTGTGGAAAAACCACTTTTCGCACTTGTGTTAGTGTTGAAAAACCACTTTTCGCACTTGTGTTAGTGTTGAAAAACCACTTTTCACACATGTGTTCGTGCAGGAAACCACTTTTGCACTTGTATTAGTGTGGAAAAAACACTTTTTGCACATGTGATAGTGTTGAAAAACCACTTTTCGCAGTTGTGTTAGTGTTGAAAAACCACTTTTCACACTTGTGTTAGTGCAGGAAACCACTTTTGCACTTGTATTAGTGTGGAAAAAACACTTTTTGCACTTGTGATAGTGTTGAAAAACCACTTTTCGCACTTGTGTTAGTGTTGAAAAACCACTTTTCGCACTTGTGTTTGTGTTGAAAAACTACTTTTCGCACTTGTGTTGAAAAACCACTTTTCGCACTTGTGTTGGTGCAGGAAACCACTTTTGCACTTGTATTCGTGTGGAAAAACACTTTTTGCACTTGTGTTAGTGTTGAAAAACCACTTTTCGCACTTGTGTTGGTGCAGGAAACCACTTTTGCACTTGTATTTGTGTGGAAAAAACACTTTTTGCACTTGTGTTAGTGTTGAAAAACCACTTTTCGCACTTGTGTTAGTGTTGAAAAACCACTTTATGCACTTGTGTTAGTGTTGAAAAACCACTTTTCGCACTTGTGTTGGTGCAGGAAACCACTTTTGCACTTGTATTAGTGTGGAAAACCACTTTTCGCACTTGTGTTAGTGTTGAAAAACCACTTTTCGCACTTGTGTTAGTGTTGAAAAACCACTTTTCACACTTGTGTTGGTGCAGGAAACCACTTTTGCCCTTGTATTAGTGTGGAAAAAACACTTTTTGCACTTGTGATAGTGTTGAAAAACCACTTTTCGCACTTGTGTTAGTGTTGAAAAACCACTTTTTGCACTTGTGTTAGTGTTGAAAAACAACTTTTCGCACTTGTGTTGAAAAACCACTTTTCGCACTTGTGTTGGTGCAGGAAACCACTTTTGCACTTGTATTAGTGTGGAAAAAACACTTTTTGCACATGTGATAGTGTTGAAAAACCACTTTTCGCACTTGTGTTAGTGTTGAAAAACCACTTTTCGCACTTGTGTTAGTGTTGAAACACCACTTTTCGCACTTGTGTTGGTGCAGGAAACCACTTTTGCACTTGTATTAGTGTGGAAAAAACACTTTTTGCACTTGTGATAGTGTTGAAAAACCACTTTTCGCGCTTGTGTTAGTGTTGAAAAACCACTTTTCGCACTTGTGTTGGTGCAGGAAACCACTTTTGCACTTGTAATAGTGTGGAAAAAACACTTTTTGCACTTGTGATAGTGTTTAAAAACCACTTTTCGCACTTGTGTTAGTGTTGAAAAACCACTTTTCGCACTTGTGTTGGTGCAGGATACCACTTTTGCACTTGTATTAGTGTGGAAAAAACCACTTTTCGCACTTGTGTTAGTGTTGAAATACCACTTTTCGCACTTGTGTTAGTGTTGAAAAACCACTTTTCACACATGTGTTGGTGCAGGAAACCACTTTTACACTTGTATTAGTGTGGAAAAAACACTTTTTGCACTTGTGATAGTGTTGAAAAACCACTTTTCGCAGTTGTGTTAGTGTTGAAAAACCACTTTTCGCACTTGTGTTAGTGTTGAAGAACCACTTTTCGCACTTGTGTTGGTGCAGGAAACCTCTTTTGCACTTGTATTAGTGTGGAAAAAACACTTTTTGCACATGTGATAGTGTTGAAAAACCACTTTTCGCACTTGTGTTAGTGTTGAAAAACCACTTTTCGCACTTGTGTTAGTGTTGAAAAACCACTTTTCGCACTTGTGTTAGTGTTGAAAAACCACTTTTCGCACTTGTGTTGGTGCAGGAAACCACTTTTGCACTTGTATTAGTGTGGGAAAAACACTTTTTGCACTTGTGATAGTGTTGAAAAACCACTTTTCGCTATTGTGTTAGTGTTGAAAAAACACTTTTCGCACTTGTGTTAGTGTTGAAAAACCACTTTTCACACTTGTGTTGGTGCAGGAAACCACTTTTGCCCTTGTATTAGTGTGGAAAAAACACTTTTTGCACTTGTGATAGTGTTGAAAAACCACTTTTCGCACTTGTGTTAGTGTTGAAAAACCACTTTTCACACATGTGTTGGTGCAGGAAACCACTTTTACACTTGTATTAGTGTGGAAAAAACACTTTTTGCACTTGTGATAGTGTTGAAAAACCACTTTTCGCACTTGTGTTAGTGTTGAAAAACCACTTTTCGCACTTGTGTTAGTGTTGAAGAACCACTTTTCGCACTTGTGTTGGTGCAGGAAACCTCTTTTGCACTTGTATTAGTGTGGAAAAAACACTTTTTGCACATGTGATAGTGTTGAAAAACCACTTTTCGCACTTGTGTTAGTGTTGAAAAACCACTTTTCGCACTTGTGTTAGTGTTGAAAAACCACTTTTCGCACTTGTGTTAGTGTTGAAAAACCACTTTTCGCACTTGTGTTGGTGCAGGAAACCACTTTTGCACTTGTATTAGTGTGGGAAAAACACTTTTTGCACTTGTGATTGTGTTGAAAAACCACTTTTCGCACTTGTGTTAGTGTTGAAAAAACACTTTTCGCACTTGTGTTAGTGTTGAAAAACCACTTTTCGCACTTGTGTTGGTGCAGGAAACCACTTTTGCACTTGTATTTGTGTGGAAAAAACACTTTTTGCACTTGTGTTAGTGTTGAAAAACCACTTTTCGCACTTGTGTTAGTGTTGAAAAACCACTTTACGCACTTGTGTTGGTGTTGAAAACCCACTTTTCGCACTTGTGTTGGTGCAGGAAACCACTTTTGCACTTGTATTAGTGTGGAAAAAACACTTTTTGCCCTTGTGATAGTGTTGAAAAACCACTTTTCGCACTTGTGTTAGTGTTGAAAAACCACTTTTCGCACTTGTGTTGGTGCAGGAAACCACTTTTGCACTTGTATTCGTGTGGAAAAACCACTTTTCGCACTTGTGTTAGTGTTGAAAAACCACTTTTCGCACTTGTGTTAGTGTTGAAAAACCACTTTTCACACATGTGTTGGTGCAGGAAACCACTTTTACACTTGTATTAGTGTGGAAAAAACACTTTTTGCACTTGTGTTAGTGTTGAAAAACCACTTTTCGCACTTGTGTTAGTGTTGAAAAACCACTTTTTGCACTTGTGTTAGTGTTGAAAAACTACTTTTCACACTTGTATTAGTGTTGAAAAACCACTTTTCGCACTTGTGTTAGTGTTGAAAAACCACTTTTCGCACTTGTGTTAGTGTTGAAAACCACTTTTTGCACTTGTGTTAGTGTTGAAAAACCACTTTTCGCACTTGTGTTCGTGCAGGAAACCACTTTTGCACTTGTATTAGTGTGGAAAAAACACTTTTTGCACATGTGATAGTGTTGAAAAACCACTTTTCGCAGTTGTGTTAGTGTTGAAAAACCACTTTTCACACTTGTGTTAGTGCAGGAAACCACTTTTGCACTTGTATTAGTGTGGACAAAACACTTTTTGCACTTGTGATAGTGTTGAAAAACCACTTTTCGCACTTGTGTTAGTGTTGAAAAACCACTTTTTGCACTTGTGTTAGTGTTGAAAAACCACTTTTCGCACTTGTGTTCGTGCAGGAAACCACTTTTGCACTTGTATTAGTGTGGAAAAAACACTTTTTGCACATGTGATAGTGTTGAAAAACCACTTTTCGCAGTTGTGTTAGTGTTGAAAAACCACTTTTCACACTTGTGTTAGTGCAGGAAACCACTTTTGCACTTGTATTAGTGTGGAAAAAACACTTTTTGCACTTGTGATAGTGTTGAAAAACCACTTTTCGCACTTGTGTTAGTGTTGAAAAACCACTTTTCGCACTTGTGTTGGTGCAGGAAACCACTTTTGCACTTGTATTCGTGTGGAAAAACACTTTTTGCACTTGTGTTAGTGTTGAAAAACCACTTTTCGCACTTGTGTTGGTGCAGGAAACCACTTTTGCACTTGTATTTGTGTGGAAAAAACACTTTTTGCACTTGTGTTAGTGTTGAAAAACCACTTTTCGCACTTGTGTTAGTGTTGAAAAACCACTTTATGCACTTGTGTTAGTGTTGAAAAACCACTTTTCGCACTTGTGTTGGTGCAGGAAACCACTTTTGCACTTGTATTAGTGTGGAAAACCACTTTTCGCACTTGTGTTAGTGTTGAAAAACCACTTTTCGCACTTGTGTTAGTGTTGAAAAACCACTTTTCACACTTGTGTTGGTGCAGGAAACCACTTTTGCCCTTGTATTAGTGTGGAAAAAACACTTTTTGCACTTGTGATAGTGTTGAAAAACCACTTTTCGCACTTGTGTTAGTGTTGAAAAACCACTTTTTGCACTTGTGTTAGTGTTGAAAAACAACTTTTCGCACTTGTGTTGAAAAACCACTTTTCGCACTTGTGTTGGTGCAGGAAACCACTTTTGCACTTGTATTAGTGTGGAAAAAACACTTTTTGCACATGTGATAGTGTTGAAAAACCACTTTTCGCACTTGTGTTAGTGTTGAAAAACCACTTTTCGCACTTGTGTTAGTGTTGAAACACCACTTTTCGCACTTGTGTTGGTGCAGGAAACCACTTTTGCACTTGTATTAGTGTGGAAAAAACACTTTTTGCACTTGTGATAGTGTTGAAAAACCACTTTTCGCGCTTGTGTTAGTGTTGAAAAACCACTTTTCGCACTTGTGTTGGTGCAGGAAACCACTTTTGCACTTGTAATAGTGTGGAAAAAACACTTTTTGCACTTGTGATAGTGTTTAAAAACCACTTTTCGCACTTGTGTTAGTGTTGAAAAACCACTTTTCGCACTTGTGTTGGTGCAGGATACCACTTTTGCACTTGTATTAGTGTGGAAAAAACCACTTTTCGCACTTGTGTTAGTGTTGAAAAACCACTTTTCGCACTTGTGTTAGTGTTGAAAAACCACTTTTCACACATGTGTTGGTGCAGGAAACCACTTTTACACTTGTATTAGTGTGGAAAAAACACTTTTTGCACTTGTGATAGTGTTGAAAAACCACTTTTCGCAGTTGTGTTAGTGTTGAAAAACCACTTTTCGCACTTGTGTTAGTGTTGAAGAACCACTTTTCGCACTTGTGTTGGTGCAGGAAACCTCTTTTGCACTTGTATTAGTGTGGAAAAAACACTTTTTGCACATGTGATAGTGTTGAAAAACCACTTTTCGCACTTGTGTTAGTGTTGAAAAACCACTTTTCGCACTTGTGTTAGTGTTGAAAAACCACTTTTCGCACTTGTGTTAGTGTTGAAAAACCACTTTTCGCACTTGTGTTGGTGCAGGAAACCACTTTTGCACTTGTATTAGTGTGGGAAAAACACTTTTTGCACTTGTGATAGTGTTGAAAAACCACTTTTCGCACTTGTGTTAGTGTTGAAAAAACACTTTTCGCACTTGTGTTAGTGTTGAAAAACCACTTTTCACACTTGTGTTGGTGCAGGAAACCACTTTTGCCCTTGTATTAGTGTGGAAAAAACACTTTTTGCACTTGTGATAGTGTTGAAAAACCACTTTTCGCACTTGTGTTAGTGTTGAAAAACCACTTTTTGCACTTGTGTTAGTGTTGAAAAACAACTTTTCGCACTTGTGTTGAAAAACCACTTTTCGCACTTGTGTTGGTGCAGGAAACCACTTTTGCATTTGTATTAGTGTGGAAAAAACACTTTTTGCACATGTGATAGTGTTGAAAAACCACTTTTCGCACTTGTGTTAGTGTTGAAAAACCACTTTTCGCACTTGTGTTAGTGTTGAAACACCACTTTTCGCACTTGTGTTGGTGCAGGAAACCACTTTTGCACTTGTATTAGTGTGGAAAAAACACTTTTTGCACTTGTGATAGTGTTGAAAAACCACTTTTCGCGCTTGTGTTAGTGTTGAAAAACCACTTTTCGCACTTGTGTTGGTGCAGGAAACCACTTTTGCACTTGTAATAGTGTGGAAAAAACACTTTTTGCACTTGTGATAGTGTTTAAAAACCACTTTTCGCACTTGTGTTAGTGTTGAAAAACCACTTTTCGCACTTGTGTTGGTGCAGGATACCACTTTTGCACTTGTATTAGTGTGGAAAAACCACTTTTCGCACTTGTGTTAGTGTTGAAAAACCACTTTTCGCACTTGTGTTAGTGTTGAAAAACCACTTTTCACACATGTGTTGGTGCAGGAAACCACTTTTACACTTGTATTAGTGTGGAAAAAACACTTTTTGCACTTGTGATAGTGTTGAAAAACCACTTTTCGCACTTGTGTTAGTGTTGAAAAACCACTTTTCGCACTTGTGTTAGTGTTGAAGAACCACTTTTCGCACTTGTGTTGGTGCAGGAAACCTCTTTTGCACTTGTATTAGTGTGGAAAAAACACTTTTTGCACATGTGATAGTGTTGAAAAACCACTTTTCGCACTTGTGTTAGTGTTGAAAAACCACTTTTCGCACTTGTGTTAGTGTTGAAAAACCACTTTTCGCACTTGTGATAGTGTTGAAAAACCACTTTTCGCACTTGTGTTGGTGCAGGAAACCACTTTTGCACTTGTATTAGTGTGGGAAAAACACTTTTTGCACTTGTGATAGTGTTGAAAAACCACTTTTCGCACTTGTGTTAGTGTTGAAAAAACACTTTTCGCACTTGTGTTAGTGTTGAAAAACCACTTTTCGCACTTGTGTTGGTGCAGGAAACCACTTTTGCACTTGTATTTGTGTGGAAAAAACACTTTTTGCACTTGTGTTAGTGTTGAAAAACCACTTTTCGCACTTGTGTTAGTGTTGAAAAACCACTTTACGCACTTGTGTTGGTGTTGAAAACCCACTTTTCGCACTTGTGTTGGTGCAGGAAACCACTTTTGCACTTGTATTAGTGTGGAAAAAACACTTTTTGCCCTTGTGATAGTGTTGAAAAACCACTTTTCGCACTTGTGTTAGTGTTGAAAAACCACTTTTCGCACTTGTGTTGGTGCAGCAAACCACTTTTGCACTTGTATTCGTGTGGAAAAACCACTTTTCGCACTTGTGTTAGTGTTGAAAAACCACTTTTCGCACTTGTGTTAGTGTTGAAAAACCACTTTTCACACATGTGTTGGTGCAGGAAACCACATTTACACTTGTATTAGTGTGGAAAAAACACTTTTTGCACTTGTGTTAGTGTTGAAAAACCACTTTTCGCACTTGTGTTAGTGTTGAAAAACCACTTTTTGCACTTGTGTTAGTGTTGAAAAACTACTTTTCGCACTTGTGTTGAAAAACCACTTTTCGCACTTGTGTTGGTGCAGGAAACCACTTTTGCACTTGTATTAGTGTGGAAAAAACACTTTTTGCACATGTGATATTGTTGAAAAACCACTTTTCGCATTTGTGTTAGTGTTGAAAAACCACTTTTCGCACTTGTGTTAGTGTTGAAAAACCACTTTTCGCACTTGTGTTGGTGCAGGAAAACCACTTTTGCACTTGTATTAGTGTGGAAAAAACACTTTTTGCACTTGTGATAGTGTTGAAAAACCACTTTTCCAACTTGTGTTAGTGTTGAAAAACCACTTTTCGCACTTGTGTTGGTGCAGGAAACCACTTTTGCACTTGTAATAGTGTGGAAAAAACACTTTTTGCACTTGTGATAGTGTTGAAAAACCACTTTTCGCACTTGTGTTAGTGTTAAAAAACCACTGTTCGCACTTGTGTTGGTGCAGGAAACCACTTTTGCACTTGTATTCGTGTGGAAAAACCACTTTTCGCACTTGTGTTAGTGTTGAAAAACCACTTTTCGCACTTGTGTTAGTGTTGAAAAACCACTTTACACTTTTTGCACTTGTGATAGTGTTGAAAAACCACTTTTCGCACTTGTGTTAGTGTTGAAAAACCACTTTTCGCACTTGTGTTAGTGTTGAAAAACCACTTTTCGCACTTGTGTTGGTGCAGGAAAACCACTTTTGCACTTGTATTAGTGTGGAAAAAACACTTTTTGCACTTGTGATAGTGTTGAAAAACCACTTTTCCAACTTGTGTTAGTGTTGAAAAACCACTTTTCGCACTTGTGTTGGTGCAGGAAACCACTTTTGCACTTGTAATAGTGTGGAAAAAACACTTTTTGCACTTGTGATAGTGTTGAAAAACCACTTTTCGCACTTGTGTTAGTGTTAAAAAACCACTGTTCGCACTTGTGTTGGTGCAGGAAACCACTTTTGCACTTGTATTCGTGTGGAAAAACCACTTTTCGCACTTGTGTTAGTGTTGAAAAACCACTTTTCGCACTTGTGTTAGTGTTGAAAAACCACTTTACACTTTTTGCACTTGTGATAGTGTTGAAAAACCACTTTTCGCACTTGTGTTAGTGTTGAAAAACCACTTTTCGCACTTGTGTTAGTGTTGAAGAACCACTTTTCACACTTGTGTTGGTGCAGGAAACCTCTTTTGCACTTGTATTAGTGTGGAAAAAACACTTTTTGCACATGTGATAGTGTTGAAAAACCACTTTTCGCACTTGTGTTAGTGTTGAAAAACCACTTTTCGCACTTGTGATAGTGTTGAAAAACAACTTTTCGCACTTGTGTTAGTGTTGAAAAACCACTTTTTGCACTTGTGTTAAGTGTTGAAGAACCACTTTTCGCACTTGTGTTTGTGCAGGAAACCTCTTTTGCACTTGTATTAGTGTGGAAAAAACACTTTTTGCACATGTGATAGTGTTGAAAAACCACTTTTCCCACTTGTGTTAGTGTTGAAAAACCACTTTTCGCACTTGTGTTAGTGTTGAAAAACCACTTTTCGCACTTGTGTTGGTGCAGGAACCCACTTTTGCACTTGTATTAGTGTGGAAAAAACACTTTTTGCACTTGTGATAGTGTTGAAAAACAACTTTTCGCACTTGTGTTAGTGTTGAAAAACCACTTTTCGCACTTGTGATGGTGCAGGAAACCACTTTTGCACTTGTATTAGTGTGGAGAAAACACTTTTCGCACTTGTGTTAGTGTTGAAAAACCACTTTTCGCACTTGTGTTAGTGTTGAAAAACCACTTTTCGCACTTGTGTTGGTGCAGGAAACCACTTTTGCACTTGTGTTAGTGTTGAAAAACCACTTTTCGCACTTGTGTTGGTGCAGGAAACCACTTTTGCACTTGTATTAGTGTGGAAAAAACACTTTTTGCACTTGTGATAGTGTTGAAAAACCACTTTTCGCACTTGTGTTAGTGTTGAAAAACCACTTTTCGCACTTGTGTTAGTGTTGAAAAACCACTTTTCGCACTTGTGTTGGTGCAGGAAAACCACTTTTGCACTTGTATTAGTGTGGAAAAAACACTTTTTGCACTTGTGATAGTGTTGAAAAACCACTTTTCGCACTTGTGTTAGTGTTGAAAAACCACTTTTCACACTTGTGTTGGTGCAGGAAACCACTTTTGCACTTGTATTAGTGTGGAAAAAACACTTTTTGCACTTGTGATAGTGTTGAAAAACCACTTTTCGCACTTGTGTTAGTGTTGAAAAACCACTTTTCGCACTTGTGTTTGTGTTGAAAAACTACTTTTCGCACTTGTGTTGAAAAACCACTTTTCGCACTTGTGTTGGTGCAGGAAACCACTTTTGCACTTGTATTCGTGTGGAAAAAACACTTTTTGCACATGTGATAGTGTTGAAAAACCACATTTCGCACTTGTGTTAGTGTTGAAAAACCACTTTTCGCACTTGTGTTAGTGTTGAAAAACCACTTTTCGCACTTGTGTTGGTGCAGGAAACCACTTTTGCACTTGTATTAGTGTGGAAAAAACACTTTTTGCACTTGTGATAGTGTTGAAAAACCACTTTTCGCACTTGTGTTAGTGTTGAAAAACCACTTTTCGCACTTGTGTTAGTGTTGAAAAACCACTTTTCGCACTTGTGTTAGTGTTGAAAAACCACTTCTCGCACTTGTGTTGGTGCAGAAAACCACTTTTGCACTTGTATTAGTGTGGAAAAAACACTTTTTGCACTTGTGATAGTGTTGAAAAACCACTTTTCGCACTTGTGTTCGTGTTGAAAAACCACTTTTCGCACTTGTGTTGGTGCAGGAAACCACTTTTGCACTTGTATTCGTGTGGAAAAACCACTTTTCGCACTTGTGTTAGTGTTGAAAAATCATTTTTCGCACTTGTGTTAGTGTTGAAAAACCACTTTTCACACTTGTGTTAGTGCAGGAAACCACTTTTGCACTTGTATTAGTGTGGACAAAACACTTTTTGCACTTGTGATAGTGTTGAAAAACCACTTTTCGCACTTGTGTTAGTGTTGAAAAACCACTTTTTGCACTTGTGTTAGTGTTGAAAAACTACTTTTTGCACTTGTGTTAAGTGTTGAAGAACCACTTTTCGCACTTGTGTTTGTGCAGGAAACCTCTTTTGCACTTGTATTAGTGTGGAAAAAACACTTTTTGCACATGTGATAGTGTTGAAAAACCACTTTTCCCACTTGTGTTAGTGTTGAAAAACCACTTTTCGCACTTGTGTTAGTGTTGAAAAACCACTTTTCGCACTTGTGTTGGTGCAGGAACCCACTTTTGCACTTGTATTAGTGTGGAAAAAACACTTTTTGCACTTGTGATAGTGTTGAAAAACAACTTTTCGCACTTGTGTTAGTGTTGAAAAACCACTTTTCGCACTTGTGATGGTGCAGGAAACCACTTTTGCACTTGTATTAGTGTGGAGAAAACACTTTTCGCACTTGTGTTAGTGTTGAAAAACCACTTTTCGCACTTGTGTTAGTGTTGAAAAACCACTTTTCGCACTTGTGTTGGTGCAGGAAACCACTTTTGCACTTGTGTTAGTGTTGAAAAACCACTTTTCGCACTTGTGTTGGTGCAGGAAACCACTTTTGCACTTGTATTAGTGTGGAAAAAACACTTTTTGCACTTGTGATAGTGTTGAAAAACGACTTTTCGCACTTGTGTTAGTGTTGAAAAACCACTTTTCGCACTTGTGTTAGTGTTGAAAAACCACTTTTCGCACTTGTGTTGGTGCAGGAAAACCACTTTTGCACTTGTATTAGTGTGGAAAAAACACTTTTTGCACTTGTGATAGTGTTGAAAAACCACTTTTCGCACTTGTGTTAGTGTTGAAAAACCACTTTTCACACTTGTGTTGGTGCAGGAAACCACTTTTGCACTTGTATTAGTGTGGAAAAAACACTTTTTGCACTTGTGATAGTGTTGAAAAACCACTTTTCGCACTTGTGTTAGTGTTGAAAAACCACTTTTCGCACTTGTGTTTGTGTTGAAAAACTACTTTTCGCACTTGTGTTGAAAAACCACTTTTCGCACTTGTGTTGGTGCAGGAAACCACTTTTGCACTTGTATTCGTGTGGAAAAAACACTTTTTGCACATGTGATAGTGTTGAAAAACCACATTTCGCACTTGTGTTAGTGTTGAAAAACCACTTTTCGCACTTGTGTTAGTGTTGAAAAACCACTTTTCGCACTTGTGTTGGTGCAGGAAACCACTTTTGCACTTGTATTAGTGTGGAAAAAACACTTTTTGCACTTGTGATAGTGTTGAAAAACCACTTTTCGCACTTGTGTTAGTGTTGAAAAACCACTTTTCGCACTTGTGTTAGTGTTGAAAAACCACTTTTCGCACTTGTGTTAGTGTTGAAAAACCACCTCTCGCACTTGTGTTGGTGCAGAAAACCACTTTTGCACTTGTATTAGTGTGGAAAAAACACTTTTTGCACTTGTGATAGTGTTGAAAAACCACTTTTCGCACTTGTGTTCGTGTTGAAAAACCACTTTTCGCACTTGTGTTGGTGCAGGAAACCACTTTTGCACTTGTATTCGTGTGGAAAAACCACTTTTCGCACTTGTGTTAGTGTTGAAAAATCATTTTTCGCACTTGTGTTAGTGTTGAAAAACCACTTTTCACACTTGTGTTAGTGCAGGAAACCACTTTTGCACTTGTATTAGTGTGGACAAAACACTTTTTGCACTTGTGATAGTGTTGAAAAACCACTTTTCGCACTTGTGTTAGTGTTGAAAAACCACTTTTTGCACTTGTGTTAGTGTTGAAAAACCACTTTTCGCACTTGTGTTCGTGCAGGAAACCACTTTTGCACTTGTATTAGTGTGGAAAAAACACTTTTTGCACATGTGATAGTGTTGAAAAACCACTTTTCGCAGTTGTGTTAGTGTTGAAAAACCACTTTTCACACTTGTGTTAGTGCAGGAAACCACTTTTGCACTTGTATTAGTGTGGAAAAAACACTTTTTGCACTTGTGATAGTGTTGAAAAACCACTTTTCGCACTTGTGTTAGTGTTGAAAAACCACTTTTCGCACTTGTGTTTGTGTTGAAAAACTACTTTTCGCACTTGTGTTGAAAAACCACTTTTCGCACTTGTGTTGGTGCAGGAAACCACTTTTGCACTTGTATTCGTGTGGAAAAACACTTTTTGCACTTGTGTTAGTGTTGAAAAACCACTTTTCGCACTTGTGTTGGTGCAGGAAACCACTTTTGCACTTGTATTTGTGTGGAAAAAACACTTTTTGCACTTGTGTTAGTGTTGAAAAACCACTTTTCGCACTTGTGTTAGTGTTGAAAAACCACTTTATGCACTTGTGTTAGTGTTGAAAAACCACTTTTCGCACTTGTGTTGGTGCAGGAAACCACTTTTGCACTTGTATTAGTGTGGAAAAACCACTTTTCGCACTTGTGTTAGTGTTGAAAAACCACTTTTCGCACTTGTGTTAGTGTTGAAAAACCACTTTTCACACTTGTGTTGGTGCAGGAAACCACTTTTGCCCTTGTATTAGTGTGGAAAAAACACTTTTTGCACTTGTGATAGTGTTGAAAAACCACTTTTCGCACTTGTGTTAGTGTTGAAAAACCACTTTTCGCACTTGTGTTGGTGCAGGAAACCACTTTTGCACTTGTATTAGTGTGGAAAAAACACTTTTTGCACTTGTGATAGTGTTGAAAAACCACTTTTCGCACTTGTGTTAGTGTTGAAAAACCACTTTTCGCACTTGTGTTAGTGTTGAAAAACCACTTTTCGCACTTGTGTTAGTGTTGAAAAACCACTTCTCGCACTTGTGTTGGTGCAGAAAACCACTTTTGCACTTGTATTAGTGTGGAAAAAACACTTTTTGCACTTGTGATAGTGTTGAAAAACCACTTTTCGCACTTGTGTTCGTGTTGAAAAACCACTTTTCGCACTTGTGTTGGTGCAGGAAACCACTTTTGCACTTGTATTCGTGTGGAAAAACCACTTTTCGCACTTGTGTTAGTGTTGAAAAATCATTTTTCGCACTTGTGTTAGTGTTGAAAAACCACTTTTCACACTTGTGTTAGTGCAGGAAACCACTTTTGCACTTGTATTAGTGTGGACAAAACACTTTTTGCACTTGTGATAGTGTTGAAAAACCACTTTTCGCACTTGTGTTAGTGTTGAAAAACCACTTTTTGCACTTGTGTTAGTGTTGAAAAACCACTTTTCGCACTTGTGTTCGTGCAGGAAACCACTTTTGCACTTGTATTAGTGTGGAAAAAACACTTTTTGCACATGTGATAGTGTTGAAAAACCACTTTTCGCAGTTGTGTTAGTGTTGAAAAACCACTTTTCACACTTGTGTTAGTGCAGGAAACCACTTTTGCACTTGTATTAGTGTGGAAAAAACACTTTTTGCACTTGTGATAGTGTTGAAAAACCACTTTTCGCACTTGTGTTAGTGTTGAAAAACCACTTTTCGCACTTGTGTTTGTGTTGAAAAACTACTTTTCGCACTTGTGTTGAAAAACCACTTTTCGCACTTGTGTTGGTGCAGGAAACCACTTTTGCACTTGTATTCGTGTGGAAAAACACTTTTTGCACTTGTGTTAGTGTTGAAAAACCACTTTTCGCACTTGTGTTGGTGCAGGAAACCACTTTTGCACTTGTATTTGTGTGGAAAAAACACTTTTTGCACTTGTGTTAGTGTTGAAAAACCACTTTTCGCACTTGTGTTAGTGTTGAAAAACCACTTTATGCACTTGTGTTAGTGTTGAAAAACCACTTTTCGCACTTGTGTTGGTGCAGGAAACCACTTTTGCACTTGTATTAGTGTGGCAAAACCACTTTTCGCACTTGTGTTAGTGTTGAAAAACCACTTTTCGCACTTGTGTTAGTGTTGAAAAACCACTTTTCACACTTGTGTTGGTGCAGGAAACCACTTTTGCCCTTGTATTAGTGTGGAAAAAACACTTTTTGCACTTGTGATAGTGTTGAAAAACCACTTTTCGCACTTGTGTTAGTGTTGAAAAACCACTTTTTGCACTTGTGTTAGTGTTGAAAAACAACTTTTCGCACTTGTGTTGAAAAACCACTTTTCGCACTTGTGTTGGTGCAGGAAACCACTTTTGCACTTGTATTAGTGTGGAAAAAACACTTTTTGCACATGTGATAGTGTTGAAAAACCACTTTTCGCACTTGTGTTAGTGTTGAAAAACCACTTTTCGCACTTGTGTTAGTGTTGAAACACCACTTTTCGCACTTGTGTTGGTGCAGGAAACCACTTTTGCACTTGTATTAGTGTGGAAAAAACACTTTTTGCACTTGTGATAGTGTTGAAAAACCACTTTTCGCGCTTGTGTTAGTGTTGAAAAACCACTTTTCGCACTTGTGTTGGTGCAGGAAACCACTTTTGCACTTGTAATAGTGTGGAAAAAACACTTTTTGCACTTGTGATAGTGTTTAAAAACCACTTTTCGCACTTGTGTTAGTGTTGAAAAACCACTTTTCGCACTTGTGTTGGTGCAGGATACCACTTTTGCACTTGTATTAGTGTGGAAAAACCACTTTTCGCACTTGTGTTAGTGTTGAAAAACCACTTTTCGCACTTGTGTTAGTGTTGAAAAACCACTTTTCACACATGTGTTGGTGCAGGAAACCACTTTTACACTTGTATTAGTGTGGAAAAAACACTTTTTGCACTTGTGATAGTGTTGAAAAACCACTTTTCGCAGTTGTGTTAGTGTTGAAAAACCACTTTTCACACTTGTGTTAGTGTTGAAGAACCACTTTTCGCACTTGTGTTGGTGCAGGAAACCTCTTTTGCACTTGTATTAGTGTGGAAAAAACACTTTTTGCACATGTGATAGTGTTGAAAATCCACTTTTCGCACTTGTGTTAGTGTTGAAAAACCACTTTTCGCACTTGTGTTAGTGTTGAAAAACCACTTTTCGCACTTGTGTTAGTGTTGAAAAACCACTTTTCGCACTTGTGTTGGTGCAGGAAACCACTTTTGCACTTGTATTAGTGTGGGAAAAACACTTTTTGCACTTGTGATAGTGTTGAAAAACCACTTTTCGCACTTGTGTTAGTGTTGAAAAAACACTTTTCGCACTTGTGTTAGTGTTGAAAAACCACTTTTCACACTTGTGTTGGTGCAGGTAACCACTTTTGCCCTTGTATTAGTGTGGAAAAAACACTTTTTGCACTTGTGATAGTGTTGAAAAACCACTTTTCGCACTTGTGTTAGTGTTGAAAAACCACTTTTTGCACTTGTGTTAGTGTTGAAAAACAACTTTTCGCACTTGTGTTGAAAAACCACTTTTCGCACTTGTGTTGGTGCAAGAAACCACTTTTGCATTTGTATTAGTGTGGAAAAAACACTTTTTGCACATGTGATAGTGTTGAAAAACCACTTTTCGCACTTGTGTTAGTGTTGAAAAACCACTTTTCGCACTTGTGTTAGTGTTGAAACACCACTTTTCGCACTTGTGTTGGTGCAGGAAACCACTTTTGCACTTGTATTAGTGTTGAAAAACCACTTTTCGCACTTGTGTTAGTGTTGAAAAACCACTTTTCGCACTTGTGTTGGTGCAGGAAACCACTTTTGCACTTGTATTAGTGTGGCAAAACCACTTTTCGCACTTGTGTTAGTGTTGAAACACCACTTTTCGCACTTGTGATAGTGTTGAAAAACCACTTTTCGCACTTGTGTTAGTGTTGAAAAACCACTTTTCGCACTTGTGTTAGTGTTGAAAAACCACTTTTCGCACTTGTGTTGGTGCAGGAAACCACTTTTGCACTTGTATTAGTGTGGCAAAACCACTTTTCGCACTTGTGTTAGTGTTGAAAAACCACTTTTCGCACTTGTGTTAGTGTTGAAAAACCACTTTTCACACTTGTGTTGGTGCAGGAAACCACTTTTGCCCTTGTATTAGTGTGGAAAAAACACTTTTTGCACTTGTGATAGTGTTGAAAAACCACTTTTCGCACTTGTGTTAGTGTTGAAAAACCACTTTTTGCACTTGTGTTAGTGTTGAAAAACAACTTTTCGCACTTGTGTTGAAAAACCACTTTTCGCACTTGTGTTGGTGCAGGAAACCACTTTTGCACTTGTATTAGTGTGGAAAAAACACTTTTTGCACATGTGATAGTGTTGAAAAACCACTTTTCGCACTTGTGTTAGTGTTGAAAAACCACTTTTCGCACTTGTGTTAGTGTTGAAACACCACTTTTCGCACTTGTGTTGGTGCAGGAAACCACTTTTGCACTTGTATTAGTGTGGAAAAAACACTTTTTGCACTTGTGATAGTGTTGAAAAACCACTTTTCGCGCTTGTGTTAGTGTTGAAAAACCACTTTTCGCACTTGTGTTGGTGCAGGAAACCACTTTTGCACTTGTAATAGTGTGGAAAAAACACTTTTTGCACTTGTGATAGTGTTTAAAAACCACTTTTCGCACTTGTGTTAGTGTTGAAAAACCACTTTTCGCACTTGTGTTGGTGCAGGATACCACTTTTGCACTTGTATTAGTGTGGAAAAACCACTTTTCGCACTTGTGTTAGTGTTGAAAAACCACTTTTCGCACTTGTGTTAGTGTTGAAAAACCACTTTTCACACATGTGTTGGTGCAGGAAACCACTTTTACACTTGTATTAGTGTGGAAAAAACACTTTTTGCACTTGTGATAGTGTTGAAAAACCACTTTTCGCAGTTGTGTTAGTGTTGAAAAACCACTTTTCACACTTGTGTTAGTGTTGAAGAACCACTTTTCGCACTTGTGTTGGTGCAGGAAACCTCTTTTGCACTTGTATTAGTGTGGAAAAAACACTTTTTGCACATGTGATAGTGTTGAAAAACCACTTTTCGCACTTGTGTTAGTGTTGAAAAACCACTTTTCGCACTTGTGTTAGTGTTGAAAAACCACTTTTCGCACTTGTGTTAGTGTTGAAAAACCACTTTTCGCACTTGTGTTGGTGCAGGAAACCACTTTTGCACTTGTATTAGTGTGGGAAAAACACTTTTTGCACTTGTGATAGTGTTGAAAAACCACTTTTCGCACTTGTGTTAGTGTTGAAAAAACACTTTTCGCACTTGTGTTAGTGTTGAAAAACCACTTTTCACACTTGTGTTGGTGCAGGTAACCACTTTTGCCCTTGTATTAGTGTGGAAAAAACACTTTTTGCACTTGTGATAGTGTTGAAAAACCACTTTTCGCACTTGTGTTAGTGTTGAAAAACCACTTTTTGCACTTGTGTTAGTGTTGAAAAACAACTTTTCGCACTTGTGTTGAAAAACCACTTTTCGCACTTGTGTTGGTGCAAGAAACCACTTTTGCATTTGTATTAGTGTGGAAAAAACACTTTTTGCACATGTGATAGTGTTGAAAAACCACTTTTCGCACTTGTGTTAGTGTTGAAAAACCACTTTTCGCACTTGTGTTAGTGTTGAAACACCACTTTTCGCACTTGTGTTGGTGCAGGAAACCACTTTTGCACTTGTATTAGTGTGGAAAAAACACTTTTTGCACTTGTGATAGTGTTGAAAAACCACTTTTCGCGCTTGTGTTAGTGTTGAAAAACCACTTTTCGCACTTGTGTTGGTGCAGGAAACCACTTTTGCACTTGTAATAGTGTGGAAAAAACACTTTTTGCACTTGTGATAGTGTTTAAAAACCACTTTTCGCACTTGTGTTAGTGTTGAAAAACCACTTTTCGCACTTGTGTTGGTGCAGGATACCACTTTTGCACTTGTATTAGTGTGGAAAAACCACTTTTCGCACTTGTGTTAGTGTTGAAAATCCACTTTTCGCACTTGTGTTAGTGTTGAAAAACCACTTTTCACACATGTGTTGGTGCAGGAAACCACTTTTACACTTGTATTAGTGTGGAAAAAACACTTTTTGCACTTGTGATAGTGTTGAAAAACCACTTTTCGCACTTGTGTTAGTGTTGAAAAACCACTTTTCGCACTTGTGTTAGTGTTGAAGAACCACTTTTCGCACTTGTGTTGGTGCAGGAAACCTCTTTTGCACTTGTATTAGTGTGGAAAAAACACTTTTTGCACATGTGATAGTGTTGAAAAACCACTTTTCGCACTTGTGTTAGTGTTGAAAAACCACTTTTCGCACTTGTGTTAGTGTTGAAAAACCACTTCTCGCACTTGTGTTGGTGCAGAAAACCACTTTTGCACTTGTATTAGTGTGGAAAAAACACTTTTTGCACTTGTGATAGTGTTGAAAAACCACTTTTCGCACTTGTGTTCGTGTTGAAAAACCACTTTTCGCACTTGTGTTGGTGCAGGAAACCACTTTTGCACTTGTATTCGTGTGGAAAAACCACTTTTCGCACTTGTGTTAGTGTTGAAAAATCATTTTTCGCACTTGTGTTAGTGTTGAAAAACCACTTTTCACACTTGTGTTAGTGCAGGAAACCACTTTTGCACTTGTATTAGTGTGGACAAAACACTTTTTGCACTTGTGATAGTGTTGAAAAACCACTTTTCGCACTTGTGTTAGTGTTGAAAAACCACTTTTTGCACTTGTGTTAGTGTTGAAAAACCACTTTTCGCACTTGTGTTCGTGCAGGAAACCACTTTTGCACTTGTATTAGTGTGGAAAAAACACTTTTTGCACATGTGATAGTGTTGAAAAACCACTTTTCGCAGTTGTGTTAGTGTTGAAAAACCACTTTTCACACTTGTGTTAGTGCAGGAAACCACTTTTGCACTTGTATTAGTGTGGAAAAAACACTTTTTGCACTTGTGATAGTGTTGAAAAACCACTTTTCGCACTTGTGTTAGTGTTGAAAAACCACTTTTCGCACTTGTGTTTGTGTTGAAAAACTACTTTTCGCACTTGTGTTGAAAAACCACTTTTCGCACTTGTGTTGGTGCAGGAAACCACTTTTGCACTTGTATTCGTGTGGAAAAACACTTTTTGCACTTGTGTTAGTGTTGAAAAACCACTTTTCGCACTTGTGTTGGTGCAGGAAACCACTTTTGCACTTGTATTTGTGTGGAAAAAACACTTTTTGCACTTGTGTTAGTGTTGAAAAACCACTTTTCGCACTTGTGTTAGTGTTGAAAAACCACTTTATGCACTTGTGTTAGTGTTGAAAAACCACTTTTCGCACTTGTGTTGGTGCAGGAAACCACTTTTGCACTTGTATTAGTGTGGCAAAACCACTTTTCGCACTTGTGTTAGTGTTGAAAAACCACTTTTCGCACTTGTGTTTGTGTTGAAAAACCACTTTTCACACTTGTGTTGGTGCAGGAAACCACTTTTGCCCTTGTATTAGTGTGGAAAAAACACTTTTTGCACTTGTGATAGTGTTGAAAAACCACTTTTCGCACTTGTGTTAGTGTTGAAAAACCACTTTTTGCACTTGTGTTAGTGTTGAAAAACAACTTTTCGCACTTGTGTTGAAAAACCACTTTTCGCACTTGTGTTGGTGCAGGAAACCACTTTTGCACTTGTATTAGTGTGGAAAAAACACTTTTTGCACATGTGATAGTGTTGAAAAACCACTTTTCGCACTTGTGTTAGTGTTGAAAAACCACTTTTCGCACTTGTGTTAGTGTTGAAACACCACTTTTCGCACTTGTGTTGGTGCAGGAAACCACTTTTGCACTTGTATTAGTGTGGAAAAAACACTTTTTGCACTTGTGATAGTGTTGAAAAACCACTTTTCGCGCTTGTGTTAGTGTTGAAAAACCACTTTTCGCACTTGTGTTGGTGCAGGAAACCACTTTTGCACTTGTAATAGTGTGGAAAAAACACTTTTTGCACTTGTGATAGTGTTTAAAAACCACTTTTCGCACTTGTGTTAGTGTTGAAAAACCACTTTTCGCACTTGTGTTGGTGCAGGATACCACTTTTGCACTTGTATTAGTGTGGAAAAACCACTTTTCGCACTTGTGTTAGTGTTGAAAAACCACTTTTCGCACTTGTGTTAGTGTTGAAAAACCACTTTTCACACATGTGTTGGTGCAGGAAACCACTTTTACACTTGTATTAGTGTGGAAAAAACACTTTTTGCACTTGTGATAGTGTTGAAAAACCACTTTTCGCAGTTGTGTTAGTGTTGAAAAACCACTTTTCACACTTGTGTTAGTGTTGAAGAACCACTTTTCGCACTTGTGTTGGTGCAGGAAACCTCTTTTGCACTTGTATTAGTGTGGAAAAAACACTTTTTGCACATGTGATAGTGTTGAAAAACCACTTTTCGCACTTGTGTTAGTGTTGAAAAACCACTTTTCGCACTTGTGTTAGTGTTGAAAAACCACTTTTCGCACTTGTGTTAGTGTTGAAAAACCACTTTTCGCACTTGTGTTGGTGCAGGAAACCACTTTTGCACTTGTATTAGTGTGGGAAAAACACTTTTTGCACTTGTGATAGTGTTGAAAAACCACTTTTCGCACTTGTGTTAGTGTTGAAAAAACACTTTTCGCACTTGTGTTAGTGTTGAAAAACCACTTTTCACACTTGTGTTGGTGCAGGTAACCACTTTTGCCCTTGTATTAGTGTGGAAAAAACACTTTTTGCACTTGTGATAGTGTTGAAAAACCACTTTTCGCACTTGTGTTAGTGTTGAAAAACCACTTTTTGCACTTGTGTTAGTGTTGAAAAACAACTTTTCGCACTTGTGTTGAAAAACCACTTTTCGCACTTGTGTTGGTGCAAGAAACCACTTTTGCATTTGTATTAGTGTGGAAAAAACACTTTTTGCACATGTGATAGTGTTGAAAAACCACTTTTCGCACTTGTGTTAGTGTTGAAAAACCACTTTTCGCACTTGTGTTAGTGTTGAAACACCACTTTTCGCACTTGTGTTGGTGCAGGAAACCACTTTTGCACTTGTATTAGTGTGGAAAAAACACTTTTTGCACTTGTGATAGTGTTGAAAAACCACTTTTCGCGCTTGTGTTAGTGTTGAAAAACCACTTTTCGCACTTGTGTTGGTGCAGGAAACCACTTTTGCACTT
Organism: Myxine glutinosa; assembly: GCF_964187855.1. Classification (NCBI taxonomy): domain Eukaryota; kingdom Metazoa; phylum Chordata; class Myxini; order Myxiniformes; family Myxinidae; genus Myxine; species Myxine glutinosa. Next base: position 17,444,008 of record NC_136271.1, read on the forward strand.
GTAATAGTGTGGAAAAAACACTTTTTGCACTTGTGATAGTGTTTAAAAACCACTTTTCGCACTTGTGTTAGTGTTGAAAAACCACTTTTCGCACTTGTGTTGGTGCAGGATACCACTTTTGCACTTGTATTAGTGTGGAAAAACCACTTTTCGCACTTGTGTTAGTGTTGAAAATCCACTTTTCGCACTTGTGTTAGTGTTGAAAAACCACTTTTCACACATGTGTTGGTGCAGGAAACCACTTTTACACTTGTATTAGTGTGGAAAAAACACGTTTTGCACTTGTGATAGTGTTGAAAAACCACTTTTCGCACTTGTGTTAGTGTTGAAAAACCACTTTTCGCACTTGTGTTAGTGTTGAAGAACCACTTTTCGCACTTGTGTTGGTGCAGGAAACCTCTTTTGCACTTGTATTAGTGTGGAAAAAACACTTTTTGCACATGTGATAGTGTTGAAAAACCACTTTTCGCACTTGTGTTGGTGCTGAAAAACCACTTTACGCACTTGTGTTGGTGTTGAAAACCCACTTTTCGCACTTGTGTTGGTGCAGGAAACCACTTTTGCACTTGTATTAGTGTGGAAAAAACACTTTTTGCCCTTGTGATAGTGTTGAAAAACCACTTTTCGCACTTGTGTTAGTGTTGAAAAACCACTTTTCGCACTTGTGTTGGTGCAGGAAACCACTTTTGCACTTGTATTCGTGTGGAAAAACCACTTTTCGCACTTGTGTTAGTGTTGAAAAACCACTTTTCGCACTTGTGTTAGTGTTGAAAAACCACTTTTCACACATGTGTTGGTGCAGGAAACCACTTTTACACTTGTATTAGTGTGGAAAAAACACTTTTTGCACTTGTGTTAGTGTTGAAAAACCACTTTTCGCACTTGTGTTAGTGTTGAAAAACCACTTTTTGCACTTGTGTTAGTGTTGAAAAACTACTTTTCGCACTTGTGTTGAAAAACCACTTTTCGCACTTGTGTTGGTGCAGGAAACACTTTTGCACTTGTATTAGTGTGGAAAAAACACTTTTTGCACATGTGATATTGTTGAAAAACCACTTTTCGCACCTGTGTTAGTGTTGAAAAACCACTTTTCGCACTTGTGTTAGTGTTGAAAAACCACTTTTCGCACTTGTGTTGGTGCAGGAAAACCACTTTTGCACTTGTATTAGTGTGGAAAAAACACTTTTTGCACTTGTGATAGTGTTGAAAAACCACTTTTCCAACTTGTGTTAGTGTTGAAAAACCACTTTTCGCACTTGTGTTGGTGCAGGAAACCACTTTTGCACTTGTAATAGTGTGGAAAAAACACTTTTTGCACTTGTGATAGTGTTGAAAAACCACTTTTCGCACTTGTGTTAGTGTTAAAAAACCACTGTTCGCACTTGTGTTGGTGCAGGAAACCACTTTTGCACTTGTATTCGTGTGAAAAAACCACTTTTCGCACTTGTGTTAGTGTTGAAAAACCACTTTTCGCACTTGTGTTAGTGTTGAAAAACCACTTTACACTTTTTGCACTTGTGATAGTGTTGAAAAACCACTTTTCGCACTTGTGTTAGTGTTGAAAAACCACTTTTCGCACTTGTGTTAGTGTTGAAGAACCACTTTTCGCACTTGTGTTGGTGCAGGAAACCTCTTTTGCACTTGTATTAGTGTGGAAAAAACACTTTTTGCACATGTGATAGTGTTGAAAAACCACTTTTCGCACTTGTGTTAGTGTTGAAAAACCACTTTTCGCACTTGTGATAGTGTTGAAAAACAACTTTTCGCACTTGTGTTAGTGTTGAAAAACCACTTTTTGCACTTGTGTTAGTGTTGAAGAACCACTTTTCGCACTTGTGTTTGTGCAGGAAACCTCTTTTGCACTTGTATTACTGTGGAAAAAACACTTTTTGCACATGTGATAGTGTTGAAAAACCACTTTTCCCACTTGTGTTAGTGTTGAAAAACCACTTTTCGCACTTGTGTTAGTGTTGAAAAACCACTTTTCGCACTTGTGTTGGTGCAGGAACCCACTTTTGCACTTGTATTAGTGTGGAAAAAACACTTTTTGCACTTGTGATAGTGTTGAAAAACAACTTTTCGCACTTGTGTTAGTGTTGAAAAACCACTTTTCGCACTTGTGATGGTGCAGGAAACCACTTTTGCACTTGTATTAGTGTGGAGAAAACACTTTTCGCACTTGTGTTAGTGTTGAAAAACCACTTTTCGCACTTGTGTTAGTGTTGAAAAACCACTTTTCGCACTTGTGTTGGTGCAGGAAACCACTTTTGCACTTGTGTTAGTGTTGAAAAAACACTTTTCGCACTTGTGTTGGTGCAGGAAACCACTTTTGCACTTGTATTAGTGTGGAAAAAACACTTTTTGCACTTGTGATAGTGTTGAAAAACCACTTTTCGCACTTGTGTTAGTGTTGAAAAACCACTTTTCGCACTTGTGTTAGTGTTGAAAAACCACTTTTTGCACTTGTGTTGGTGCAGGAAAACCACTTTTGCACTTGTATTAGTGTGGAAAAAACACTTTTTGCACTTGTGATAGTGTTGAAAAACCACTTTTCGCACTTGTGTTAGTGTTGAAAAACCACTTTTCACACTTGTGTTGGTGCAGGAAACCACTTTTGCACTTGTATTAGTGTGGAAAAAACACTTTTTGCACTTGTGATAGTGTTGAAAAACCACTTTTCGCACTTGTGTTAGTGTTGAAAAACCACTTTTCGCACTTGTGTTTGTGTTGAAAAACTACTTTTCGCACTTGTGTTGAAAAACCACTTTTCGCACTTGTGTTGGTGCAGGAAACCACTTTTGCACTTGTATTCGTGTGGAAAAAACACTTTTTGCACATGTGATAGTGTTGAAAAACCACATTTCGCACTTGTGTTAGTGTTGAAAAACCACTTTTCGCACTTGTGTTAGTGTTGAAAAACCACTTTTCGCACTTGTGTTGGTGCAGGAAACCACTTTTGCACTTGTATTAGTGTGGAAAAAACACTTTTTGCACTTGTGATAGTGTTGAAAAACCACTTTTCGCACTTGTGTTAGTGTTGAAAAACCACTTTTCGCACTTGTGTTAGTGTTGAAAAATCACTTTTCGCACTTGTGTTAGTGTTGAAAAACCACTTCTCGCACTTGTGTTGGTGCAGAAAACCACTTTTGCACTTGTATTAGTGTGGAAAAAACACTTTTTGCACTTGTGATAGTGTTGAAAAACCACTTTTCGCACTTGTGTTCGTGTTGAAAAACCACTTTTCGCACTTGTGTTGGTGCAGGAAACCACTTTTGCACTTGTATTAGTGTGGAAAAACCACTTTTCGCACTTGTGTTAGTGTTGAAAAATCATTTTTCGCACTTGTGTTAGTGTTGAAAAACCACTTTTCGCACTTGTGTTAGTGTTGAAGAACCACTTTTCGCACTTGTGTTGGTGCAGGAAACCTCTTTTGCACTTGTATTAGTGTGGAAAAAACACTTTTTGCACATGTGATAGTGTTGAAAAACCACTTTTCGCACTTGTGTTAGTGTTGAAAAACCACTTTTCGCACTTGTGATAGTGTTGAAAAACAACTTTTCGCACTTGTGTTAGTGTTGAAAAACCACTTTTTGCACTTGTGTTAGTGTTGAAGAACCACTTTTCGCACTTGTGTTTGTGCAGGAAACCTCTTTTGCACTTGTATTAGTGTGGAAAAAACACTTTTTGCACATGTGATAGTGTTGAAAAACCACTTTTCCCACTTGTGTTAGTGTTGAAAAACCACTTTTCGCACTTGTGTTAGTGTTGAAAAACCACTTTTCGCACTTGTGTTGGTGCAGGAACCCACTTTTGCACTTGTATTAGTGTGGAAAAAACACTTTTTGCACTTGTGATAGTGTTGAAAAACAACTTTTCGCACTTGTGTTAGTGTTGAAAAACCACTTTTCGCACTTGTGATGGTGCAGGAAACCACTTTTGCACTTGTATTAGTGTGGAGAAAACACTTTTCGCACTTGTGTTAGTGTTGAAAAACCACTTTTCGCACTTGTGTTAGTGTTGAAAAACCACTTTTCGCACTTGTGTTGGTGCAGGAAACCACTTTTGCACTTGTGTTAGTGTTGAAAAACCACTTTTCGCACTTGTGTTGGTGCAGGAAACCACTTTTGCACTTGTATTAGTGTGGAAAAAACACTTTTTGCACTTGTGATAGTGTTGAAAAACCACTTTTCGCACTTGTGTTAGTGTTGAAAAACCACTTTTCGCACTTGTGTTAGTGTTGAAAAACCACTTTTCGCACTTGTGTTGGTGCAGGAAAACCACTTTTGCACTTGTATTAGTGTGGAAAAAACACTTTTTACACTTGTGATAGTGTTGAAAAACCACTTTTCGCACTTGTGTTAGTGTTGAAAAACCACTTTTCACACTTGTGTTGGTGCAGGAAACCACTTTTGCACTTGTGATAGTGTTGAAAAACCACTTTTCGCAGTTGTGTTAGTGTTGAAAAACCACTTTTCACACTTGTGTTAGTGTTGAAGAACCACTTTTCGCACTTGTGTTGGTGCAGGAAACCTCTTTTGCACTTGTATTAGTGTGGAAAAAACACTTTTTGCACATGTGATAGTGTTGAAAAACCACTTTTCGCACTTGTGTTAGTGTTGAAAAACCACTTTTCGCACTTGTGTTAGTGTTGAAAAACCACTTTTCGCACTTGTGTTAGTGTTGAAAAACCACTTTTCGCACTTGTGTTGGTGCAGGAAACCACTTTTGCACTTGTATTAGTGTGGGAAAAACACTTTTTGCACTTGTGATAGTGTTGAAAAACCACTTTTCGCACTTGTGTTAGTGTTGAAAAAACACTTTTCGCACTTGTGTTAGTGTTGAAAAACCACTTTTCACACTTGTGTTGGTGCAGGTAACCACTTTTGCCCTTGTATTAGTGTGGAAAAAACACTTTTTGCACTTGTGATAGTGTTGAAAAACCACTTTTCGCACTTGTGTTAGTGTTGAAAAACCACTTTTTGCACTTGTGTTAGTGTTGAAAAACAACTTTTCGCACTTGTGTTGAAAAACCACTTTTCGCACTTGTGTTGGTGCAAGAAACCACTTTTGCATTTGTATTAGTGTGGAAAAAACACTTTTTGCACATGTGATAGTGTTGAAAAACCACTTTTCGCACTTGTGTTAGTGTTGAAAAACCACTTTTTGCACTTGTGTTAGTGTTGAAAAACAACTTTTCGCACTTGTGTTGAAAAACCACTTTTCGCACTTGTGTTGGTGCAGGAAACCACTTTTGCATTTGTATTAGTGTGGAAAAAACACTTTTTGCACATGTGATAGTGTTGAAAAACCACTTTTGCACTTGTATTAGTGTGGAGAAAACACTTTTCGCACTTGTGTTAGTGTTGAAAAACCACTTTTCGCACTTGTGTTAGTGTTGAAAAACCACTTTTCGCACTTGTGTTGGTGCAGGAAACCACTTTTGCACTTGTGTTAGTGTTGAAAAACCACTTTTCGCACTTGTGTTGGTGCAGGAAACCACTTTTGCACTTGTATTAGTGTGGAAAAAACACTTTTTGCACTTGTGATAGTGTTGAAAAACCACTTTTCGCACTTGTGTTAGTGTTGAAAAACCACTTTTCGCACTTGTGTTAGTGTTGAAAAACCACTTTTCGCACTTGTGTTGGTGCAGGAAAACCACTTTTGCACTTGTATTAGTGTGGAAAAAACACTTTTTGCACTTGTGATAGTGTTGAAAAACCACTTTTCGCACTTGTGTTAGTGTTGAAAAACCACTTTTCACACTTGTGTTGGTGCAGGAAACCACTTTTGCACTTGTATTAGTGTGGAAAAAACACTTTTTGCACTTGTGATAGTGTTGAAAAACCACTTTTCGCACTTGTGTTAGTGTTGAAAAACCACTTTTCGCACTTGTGTTTGTGTTGAAAAACTACTTTTCGCACTTGTGTTGAAAAACCACTTTTCGCACTTGTGTTGGTGCAGGAAACCACTTTTGCACTTGTATTCGTGTGGAAAAAAACACTTTTTGCACATGTGATAGTGTTGAAAAACCACTTTTCGCACTTGTGTTAGTGTTGAAAAACCACTTTTCGCACTTGTGTTGGTGCAGGAAACCACTTTTGCACTTGTATTAGTGTGGAAAAAACACTTTTTGCACTTGTGATAGTGTTGAAAAACCACTTTTCGCACTTGTGTTAGTGTTGAAAAACCACTTTTCGCACTTGTGTTAGTGTTGAAAAATCACTTTTCGCACTTGTGTTAGTGTTGAAAAACCACTTCTCGCACTTGTGTTGGTGCAGAAAACCACTTTTGCACTTGTATTAGTGTGGAAAAAACACTTTTTGCACTTGTGATAGTGTTGAAAAACCACTTTTCGCACTTGTGTTCGTGTTGAAAAACCACTTTTCGCACTTGTGTTGGTGCAGGAAACCACTTTTGCACTTGTATTAGTGTGGAAAAACCACTTTTCGCACTTGTGTTAGTGTTGAAAAATCATTTTTCGCACTTGTGTTAGTGTTGAAAAACCACTTTTCGCACTTGTGTTAGTGTTGAAGAACCACTTTTCGCACTTGTGTTGGTGCAGGAAACCTCTTTTGCACTTGTATTAGTGTGGAAAAAACACTTTTTGCACATGTGATAGTGTTGAAAAACCACTTTTCGCACTTGTGTTAGTGTTGAAAAACCACTTTTCGCACTTGTGATAGTGTTGAAAAACAACTTTTCGCACTTGTGTTAGTGTTGAAAAACCACTTTTTGCACTTGTGTTAGTGTTGAAGAACCACTTTTCGCACTTGTGTTTGTGCAGGAAACCTCTTTTGCACTTGTATTAGTGTGGAAAAAACACTTTTTGCACATGTGATAGTGTTGAAAAACCACTTTTCCCACTTGTGTTAGTGTTGAAAAACCACTTTTCGCACTTGTGTTAGTGTTGAAAAACCACTTTTCGCACTTGTGTTGGTGCAGGAACCCACTTTTGCACTTGTATTAGTGTGGAAAAAACACTTTTTGCACTTGTGATAGTGTTGAAAAACAACTTTTCGCACTTGTGTTAGTGTTGAAAAACCACTTTTCGCACTTGTGATGGTGCAGGAAACCACTTTTGCACTTGTATTAGTGTGGAGAAAACACTTTTCGCACTTGTGTTAGTGTTGAAAAACCACTTTTCGCACTTGTGTTAGTGTTGAAAAACCACTTTTCGCACTTGTGTTGGTGCAGGAAACCACTTTTGCACTTGTATTAGTGTGGGAAAAACACTTTTTGCACTTGTGATAGTGTTGAAAAACCACTTTTCGCACTTGTGTTAGTGTTGAAAAAACACTTTTCGCACTTGTGTTAGTGTTGAAAAACCACTTTTCACACTTGTGTTGGTGCAGGTAACCACTTTTGCCCTTGTATTAGTGTGGAAAAAACACTTTTTGCACTTGTGATAGTGTTGAAAAACCACTTTTCGCACTTGTGTTAGTGTTGAAAAACCACTTTTTGCACTTGTGTTAGTGTTGAAAAACAACTTTTCGCACTTGTGTTGAAAAACCACTTTTCGCACTTGTGTTGGTGCAAGAAACCACTTTTGCATTTGTATTAGTGTGGAAAAAACACTTTTTGCACATGTGATAGTGTTGAAAAACCACTTTTCGCACTTGTGTTAGTGTTGAAAAACCACTTTTTGCACTTGTGTTAGTGTTGAAAAACAACTTTTCGCACTTGTGTTGAAAAACCACTTTTCGCACTTGTGTTGGTGCAGGAAACCACTTTTGCATTTGTATTAGTGTGGAAAAAACACTTTTTGCACATGTGATAGTGTTGAAAAACCACTTTTGCACTTGTATTAGTGTGGAGAAAACACTTTTCGCACTTGTGTTAGTGTTGAAAAACCACTTTTCGCACTTGTGTTAGTGTTGAAAAACCACTTTTCGCACTTGTGTTGGTGCAGGAAACCACTTTTGCACTTGTGTTAGTGTTGAAAAACCACTTTTCGCACTTGTGTTGGTGCAGGAAACCACTTTTGCACTTGTATTAGTGTGGAAAAAACACTTTTTGCACTTGTGATAGTGTTGAAAAACCACTTTTCGCACTTGTGTTAGTGTTGAAAAACCACTTTTCGCACTTGTGTTAGTGTTGAAAAACCACTTTTCGCACTTGTGTTGGTGCAGGAAAACCACTTTTGCACTTGTATTAGTGTGGAAAAAACACTTTTTGCACTTGTGATAGTGTTGAAAAACCACTTTTCGCACTTGTGTTAGTGTTGAAAAACCACTTTTCACACTTGTGTTGGTGCAGGAAACCACTTTTGCACTTGTATTAGTGTGGAAAAAACACTTTTTGCACTTGTGATAGTGTTGAAAAACCACTTTTCGCACTTGTGTTAGTGTTGAAAAACCACTTTTCGCACTTGTGTTTGTGTTGAAAAACTACTTTTCGCACTTGTGTTGAAAAACCACTTTTCGCACTTGTGTTGGTGCAGGAAACCACTTTTGCACTTGTATTCGTGTGGAAAAAACACTTTTTGCACATGTGATAGTGTTGAAAAACCACTTTTCGCACTTGTGTTAGTGTTGAAAAACCACTTTTCGCACTTGTGTTGGTGCAGGAAACCACTTTTGCACTTGTATTAGTGTGGAAAAAACACTTTTTGCACTTGTGATAGTGTTGAAAAACCACTTTTCGCACTTGTGTTAGTGTTGAAAAACCACTTTTCGCACTTGTGTTAGTGTTGAAAAATCACTTTTCGCACTTGTGTTAGTGTTGAAAAACCACTTCTCGCACTTGTGTTGGTGCAGAAAACCACTTTTGCACTTGTATTAGTGTGGAAAAAACACTTTTTGCACTTGTGATAGTGTTGAAAAACCACTTTTCGCACTTGTGTTCGTGTTGAAAAACCACTTTTCGCACTTGTGTTGGTGCAGGAAACCACTTTTGCACTTGTATTAGTGTGGAAAAACCACTTTTCGCACTTGTGTTAGTGTTGAAAAATCATTTTTCGCACTTGTGTTAGTGTTGAAAAACCACTTTTCGCACTTGTGTTAGTGTTGAAGAACCACTTTTCGCACTTGTGTTGGTGCAGGAAACCTCTTTTGCACTTGTATTAGTGTGGAAAAAACACTTTTTGCACATGTGATAGTGTTGAAAAACCACTTTTCGCACTTGTGTTAGTGTTGAAAAACCACTTTTCGCACTTGTGATAGTGTTGAAAAACAACTTTTCGCACTTGTGTTAGTGTTGAAAAACCACTTTTTGCACTTGTGTTAGTGTTGAAGAACCACTTTTCGCACTTGTGTTTGTGCAGGAAACCTCTTTTGCACTTGTATTAGTGTGGAAAAAACACTTTTTGCACATGTGATAGTGTTGAAAAACCACTTTTCCCACTTGTGTTAGTGTTGAAAAACCACTTTTCGCACTTGTGTTAGTGTTGAAAAACCACTTTTCGCACTTGTGTTGGTGCAGGAACCCACTTTTGCACTTGTATTAGTGTGGAAAAAACACTTTTTGCACTTGTGATAGTGTTGAAAAACAACTTTTCGCACTTGTGTTAGTGTTGAAAAACCACTTTTCGCACTTGTGATGGTGCAGGAAACCACTTTTGCACTTGTATTAGTGTGGAGAAAACACTTTTCGCACTTGTGTTAGTGTTGAAAAACCACTTTTCGCACTTGTGTTAGTGTTGAAAAACCACTTTTCGCACTTGTGTTGGTGCAGGAAACCACTTTTGCACTTGTGTTAGTGTTGAAAAACCACTTTTCGCACTTGTGTTGGTGCAGGAAACCACTTTTGCACTTGTATTAGTGTGGAAAAAACACTTTTTGCACTTGTGATAGTGTTGAAAAACCACTTTTCGCACTTGTGTTAGTGTTGAAAAACCACTTTTCGCACTTGTGTTAGTGTTGAAAAACCACTTTTCGCACTTGTGTTGGTGCAGGAAAACCACTTTTGCACTTGTATTAGTGTGGAAAAAACACTTTTTACACTTGTGATAGTGTTGAAAAACCACTTTTCGCACTTGTGTTAGTGTTGAAAAACCACTTTTCACACTTGTGTTGGTGCAGGAAACCACTTTTGCACTTGTATTAGTGTGGAAAAAACACTTTTTGCACTTGTGATAGTGTTGAAAAACCACTTTTCGCACTTGTGTTAGTGTTGAAAAACCACTTTTCACACTTGTGTTGGTGCAGGAAACCTCTTTTGCACTTGTATTAGTGTGGAAAAAACACTTTTTGCACATGTGATAGTGTTGAAAAACCACTTTTCGCACTTGTGTTAGTGTTGAAAAACCACTTTTCGCACTTGTGTTAGTGTTGAAAAACCACTTTTCGCACTTGTGTTAGTGTTGAAAAACCACTTTTCGCACTTGTGTTGGTGCAGGAAACCACTTTTGCACTTGTATTAGTGTGGGAAAAACACTTTTTGCACTTGTGATATTGTTGAAAAACCACTTTTCGCACTTGTGTTAGTGTTGAAAAAACACTTTTCGCACTTGTGTTAGTGTTGAAAAACCACTTTTCACACTTGTGTTGGTGCAGGAAACCACTTTTGCCCTTGTATTAGTGTGGAAAAAACACTTTTTGCACTTGTGATAGTGTTGAAAAACCACTTTTTGCACTTGTGTTAGTGTTGAAAAACAACTTTTCGCACTTGTGTTGAAAAACCACTTTTCGCACTTGTGTTGGTGCAGGAAACCACTTTTGCATTTGTATTAGTGTGGAAAAAACACTTTTTGCACATGTGATAGTGTTGAAAAACCACTTTTCGCACTTGTGTTAGTGTTGAAAAACCACTTTTCGCACTTGTGTTAGTGTTGAAACACCACTTTTCGCACTTGTGTTGGTGCAGGAAACCACTTTTGCACTTGTATTAGTGTGGAAAAAACACTTTTTGCACTTGTGATAGTGTTGAAAAACCACTTTTCGCGCTTGTGTTAGTGTTGAAAAACCACTTTTCGCACTTGTGTTGGTGCAGGAAACCACTTTTGCACTTGTAATAGTGTGGAAAAAACACTTTTTGCACTTGTGATAGTGTTTAAAAACCACTTTTCGCACTTGTGTTAGTGTTGAAAAACCACTTTTCGCACTTGTGTTGGTGCAGGATACCACTTTTGCACTTGTATTAGTGTGGAAAAACCACTTTTCGCACTTGTGTTAGTGTTGAAAAACCACTTTTCGCACTTGTGTTAGTGTTGAAAAACCACTTTTCACACATGTGTTGGTGCAGGAAACCACTTTTACACTTGTATTAGTGTGGAAAAAACACTTTTTGCACTTGTGATAGTGTTGAAAAACCACTTTTCGCACTTGTGTTAGTGTTGAAAAACCACTTTTCGCACTTGTGTTAGTGTTGAAGAACCACTTTTCGCACTTGTGTTGGTGCAGGAAACCTCTTTTGCACTTGTATTAGTGTGGAAAAAACACTTTTTGCACATGTGATAGTGTTGAAAAACCACTTTTCGCACTTGTGTTAGTGTTGAAAAACCACTTTTCGCACTTGTGTTAGTGTTGAAAAACCACTTTTCGCACTTGTGTTAGTGTTGAAAAACCACTTTTCGCACTTGTGTTGGTGCAGGAAACCACTTTTGCACTTGTATTAGTGTGGGAAAAACACTTTTTGCACTTGTGATAGTGTTGAAAAACCACTTTTCGCACTTGTGTTAGTGTTGAAAAAACACTTTTCGCACTTGTGTTAGTGTTGAAAAACCACTTTTCGCACTTGTGTTGGTGCAGGAAACCACTTTTGCACTTGTATTTGTGTGGAAAAAACACTTTTTGCACTTGTGTTAGTGTTGAAAAACCACTTTTCGCACTTGTGTTAGTGTTGAAAAACCACTTTACGCACTTGTGTTGGTGTTGAAAACCCACTTTTCGCACTTGTGTTGGTGCAGGAAACCACTTTTGCACTTGTATTAGTGTGGAAAAAACACTTTTTGCCCTTGTGATAGTGTTGAAAAACCACTTTTCGCACTTGTGTTAGTGTTGAAAAACCACTTTTCGCACTTGTGTTGGTGCAGGAAACCACTTTTGCACTTGTATTCGTGTGGAAAAACCACTTTTCGCACTTGTGTTAGTGTTGAAAAACCACTTTTCGCACTTGTGTTAGTGTTGAAAAACCACTTTTCACACATGTGTTGGTGCAGGAAACCACTTTTACACTTGTATTAGTGTGGAAAAAACACTTTTTGCACTTGTGTTAGTGTTGAAAAACCACTTTTCGCACTTGTGTTAGTGTTGAAAAACCACTTTTTGCACTTGTGTTAGTGTTGAAAAACTACTTTTCGCACTTGTGTTGAAAAACCACTTTTCGCACTTGTGTTGGTGCAGGAAACCACTTTTGCACTTGTATTAGTGTGGAAAAAACACTTTTTGCACATGTGATATTGTTGAAAAACCACTTTTCGCACTTGTGTTAGTGTTGAAAAACCACTTTTCGCACTTGTGTTAGTGTTGAAAAACCACTTTTCGCACTTGTGTTGGTGCAGGAAAACCACTTTTGCACTTGTATTAGTGTGGAAAAAACACTTTTTGCACTTGTGATAGTGTTGAAAAACCACTTTTCCAACTTGTGTTAGTGTTGAAAAACCACTTTTCGCACTTGTGTTGGTGCAGGAAACCACTTTTGCACTTGTAATAGTGTGGAAAAAACACTTTTTGCACTTGTGATAGTGTTGAAAAACCACTTTTCGCACTTGTGTTAGTGTTAAAAAACCACTGTTCGCACTTGTGTTGGTGCAGGAAACCACTTTTGCACTTGTATTCGTGTGGAAAAACCACTTTTCGCACTTGTGTTAGTGTTGAAAAACCACTTTTCGCACTTGTGTTAGTGTTGAAAAACCACTTTTCACACATGTGTTGGTGCAGGAAACCACTTTTACACTTGTATTAGTGTGGAAAAAACACTTTTTGCACTTGTGATAGTGTTGAAAAACCACTTTTCGCACTTGTGTTAGTGTTGAAAAACCACTTTTCGCACTTGTGTTAGTGTTGAAGAACCACTTTTCGCACTTGTGTTGGTGCAGGAAACCTCTTTTGCACTTGTATTGGTGTGGAAAAAACACTTTTTGCACATGTGATAGTGTTGAAAAACCACTTTTCGCACTTGTGTTAGTGTTGAAAAACCACTTTTCGCACTTGTGTTAGTGTTGAAGAACCACTTTTCGCACTTGTGTTGGTGCAGGAAACCTCTTTTGCACTTGTATTAGTGTGGAAAAAACACTTTTTGCACATGTGATAGTGTTGAAAAACCACTTTTCGCACTTGTGTTAGTGTTGAAAAACCACTTTTCGCACTTGTGATAGTGTTGAAAAACAACTTTTCGCACTTGTGTTAGTGTTGAAAAACCACTTTTTGCACTTGTGTTAGTGTTGAAGAACCACTTTTCGCACTTGTGTTTGTGCAGGAAACCTCTTTTGCACTTGTATTAGTGTGGAAAAAACACTTTTTGCACATGTGATAGTGTTGAAAAACCACTTTTCCCACTTGTGTTAGTGTTGAAAAACCACTTTTCGCACTTGTGTTAGTGTTGAAAAACCACTTTTCGCACTTGTGTTGGTGCAGGAACCCACTTTTGCACTTGTATTAGTGTGGAAAAAACACTTTTTGCACTTGTGATAGTGTTGAAAAACAACTTTTCGCACTTGTGTTAGTGTTGAAAAACCACTTTTCGCACTTGTGATGGTGCAGGAAACCACTTTTGCACTTGTATTAGTGTGGAGAAAACACTTTTCGCACTTGTGTTAGTGTTGAAAAACCACTTTTCGCACTTGTGTTAGTGTTGAAAAACCACTTTTCGCACTTGTGTTGGTGCAGGAAACCACTTTTGCACTTGTGTTAGTGTTGAAAAACCACTTTTCGCACTTGTGTTGGTGCAGGAAACCACTTTTGCACTTGTATTAGTGTGGAAAAAACACTTTTTGCACTTGTGATAGTGTTGAAAAACCACTTTTCGCACTTGTGTTAGTGTTGAAAAACCACTTTTCGCACTTGTGTTAGTGTTGAAAAACCACTTTTCGCACTTGTGTTGGTGCAGGAAAACCACTTTTGCACTTGTATTAGTGTGGAAAAAACACTTTTTGCACTTGTGATAGTGTTGAAAAACCACTTTTCGCACTTGTGTTAGTGTTGAAAAACCACTTTTCACACTTGTGTTGGTGCAGGAAACCACTTTTGCACTTGTATTAGTGTGGAAAAACCACTTTTCGCACTTGTATTAGTGTTGAAAAACCACTTTTTGCACTTGTGTTAGTGTTGAAAAACCACTTTTCGCACTTGTGTTGGTGCAGGAAACCACTTTTGCACTTGTATTTGTGTGGAAAAAACACTTTTTGCACTTGTGTTAGTGTTGAAAAACCACTTTTCGCACTTGTGTTAGTGTTGAAAAACCACTTTATGCACTTGTGTTAGTGTTGAAAAACCACTTTTCGCACTTGTGTTGGTGCAGGAAACCACTTTTGCACTTGTATTAGTGTGGAAAAACCACTTTTCGCACTTGTGTTAGTGTTGAAAAACCACTTTTCGCACTTGTGTTAGTGTTGAAAAACCACTTTTCACACTTGTGTTGGTGCAGGAAACCACTTTTGCACTTGTATTAGTGTGGAAAAAACACTTTTTGCACTTGTGATAGTGTTGAAAAACCACTTTTCGCACTTGTGTTAGTGTTGAGAAACCACTTTTTGCACTTGTGTTAGTGTTGAAAAACTACTTTTCGCACTTGTGTTGAAAAACCACTTTTCGCACTTGTGTTAGTGTTGAAAAAACACTTTTCGCACTTGTGTTAGTCTTGAAAAACCACTTTTCGCACTTGTGTTGGTGCAGGAAACCACTTTTGCACTTGTATTTGTGTGGAAAAAACACTTTTTGCACTTGTGTTAGTGTTGAAAAACCACTTTTCGCACTTGTGTTAGTGTTGAAAAACCACTTTAAGCACTTGTGTTGGTGTTGAAAACCCACTTTTCGCACTTGTGTTGGTGCAGGAAACCACTTTTGCACTTGTATTAGTGTGGAAAAAACACTTTTTGCCCTTGTGATAGTGTTGAAAAACCACTTTTCGCACTTGTGTTAGTGTTGAAAAACCACTTTTCGCACTTGTGTTGGTGCAGGAAACCACTTTTGCACTTGTATTCGTGTGGAAAAACCACTTTTCGCACTTGTGTTAGTGTTGAAAAACCACTTTTCGCACTTGTGTTAGTGTTGAAAAACCACTTTTCACACATGTGTTGGTGCAGGAAACCACTTTTACACTTGTATTAGTGTGGAAAAAACACTTTTTGCACTTGTGTTAGTGTTGAAAAACCAATTTTCGCACTTGTGTTAGTGTTGAAAAACCACTTTTCGCACTTGTGTTGGTGCAGGAAACCACTTTTGCACTTGTATTAGTGTGGAAAAAACACTTTTTGCACATGTGATATTGTTGAAAAACCACTTTTCGCACTTGTGTTAGTGTTGAAAAACCACTTTTCGCACTTGTGTTAGTGTTGAAAAACCACTTTTCGCACTTGTGTTGGTGCAGGAAAACCACTTTTGCACTTGTATTAGTGTGGAAAAAACACTTTTTGCACTTGTGATAGTGTTGAAAAACCACTTTTCCAACTTGTGTTAGTGTTGAAAAACCACTTTTCGCACTTGTGTTGGTGCAGGAAACCACTTTTGCACTTGTAATAGTGTGGAAAAAACACTTTTTGCACTTGTGATAGTGTTGAAAAACCACTTTTCGCACTTGTGTTAGTGTTAAAAAACCACTGTTCGCACTTGTGTTGGTGCAGGAAACCACTTTTGCACTTGTATTCGTGTGGAAAAACCACTTTTCGCACTTGTGTTAGTGTTGAAAAACCACTTTTCGCACTTGTGTTAGTGTTGAAAAACCACTTTTCACACATGTGTTGGTGCAGGAAACCACTTTTACACTTGCATTAGTGTGGAAAAAACACTTTTTGCACTTGTGATAGTGTTGAAAAACCACTTTTCGCACTTGTGTTAGTGTTGAAAAACCACTTTTCGCACTTGTGTTAGTGTTGAAGAACCACTTTTCGCACTTGTGTTGGTGCAGGAAACCTCTTTTGCACTTGTATTAGTGTGGAAAAAACACTTTTTGCACATGTGATAGTGTTGAAAAACCACTTTTCGCACTTGTGTTAGTGTTGAAAAACCACTTTTCGCACTTGTGATAGTGTTGAAAAACAACTTTTCGCACTTGTGTTAGTGTTGAAAAACCACTTTTTGCACTTGTGTTAGTGTTGAAGAACCACTTTTCGCACTTCTGTTTGTGCAGGAAACCTCTTTTGCACTTGTATTAGTGTGGAAAAAACACTTTTTGCACATGTGATAGTGTTGAAAAACCACTTTTCCCACTTGTGTTAGTGTTGAAAAACCACTTTTCGCACTTGTGTTAGTGTTGAAAAACCACTTTTCGCACTTGTGTTGGTGCAGGAACCCACTTTTGCACTTGTATTAGTGTGGAAAAAACACTTTTTGCACTTGTGATAGTGTTGAAAAACAACTTTTCGCACTTGTGTTAGTGTTGAAAAACCACTTTTCGCACTTGTGATGGTGCAGGAAACCACTTTTGCACTTGTATTAGTGTGGAGAAAACACTTTTCGCACTTGTGTTAGTGTTGAAAAACCACTTTTCGCACTTGTGTTAGTGTTGAAAAACCACTTTTCGCACTTGTGTTGGTGCAGGAAACCACTTTTGCACTTGTGTTAGTGTTGAAAAACCACTTTTCGCACTTGTGTTGGTGCAGGAAACCACTTTTGCACTTGTATTAGTGTGGAAAAAACACTTTTTGCACTTGTGATAGTGTTGAAAAACCACTTTTCGCACTTGTGTTAGTGTTGAAAAACCACTTTTCGCACTTGTGTTAGTGTTGAAAAACCACTTTTCGCACTTGTGTTGGTGCAGGAAAACCACTTTTGCACTTGTATTAGTGTGGAAAAAACACTTTTTGCACTTGTGATAGTGTTGAAAAACCACTTTTCGCACTTGTGTTAGTGTTGAAAAACCACTTTTCACACTTGTGTTGGTGCAGGAAACCACTTTTGCACTTTTATTAGTGTGGAAAAAACACTTTTTGCACTTGTGATAGTGTTGAAAAACCACTTTTCGCACTTGTGTTAGTGTTGAAAAACCACTTTTCGCACTTGTGTTTGTGTTGAAAAACTACTTTTCGCACTTGTGTTGAAAAACCACTTTTCGCACTTGTGTTGGTGCAGGAAACCACTTTTGCACTTGTATTTGTGTGGAAAAAACACTTTTTGCACATGTGATAGTGTTGAAAAACCACATTTCGCACTTGTGTTAGTGTTGAAAAACCACTTTTCGCACTTGTGTTAGTGTTGAAAAACCACTTTTCGCACTTGTGTTGGTGCAGGAAACCACTTTTGCACTTGTATTAGTGTGGAAAAAACACTTTTTGCACTTGTGATAGTGTTGAAAAACCACTTTTCGCACTTGTGTTAGTGTTGAAAAACCACTTTTCGCACTTGTGTTAGTGTTGAAAAACCACTTTTCGCACTTGTGTTAGTGTTGAAAAACCACTTCTCGCACTTGTGTTGGTGCAGAAAACCACTTTTGCACTTGTATTAGTGTGGAAAAAACACTTTTTGCACTTGTGATAGTGTTGAAAAACCACTTTTCGCACTTGTGTTCGTGTTGAAAAACCACTTTTCGCACTTGTGTTGGTGCAGGAAACCACTTTTGCACTTGTATTAGTGTGGAAAAACCACTTTTCGCACTTGTGTTAGTGTTGAAAAACCATTTTTCGCACTTGTGTTAGTGTTGAAAAACCACTTTTCGCACTTGTGTTAGTGTTGAAGAACCACTTTTCGCACTTGTGTTGGTGCAGGAAACCTCTTTTGCACTTGTATTAGTGTGGAAAAAACACTTTTTGCACATGTGATAGTGTTGAAAAACCACTTTTCGCACTTGTGTTAGTGTTGAAAAACCACTTTTCGCACTTGTGATAGTGTTGAAAAACAACTTTTCGCACTTGTGTTAGTGTTGAAAAACCACTTTTTGCACTTGTGTTAGTGTTGAAGAACCACTTTTCGCACTTGTGTTTGTGCAGGAAACCTCTTTTGCACTTGTATTAGTGTGGAAAAAACACTTTTTGCACATGTGATAGTGTTGAAAAACCACTTTTCCCACTTGTGTTAGTGTTGAAAAACCACTTTTCGCACTTGTGTTAGTGTTGAAGAACCACTTTTCGCACTTGTGTTGGTGCAGGAAACCTCTTTTGCACTTGTATTAGTGTGGAAAAAACACTTTTTGCACATGTGATAGTGTTGAAAAACCACTTTTCGCACTTGTGTTAGTGTTGAAAAACCACTTTTCGCACTTGTGATAGTGTTGAAAAACAACTTTTCGCACTTGTGTTAGTGTTGAAAAACCACTTTTTGCACTTGTGTTAGTGTTGAAGAACCACTTTTCGCACTTGTGTTTGTGCAGGAAACCTCTTTTGCACTTGTATTAGTGTGGAAAAAACACTTTTTGCACATGTGATAGTGTTGAAAAACCACTTTTCCCACTTGTGTTAGTGTTGAAAAACCACTTTTCGCACTTGTGTTGGTGCAGGAAACCACTTTTGCACTTGTATTAGTGTGGAAAAAACACTTTTTGCCCTTGTGATAGTGTTGAAAAACCACTTTTCGCACTTGTGTTAGTGTTGAAAAACCACTTTTCGCACTTGTGTTGGTGCAGGAAACCACTTTTGCACTTGTATTCGTGTGGAAAAACCACTTTTCGCACTTGTGTTAGTGTTGAAAAACCACTTTTCGCACTTGTGTTAGTGTTGAAAAACCACTTTTCACACATGTGTTGGTGCAGGAAACCACTTTTACACTTGTATTAGTGTGGAAAAAACACTTTTTGCACTTGTGTTAGTGTTGAAAAACCAATTTTCGCACTTGTGTTAGTGTTGAAAAACCACTTTTTGCACTTGTGTTAGTGTTGAAAAACTACTTTTCGCACTTGTGTTGAAAAACCACTTTTCGCACTTGTGTTGGTGCAGGAAACCACTTTTGCACTTGTATTAGTGTGGAAAAAACACTTTTTGCACATGTGATATTGTTGAAAAACCACTTTTCGCACTTGTGTTAGTGTTGAAAAACCACTTTTCGCACTTGTGTTAGTGTTGAAAAACCACTTTTCGCACTTGTGTTGGTGCAGGAAAACCACTTTTGCACTTGTATTAGTGTGGAAAAAACACTTTTTGCACTTGTGATAGTGTTGAAAAACCACTTTTCCAACTTGTGTTAGTGTTGAAAAACCACTTTTCGCACTTGTGTTGGTGCAGGAAACCACTTTTGCACTTGTAATAGTGTGGAAAAAACACTTTTTGCACTTGTGATAGTGTTGAAAAACCACTTTTCGCACTTGTGTTAGTGTTAAAAAACCACTGTTCGCACTTGTGTTGGTGCAGGAAACCACTTTTGCACTTGTATTCGTGTGGAAAAACCACTTTTCGCACTTGTGTTAGTGTTGAAAAACCACTTTTCGCACTTGTGTTAGTGTTGAAAAACCACTTTTCACACATGTGTTGGTGCAGGAAACCACTTTTACACTTGTATTAGTGTGGAAAAAACACTTTTTGCACTTGTGATAGTGTTGAAAAACCACTTTTCGCACTTGTGTTAGTGTTGAAAAACCACTTTTCGCACTTGTGTTAGTGTTGAAGAACCACTTTTCGCACTTGTGTTGGTGCAGGAAACCTCTTTTGCACTTGTATTAGTGTGGAAAAAACACTTTTTGCACATGTGATAGTGTTGAAAAACCACTTTTCGCACTTGTGTTAGTGTTGAAAAACCACTTTTCGCACTTGTGATAGTGTTGAAAAACAACTTTTCGCACTTGTGTTAGTGTTGAAAAACCACTTTTTGCACTTGTGTTAGTGTTGAAGAACCACTTTTCGCACTTGTGTTTGTGCAGGAAACCTCTTTTGCACTTGTATTAGTGTGGAAAAAACACTTTTTGCACATGTGATAGTGTTGAAAAAACCACTTTTCCCACTTGTGTTAGTGTTGAAAAACCACTTTTCGCACTTGTGTTAGTGTTGAAAAACCACTTTTCGCACTTGTGTTGGTGCAGGAACCCACTTTTGCACTTGTATTAGTGTGGAAAAAACACTTTTTGCACTTGTGATAGTGTTGAAAAACAACTTTTCGCACTTGTGTTAGTGTTGAAAAACCACTTTTCGCACTTGTGATGGTGCAGGAAACCACTTTTGCACTTGTATTAGTGTGGAGAAAACACTTTTCGCACTTGTGTTAGTGTTGAAAACCACTTTTTCGCACTTGTGTTAGTGTTGAAAAACCACTTTTCGCACTTGTGTTGGTGCAGGAAACCACTTTTGCACTTGTGTTAGTGTTGAAAAACCACTTTTCGCACTTGTGTTGGTGCAGGAAACCACTTTTGCACTTGTATTAGTGTGGAAAAAACACTTTTTGCACTTGTGATAGTGTTGAAAAACCACTTTTCGCACTTGTGTTAGTGTTGAAAAACCACTTTTCGCACTTGTGTTAGTGTTGAAAAACCACTTTTCGCACTTGTGTTGGTGCAGGAAAACCACTTTTGCACTTGTATTAGTGTGGAAAAAACACTTTTTGCACTTGTGATAGTGTTGAAAAACCACTTTTCGCACTTGTGTTAGTGTTGAAAAACCACTTTTCACACTTGTGTTGGTGCAGGAAACCACTTTTGCACTTTTATTAGTGTGGAAAAAAACACTTTTTGCACTTGTGATAGTGTTGAAAAACCACTTTTCGCACTTGTGTTAGTGTTGAAAAACCACTTTTCGCACTTGTGTTTGTGTTGAAAAACTACTTTTCGCACTTGTGTTGAAAAACCACTTTTCGCACTTGTGTTGGTGCAGGAAACCACTTTTGCACTTGTATTCGTGTGGAAAAAACACTTTTTGCACATGTGATAGTGTTGAAAAACCACATTTCGCACTTGTGTTAGTGTTGAAAAACCACTTTTCGCACTTGTGTTAGTGTTGAAAAACCACTTTTCGCACTTGTGTTGGTGCAGGAAACCACTTTTGCACTTGTATTAGTGTGGAAAAAACACTTTTTGCACTTGTGATAGTGTTGAAAAACCACTTTTCGCACTTGTGTTAGTGTTGAAAAACCACTTTTCGCACTTGTGTTAGTGTTGAAAAACCACTTTTCGCACTTGTGTTAGTGTTGAAAAACCACTTCTCGCACTTGTGTTGGTGCAGAAAACCACTTTTGCACTTGTATTAGTGTGGAAAAAACACTTTTTGCACTTGTGATAGTGTTGAAAAACCACTTTTCGCACTTGTGTTCGTGTTGAAAAACCACTTTTCGCACTTGTGTTGGTGCAGGAAACCACTTTTGCACTTGTATTAGTGTGGAAAAACCACTTTTCGCACTTGTGTTAGTGTTGAAAAACCATTTTTCGCACTTGTGTTAGTGTTGAAAAACCACTTTTCGCACTTGTGTTAGTGGTTGAAGAACCACTTTTCGCACTTGTGTTGGTGCAGGAAACCTCTTTTGCACTTGTATTAGTGTGGAAAAAACACTTTTTGCACATGTGATAGTGTTGAAAAACCACTTTTCGCACTTGTGTTAGTGTTGAAAAACCACTTTTCGCACTTGTGATAGTGTTGAAAAACAACTTTTCGCACTTGTGTTAGTGTTGAAAAACCACTTTTTGCACTTGTGTTAGTGTTGAAGAACCACTTTTCGCACTTGTGTTTGTGCAGGAAACCTCTTTTGCACTTGTATTAGTGTGGAAAAAACACTTTTTGCACATGTGATAGTGTTGAAAAACCACTTTTCCCACTTGTGTTAGTGTTGAAAAACCACTTTTCGCACTTGTGTTAGTGTTGAAAAACCACTTTTCGCACTTGTGTTGGTGCAGGAACCCACTTTTGCACTTGTATTAGTGTGGAAAAAACACTTTTTGCACTTGTGATAGTGTTGAAAAACAACTTTTCGCACTTGTGTTAGTGTTGAAAAACCACTTTTCGCACTTGTGATGGTGCAGGAAACCACTTTTGCACTTGTATTAGTGTGGAGAAACACTTTTTCGCACTTGTGTTAGTGTTGAAAAACCACTTTTCGCACTTGTGTTAGTGTTGAAAAACCACTTTTCGCACTTGTGTTGGTGCAGGAAACCACTTTTGCACTTGTATTAGTGTGGAAAAAACACTTTTTGCACTTGTGATAGTGTTGAAAAACCACTTTTCGCACTTGTGTTAGTGTTGAAAAACCACTTTTCGCACTTGTGTTAGTGTTGAAAAACCACTTTTCGCACTTGTGTTGGTGCAGGAAAACCACTTTTGCACTTGTATTAGTGTGGAAAAAACACTTTTTGCACTTGTGATAGTGTTGAAAAACCACTTTTCGCACTTGTGTTAGTGTTGAAAAACCACTTTTCACACTTGTGTTGGTGCAGGAAACCACTTTTGCACTTGTATTAGTGTGGAAAAAACACTTTTTGCACTTGTGATAGTGTTGAAAAACCACTTTTCGCACTTGTGTTAGTGTTGAAAAACCACTTTTCGCACTTGTGTTTGTGTTGAAAAACTACTTTTCGCACTTGTGTTGAAAAACCACTTTTCGCACTTGTGTTGGTGCAGGAAACCACTTTTGCACTTGTATTCGTGTGGAAAAAACACTTTTTGCACATGTGATAGTGTTGAAAAACCACATTTCGCACTTGTGTTAGTGTTGAAAAACCACTTTTCGCACTTGTGTTAGTGTTGAAAAACCACTTTTCGCACTTGTGTTGGTGCAGGAAACCACTTTTGCACTTGTATTAGTGTGGAAAAAACACTTTTTGCACTTGTGTTCGTGTTGAAAAACCACTTTTCGCACTTGTGTTAGTGTTGAAAAACCACTTTTCGCACTTGTGTTAGTGTTGAAAAACCACTTTTCGCACTTGTGTTAGTGTTGAAAAACCACTTTTCGCACTTGTGTTAGTGTTGAAAAACCACTTTTCGCACTTGTGTTGGTGCAGGAAACCACCTTTGCACTTGTATTAGTGTGGAAAAAACACTTTTTGCACTTGTGATAGTGTTGAAAAACCACATTTCGCACTTGTGTTCGTGTTGAAAAACCACTTTTCGCACTTGTGTTAGTGTTGAAAAACCACTTTTCGCACTTGTGTTGGTGCAGGAAACCACTTTTGCACTTGTATTAGTGTGGAAAAAACACTTTTTGCACTTGTGTTCGTGTTGAAAAACCACTTTTCGCACTTGTGTTAGTGTTGAAAAACCACTTTTCGCACTTGTGTTAGTGTTGAAAAACCACTTTTCGCACTTGTGTTAGTGTTGAAAAACCACTTTTCGCACTTGTGTTAGTGTTGAAAAACCACTTTTCGCACTTGTGTTGGTGCAGGAAACCACCTTTGCACTTGTATTAGTGTGGAAAAAACACTTTTTGCACTTGTGATAGTGTTGAAAAACCACTTTTCGCACTTGTGTTCGTGTTGAAAAACCACTTTTCGCACTTGTGTTGGTGCAGGAAAACCACTTTTGCACTTGTATTAGTGTGGAAAAAAACACTTTTTGCACTTGTGATAGTGTTGAAAAACCACTTTTCCAACTTGTGTTAGTGTTGAAAAACCACTTTTCGCACTTGTGTTGGTGCAGGAAACCACTTTTGCACTTGTAATAGTGTGGAAAAAACACTTTTTTGCACTTGTGATAGTGTTGAAAAACCACTTTTCGCACTTGTGTTAGTGTTAAAAAACCACTGTTCGCACTTGTGTTGGTGCAGGAAACCACTTTTGCACTTGTATTCGTGTGGAAAAACCACTTTTCGCACTTGTGTTAGTGTTGAAAAACCACTTTTCGCACTTGTGTTAGTGTTGAAAAACCACTTTTCACACATGTGTTGGTGCAGGAAACCACTTTTACACTTGTATTAGTGTGGAAAAAACACTTTTTGCACTTGTGATAGTGTTGAAAAACCACTTTTCGCACTTGTGTTAGTGTTGAAAAACCACTTTTCGCACTTGTGTTAGGGTTGAAGAACCACTTTTCGCACTTGTGTTGGTGCAGGAAACCTCTTTTGCACTTGTATTAGTGTGGAAAAAACACTTTTTGCACATGTGATAGTGTTGAAAAACCACTTTTCGCACTTGTGTTAGTGTTGAAAAACCACTTTTCGCACTTGTGATAGTGTTGAAAAACAACTTTTCGCACTTGTGTTAGTGTTGAAAAACCACTTTTTGCACTTGTGTTAGTGTTGAAGAACCACTTTTCGCACTTGTGTTTGTGCCGGAAACCTCTTTTGCACTTGTATTAGTGTGGAAAAAACACTTTTTGCACATGTGATAGTGTTGAAAAACCACTTTTCCCACTTGTGTTAGTGTTGAAAAACCACTTTTCGCACTTGTGTTAGTGTTGAAAAACCACTTTTCGCACTTGTGTTGGTGCAGGAACCCACTTTTGCACTTGTATTAGTGTGGAAAAAACACTTTTTGCACTTGTGATAGTGTTGAAAAACAACTTTTCGCACTTGTGTTAGTGTTGAAAAACCACTTTTCGCACTTGTGATGGTGCAGGAAACCACTTTTGCACTTGTATTAGTGTGGAGAAAACACTTTTCGCACTTGTGTTAGTGTTGAAAAACCACTTTTCGCACTTGTGTTGGTGCAGGAAACCACTTTTGCACTTGTGTTAGTGTTGAAAAACCACTTTTCGCACTTGTGTTGGTTCAGGAAACCACTTTTGCACTTGTATTAGTGTGGAAAAAACACTTTTTGCACTTGTGATAGTGTTGAAAAACCACTTTTCGCACTTGTGTTAGTGTTGAAAAACCACTTTTCGCACTTGTGTTAGTGTTGAAAAACCACTTTTCGCACTTGTGTTGGTGCAGGAAAACCACTTTTGCACTTGTATTA
The DNA here is from genome assembly GCF_964187855.1 of Myxine glutinosa. Classification (NCBI taxonomy): domain Eukaryota; kingdom Metazoa; phylum Chordata; class Myxini; order Myxiniformes; family Myxinidae; genus Myxine; species Myxine glutinosa. The sequence continues at coordinate 17,468,833 of NC_136271.1, forward strand.
GTGTGGAAAAAACACTTTTTGCACTTGTGATAGTGTTGAAAAACCACTTTTCGCACTTGTGTTAGTGTTGAAAAACCACTTTTCACACTTGTGTTGGTGCAGGAAACCACTTTTGCACTTTTATTAGTGTGGAAAAAACACTTTTTGCACTTGTGATAGTGTTGAAAAACCACTTTTCGCACTTGTGTTAGTGTTGAAAAACCACTTTTCGCACTTGTGTTTGTGTTGAAAAACTACTTTTCGCACTTGTGTTGAAAAACCACTTTTCGCACTTGTGTTGGTGCAGGAAACCACTTTTGCACTTGTATTCGTGTGGAAAAAACACTTTTTGCACATGTGATAGTGTTGAAAAACCACATTTCACACTTGTGTTAGTGTTGAAAAACCACTTTTCGCACTTGTGTTAGTGTTGAAAAACCACTTTTCGCACTTGTGTTGGTGCAGGAAACCACTTTTGCACTTGTATTAGTGTGGAAAAAACACTTTTTGCACTTGTGATAGTGTTGAAAAACCACTTTTCGCACTTGTGTTAGTGTTGAAAAACCACTTTTCGCACTTGTGTTAGTGTTGAAAAACCACTTTTCGCACTTGTGTTAGTGTTGAAAAACCACTTCTCGCACTTGTGTTGGTGCAGAAAACCACTTTTGCACTTGTATTAGTGTGGAAAAAACACTTTTTGCACTTGTGATAGTGTTGAAAAACCACTTTTCGCACTTGTGTTCGTGTTGAAAAACCACTTTTTGCACTTGTGTTGGTGCAGGAAACCACTTTTGCACTTGTATTAGTGTGGAAAAACCACTTTTCGCACTTGTGTTAGTGTTGAAAAACCATTTTTCGCACTTGTGTTAGTGTTGAAAAACCACTTTTCGCACTTGTGTCAGTGTTGAAGAACCACTTTTCGCACTTGTGTTGGTGCAGGAAACCTCTTTTGCACTTGTATTAGTGTGGAAAAAACACTTTTTGCACATGTGATAGTGTTGAAAAACCACTTTTCGCACTTGTGTTAGTGTTGAAAAACCACTTTTCGCACTTGTGATAGTGTTGAAAAACAACTTTTCGCACTTGTGTTAGTGTTGAAAAACCACTTTTTGCACTTGTGTTAGTGTTGAAGAACCACTTTTCGCACTTGTGTTTGTGCAGGAAACCTCTTTTGCACTTGTATTAGTGTGGAAAAAACACTTTTTGCACATGTGATAGTGTTGAAAAACCACTTTTCCCACTTGTGTTAGTGTTGAAAAACCACTTTTCGCACTTGTGTTAGTGTTGAAAAACCACTTTTCGCACTTGTGTTGGTGCAGGAACCCACTTTTGCACTTGTATTAGTGTGGAAAAAACACTTTTTGCACTTGTGATAGTGTTGAAAAACAACTTTTCGCACTTGTGTTAGTGTTGAAAAACCACTTTTCGCACTTGTGTTAGTGTTGAAAAACCACTTTTCGCACTTGTGTTAGTGTTGAAAAACCACTTCTCGCACTTGTGTTGGTGCAGAAAACCACTTTTGCACTTGTATTAGTGTGGAAAAAACACTTTTTGCACTTGTGATAGTGTTGAAAAACCACTTTTCGCACTTGTGTTCGTGTTGAAAAACCACTTTTCGCACTTGTGTTGGTGCAGGAAACCACTTTTGCACTTGTATTAGTGTGGAAAAACCACTTTTCGCACTTGTGTTAGTGTTGAAAAACCATTTTTCGCACTTGTGTTAGTGTTGAAAAACCACTTTTCGCACTTGTGTTAGTGTTGAAGAACCACTTTTCGCACTTGTGTTGGTGCAGGAAACCTCTTTTGCACTTGTATTAGTGTGGAAAAAACACTTTTTGCACATGTGATAGTGTTGAAAAACCACTTTTCGCACTTGTGTTAGTGTTGAAAAACCACTTTTCGCACTTGTGATAGTGTTGAAAAACAACTTTTCGCACTTGTGTTAGTGTTGAAAAACCACTTTTTGCACTTGTGTTAGTGTTGAAGAACCACTTTTCGCACTTGTGTTTGTGCAGGAAACCTCTTTTGCACTTGTATTAGTGTGGAAAAAACACTTTTTGCACATGTGATAGTGTTGAAAAACCACTTTTCCCACTTGTGTTAGTGTTGAAAAACCACTTTTCGCACTTGTGTTAGTGTTGAAAAACCACTTTTCGCACTTGTGTTGGTGCAGGAACCCACTTTTGCACTTGTATTAGTGTGGAAAAACACTTTTTGCACTTGTGATAGTGTTGAAAAACAACTTTTCGCACTTGTGTTAGTGTTGAAAAACCACTTTTCGCACTTGTGATGGTGCAGGAAACCACTTTTGCACTTGTATTAGTGTGGAGAAAACACTTTTCGCACTTGTGTTAGTGTTGAAAAACCACTTTTCGCACTTGTGTTAGTGTTGAAAAACCACTTTTCGCACTTGTGTTGGTGCAGGAAACCACTTTTGCACTTGTATTAGTGTGGAAAAAAACACTTTTTGCACTTGTGATAGTGTTGAAAAACCACTTTTCGCACTTGTGTTAGTGTTGAAAAACCACTTTTCGCACTTGTGTTAGTGTTGAAAAACCACTTTTCGCACTTGTGTTGGTGCAGGAAAACCACTTTTGCACTTGTATTAGTGTGGAAAAAAACACTTTTTGCACTTGTGATAGTGTTGAAAAACCACTTTTCGCACTTGTGTTAGTGTTGAAAAACCACTTTTCACACTTGTGTTGGTGCAGGAAACCACTTTTGCACTTGTATTAGTGTGGAAAAAACACTTTTTGCACTTGTGATAGTGTTGAAAAACCACTTTTCGCACTTGTGTTAGTGTTGAAAAACCACTTTTCGCACTTGTGTTTGTGTTGAAAAACTACTTTTCGCACTTGTGTTGAAAAACCACTTTTCGCACTTGTGTTGGTGCAGGAAACCACTTTTGCACTTGTATTCGTGTGGAAAAAACACTTTTTGCACATGTGATAGTGTTGAAAAACCACATTTCGCACTTGTGTTAGTGTTGAAAAACCACTTTTCGCACTTGTGTTAGTGTTGAAAAACCACTTTTCGCACTTGTGTTGGTGCAGGAAACCACTTTTGCACTTGTATTAGTGTGGAAAAAACACTTTTTGCACTTGTGTTCGTGTTGAAAAACCACTTTTCGCACTTGTGTTAGTGTTGAAAAACCACTTTTCGCACTTGTGTTAGTGTTGAAAAACCACTTTTCGCACTTGTGTTAGTGTTGAAAAACCACTTTTCGCACTTGTGTTAGTGTTGAAAAACCACTTTTCGCACTTGTGTTGGTGCAGGAAACCACCTTTGCACTTGTATTAGTGTGGAAAAAACACTTTTTGCACTTGTGATAGTGTTGAAAAACCACATTTCGCACTTGTGTTCGTGTTGAAAAACCACTTTTCGCACTTGTGTTAGTGTTGAAAAACCACTTTTCGCACTTGTGTTGGTGCAGGAAACCACTTTTGCACTTGTATTAGTGTGGAAAAAACACTTTTTGCACTTGTGTTCGTGTTGAAAAACCACTTTTCGCACTTGTGTTAGTGTTGAAAAACCACTTTTCGCACTTGTGTTAGTGTTGAAAAACCACTTTTCGCACTTGTGTTAGTGTTGAAAAACCACTTTTCGCACTTGTGTTAGTGTTGAAAAACCACTTTTCGCACTTGTGTTGGTGCAGGAAACCACCTTTGCACTTGTATTAGTGTGGAAAAAACACTTTTTGCACTTGTGATAGTGTTGAAAAAACCACTTTTCGGCACTTGTGTTCGTGTTGAAAAACCACTTTTCGCACATGTGTTGGTGCAGGAAAACCACTTTTGCACTTGTATTAGTGTGGAAAAAACACTTTTTGCACTTGTGATAGTGTTGAAAAACCACTTTTCCAACTTGTGTTAGTGTTGAAAAACCACTTTTCGCACTTGTGTTGGTGCAGGAAACCACTTTTGCACTTGTAATAGTGTGGAAAAAACACTTTTTGCACTTGTGATAGTGTTGAAAAACCACTTTTCGCACTTGTGTTAGTGTTAAAAAACCACTGTTCGCACTTGTGTTGGTGCAGGAAACCACTTTTGCACTTGTATTCGTGTGGAAAAACCACTTTTCGCACTTGTGTTAGTGTTGAAAAACCACTTTTCGCACTTGTGTTAGTGTTGAAAAACCACTTTTCACACATGTGTTGGTGCAGGAAACCACTTTTACACTTGTATTAGTGTGGAAAAAACACTTTTTGCACTTGTGATAGTGTTGAAAAACCACTTTTCGCACTTGTGTTAGTGTTGAAAAACCACTTTTCGCACTTGTGTTAGGGTTGAAGAACCACTTTTCGCACTTGTGTTGGTGCAGGAAACCTCTTTTGCACTTGTATTAGTGTGGAAAAAACACTTTTTGCACATGTGATAGTGTTGAAAAACCACTTTTCGCACTTGTGTTAGTGTTGAAAAACCACTTTTCGCACTTGTGATAGTGTTGAAAAACAACTTTTCGCACTTGTGTTAGTGTTGAAAAACCACTTTTTGCACTTGTGTTAGTGTTGAAGAACCACTTTTCGCACTTGTGTTTGTGCCGGAAACCTCTTTTGCACTTGTATTAGTGTGGAAAAAACACTTTTTGCACATGTGATAGTGTTGAAAAACCACTTTTCCCACTTGTGTTAGTGTTGAAAAACCACTTTTCGCACTTGTGTTAGTGTTGAAAAACCACTTTTCGCACTTGTGTTGGTGCAGGAACCCACTTTTGCACTTGTATTAGTGTGGAAAAAACACTTTTTGCACTTGTGATAGTGTTGAAAAACAACTTTTCGCACTTGTGTTAGTGTTGAAAAACCACTTTTCGCACTTGTGATGGTGCAGGAAACCACTTTTGCACTTGTATTAGTGTGGAGAAAACACTTTTCGCACTTGTGTTAGTGTTGAAAAACCACTTTTCGCACTTGTGTTGGTGCAGGAAACCACTTTTGCACTTGTGTTAGTGTTGAAAAACCACTTTTCGCACTTGTGTTGGTTCAGGAAACCACTTTTGCACTTGTATTAGTGTGGAAAAAACACTTTTTGCACTTGTGATAGTGTTGAAAAACCACTTTTCGCACTTGTGTTAGTGTTGAAAAACCACTTTTCGCACTTGTGTTAGTGTTGAAAAACCACTTTTCGCACTTGTGTTGGTGCAGGAAAACCACTTTTGCACTTGTATTAGTGTGGAAAAAACACTTTTTGCACTTGTGATAGTGTTGAAAAACCACTTTTCGCACTTGTGTTAGTGTTGAAAAACCACTTTTCACACTTGTGTTGGTGCAGGAAACCACTTTTGCACTTTTATTAGTGTGGAAAAAACACTTTTTGCACTTGTGATAGTGTTGAAAAACCACTTTTCGCACTTGTGTTAGTGTTGAAAAACCACTTTTCGCACTTGTGTTTGTGTTGAAAAACTACTTTTCGCACTTGTGTTGAAAAACCACTTTTCGCACTTGTGTTGGTGCAGGAAACCACTTTTGCACTTGTATTCGTGTGGAAAAAACACTTTTTGCACATGTAATAGTGTTGAAAAACCACATTTCGCACTTGTGTTAGTGTTGAAAAACCACTTTTCGCACTTGTGTTAGTGTTGAAAAACCACTTTTCGCACTTGTGTTGGTGCAGGAAACCACTTTTGCACTTGTATTAGTGTGGAAAAAACACTTTTTGCACTTGTGATAGTGTTGAAAAACCACTTTTCGCACTTGTGTTAGTGTTGAAAAACCACTTTTCGCACTTGTGTTAGTGTTGAAAAACCACTTTTCGCACTTGTGTTAGTGTTGAAAAACCACTTCTCGCACTTGTGTTGGTGCAGAAAACCACTTTTGCACTTGTATTAGTGTGGAAAAAACACTTTTTGCACTTGTGATAGTGTTGAAAAACCACTTTTCGCACTTGTGTTCGTGTTGAAAAACCACTTTTTGCACTTGTGTTGGTGCAGGAAACCACTTTTGCACTTGTATTAGTGTGGAAAAACCACTTTTCGCACTTGTGTTAGTGTTGAAAAACCATTTTTCGCACTTGTGTTAGTGTTGAAAAACCACTTTTCGCACTTGTGTCAGTGTTGAAGAACCACTTTTCGCACTTGTGTTGGTGCAGGAAACCTCTTTTGCACTTGTATTAGTGTGGAAAAAACACTTTTTGCACATGTGATAGTGTTGAAAAACCACTTTTCGCACTTGTGTTAGTGTTGAAAAACCACTTTTCGCACTTGTGATAGTGTTGAAAAACAACTTTTCGCACTTGTGTTAGTGTTGAAAAACCACTTTTTGCACTTGTGTTAGTGTTGAAGAACCACTTTTCGCACTTGTGTTTGTGCAGGAAACCTCTTTTGCACTTGTATTAGTGTGGAAAAAACACTTTTTGCACATGTGATAGTGTTGAAAAACCACTTTTCCCACTTGTGTTAGTGTTGAAAAACCACTTTTCGCACTTGTGTTAGTGTTGAAAAACCACTTTTCGCACTTGTGTTGGTGCAGGAACCCACTTTTGCACTTGTATTAGTGTGGAAAAAACACTTTTTGCACTTGTGATAGTGTTGAAAAACAACTTTTCGCACTTGTGTTAGTGTTGAAAAACCACTTTTCGCACTTGTGATGGTGCAGGAAACCACTTTTGCACTTGTATTAGTGTGGAGAAAACACTTTTCGCACTTGTGTTAGTGTTGAAAAACCACTTTTCGCACTTGTGTTAGTGTTGAAAAACCACTTTTCGCACTTGTGTTGGTGCAGGAAACCACTTTTGCACTTGTATTAGTGTGGAAAAAACACTTTTTGCACTTGTGATAGTGTTGAAAAACCACTTTTCGCACTTGTGTTAGTGTTGAAAAACCACTTTTCGCACTTGTGTTAGTGTTGAAAAACCACTTTTCGCACTTGTGTTGGTGCAGGAAAACCACTTTTGCACTTGTATTAGTGTGGAAAAAACACTTTTTGCACTTGTGATAGTGTTGAAAAACCACTTTTCGCACTTGTGTTAGTGTTGAAAAACCACTTTTCACACTTGTGTTGGTGCAGGAAACCACTTTTGCACTTGTATTAGTGTGGAAAAAACACTTTTTGCACTTGTGATAGTGTTGAAAAACCACTTTTCGCACTTGTGTTAGTGTTGAAAAACCACTTTTCGCACTTGTGTTTGTGTTGAAAAACTACTTTTCGCACTTGTGTTGAAAAACCACTTTTCGCACTTGTGTTGGTGCAGGAAACCACTTTTGCACTTGTATTCGTGTGGAAAAAACACTTTTTGCACATGTGATAGTGTTGAAAAACCACATTTCGCACTTGTGTTAGTGTTGAAAAACCACTTTTCGCACTTGTGTTAGTGTTGAAAAACCACTTTTCGCACTTGTGTTGGTGCAGGAAACCACTTTTGCACTTGTATTAGTGTGGAAAAAACACTTTTTGCACTTGTGATAGTGTTGAAAAACCACTTTTCGCACTTGTGTTAGTGTTGAAAAACCACTTTTCGCACTTGTGTTTGTGTTGAAAAACTACTTTTCGCACTTGTGTTGAAAAACCACTTTTCGCACTTGTGTTGGTGCAGGAAACCACTTTTGCACTTGTATTCGTGTGGAAAAAACACTTTTTGCACATGTGATAGTGTTGAAAAACCACATTTCGCACTTGTGTTAGTGTTGAAAAACCACTTTTCGCACTTGTGTTAGTGTTGAAAAACCACTTTTCGCACTTGTGTTGGTGCAGGAAACCACTTTTGCACTTGTATTAGTGTGGAAAAAACACTTTTTGCACTTGTGATAGTGTTGAAAAACCACTTTTCGCACTTGTGTTAGTGTTGAAAAACCACTTTTCGCACTTGTGTTAGTGTTGAAAAACCACTTTTCGCACTTGTGTTAGTGTTGAAAAACCACTTCTCGCACTTGTGTTGGTGCAGAAAACCACTTTTGCACTTGTATTAGTGTGGAAAAAACACTTTTTGCACTTGTGATAGTGTTGAAAAACCACTTTTCGCACTTGTGTTCGTGTTGAAAAACCACTTTTCGCACTTGTGTTGGTGCAGGAAACCACTTTTGCACTTGTATTAGTGTGGAAAAACCACTTTTCGCACTTGTGTTAGTGTTGAAAAACCATTTTTCGCACTTGTGTTAGTGTTGAAAAACCACTTTTCGCACTTGTGTTAGTGTTGAAGAACCACTTTTCGCACTTGTGTTGGTGCAGGAAACCTCTTTTGCACTTGTATTAGTGTGGAAAAAACACTTTTTGCACATGTGATAGTGTTGAAAAACCACTTTTCGCACTTGTGTTAGTGTTGAAAAACCACTTTTCGCACTTGTGATAGTGTTGAAAAACAACTTTTCGCACTTGTGTTAGTGTTGAAAAACCACTTTTTGCACTTGTGTTAGTGTTGAAGAACCACTTTTCGCACTTGTGTTTGTGCAGGAAACCTCTTTTGCACTTGTATTAGTGTGGAAAAAACACTTTTTGCACATGTGATAGTGTTGAAAAACCACTTTTCCCACTTGTGTTAGTGTTGAAAAACCACTTTTCGCACTTGTGTTAGTGTTGAAAAACCACTTTTCGCACTTGTGTTGGTGCAGGAAAACCACTTTTGCACTTGTATTAGTGTGGAAAAAACACTTTTTGCACTTGTGATAGTGTTGAAAAACCACTTTTCGCACTTGTGTTAGTGTTGAAAAACCACTTTTCACACTTGTGTTGGTGCAGGAAACCACTTTTGCACTTGTATTAGTGTGGAAAAAACACTTTTTGCACTTGTGATAGTGTTGAAAAACCACTTTTCGCACTTGTGTTAGTGTTGAAAAACCACTTTTCGCACTTGTGTTTGTGTTGAAAAACTACTTTTCGCACTTGTGTTGAAAAACCACTTTTCGCACTTGTGTTGGTGCAGGAAACCACTTTTGCACTTGTATTCGTGTGGAAAAAACACTTTTTGCACATGTGATAGCGTTGAAAAACCACATTTCGCACTTGTGTTAGTGTTGAAAAACCACTTTTCGCACTTGTGTTAGTGTTGAAAAACCACTTTTCGCACTTGTGTTGGTGCAGGAAACCACTTTTGCACTTGTATTAGTGTGGAAAAAACACTTTTTGCACTTGTGATAGTGTTGAAAAACCACTTTTCGCACTTGTGTTAGTGTTGAAAAACCACTTTTCGCACTTGTGTTAATGTTGAAAAACCACTTTTTGCACTTGTGTTAGTGTTGAAGAACCACTTTTCGCACTTGTGTTTGTGCCGGAAACCTCTTTTGCACTTGTATTAGTGTGGAAAAAACACTTTTTGCACATGTGATAGTGTTGAAAAACCACTTTTCCCACTTGTGTTAGTGTTGAAAAACCACTTTTCGCACTTGTGTTAGTGTTGAAAAACCACTTTTCGCACTTGTGTTGGTGCAGGAACCCACTTTTGCACTTGTATTAGTGTGGAAAAAACACTTTTTGCACTTGTGATAGTGTTGAAAAACAACTTTTCGCACTTGTGTTAGTGTTGAAAAACCACTTTTCGCACTTGTGTTGGTGCAGGAAACCACTTTTGCACTTGTGTTAGTGTTGAAAAACCACTTTTCGCACTTGTGTTGGTTCAGGAAACCACTTTTGCACTTGTATTAGTGTGGAAAAAACACTTTTTGCACTTGTGATAGTGTTGAAAAACCACTTTTCGCACTTGTGTTAGTGTTGAAAAACCACTTTTCGCACTTGTGTTAGTGTTGAAAAACCACTTTTCGCACTTGTGTTGGTGCAGGAAAACCACTTTTGCACTTGTATTAGTGTGGAAAAAACACTTTTTGCACTTGTGATAGTGTTGAAAAACCACTTTTCGCACTTGTGTTAGTGTTGAAAAACCACTTTTCACACTTGTGTTGGTGCAGGAAACCACTTTTGCACTTTTATTAGTGTGGAAAAAACACTTTTTGCACTTGTGATAGTGTTGAAAAACCACTTTTCGCACTTGTGTTAGTGTTGAAAAACCACTTTTCGCACTTGTGTTTGTGTTGAAAAACTACTTTTCGCACTTGTGTTGAAAAACCACTTTTCGCACTTGTGTTGGTGCAGGAAACCACTTTTGCACTTGTATTCGTGTGGAAAAAACACTTTTTGCACATGTAATAGTGTTGAAAAACCACATTTCGCACTTGTGTTAGTGTTGAAAAACCACTTTTCGCACTTGTGTTAGTGTTGAAAAACCACTTTTCGCACTTGTGTTGGTGCAGGAAACCACTTTTGCACTTGTATTAGTGTGGAAAAAACACTTTTTGCACTTGTGATAGTGTTGAAAAACCACTTTTCGCACTTGTGTTAGTGTTGAAAAACCACTTTTCGCACTTGTGTTAGTGTTGAAAAACCACTTTTCGCACTTGTGTTAGTGTTGAAAAACCACTTCTCGCACTTGTGTTGGTGCAGAAAACCACTTTTGCACTTGTATTAGTGTGGAAAAAACACTTTTTGCACTTGTGATAGTGTTGAAAAACCACTTTTCGCACTTGTGTTCGTGTTGAAAAACCACTTTTTGCACTTGTGTTGGTGCAGGAAACCACTTTTGCACTTGTATTAGTGTGGAAAAACCACTTTTCGCACTTGTGTTAGTGTTGAAAAACCATTTTTCGCACTTGTGTTAGTGTTGAAAAACCACTTTTCGCACTTGTGTCAGTGTTGAAGAACCACTTTTCGCACTTGTGTTGGTGCAGGAAACCTCTTTTGCACTTGTATTAGTGTGGAAAAAACACTTTTTGCACATGTGATAGTGTTGAAAAACCACTTTTCGCACTTGTGTTAGTGTTGAAAAACCACTTTTCGCACTTGTGATAGTGTTGAAAAACAACTTTTCGCACTTGTGTTAGTGTTGAAAAACCACTTTTTGCACTTGTGTTAGTGTTGAAGAACCACTTTTCGCACTTGTGTTTGTGCAGGAAACCTCTTTTGCACTTGTATTAGTGTGGAAAAAACACTTTTTGCACATGTGATAGTGTTGAAAAACCACTTTTCCCACTTGTGTTAGTGTTGAAAAACCACTTTTCGCACTTGTGTTAGTGTTGAAAAACCACTTTTCGCACTTGTGTTGGTGCAGGAACCCACTTTTGCACTTGTATTAGTGTGGAAAAAACACTTTTTGCACTTGTGATAGTGTTGAAAAACAACTTTTCGCACTTGTGTTAGTGTTGAAAAACCACTTTTCGCACTTGTGATGGTGCAGGAAACCACTTTTGCACTTGTATTAGTGTGGAGAAAACACTTTTCGCACTTGTGTTAGTGTTGAAAAACCACTTTTCGCACTTGTGTTAGTGTTGAAAAACCACTTTTCGCACTTGTGTTGGTGCAGGAAACCACTTTTGCACTTGTATTAGTGTGGAAAAAACACTTTTTGCACTTGTGATAGTGTTGAAAAACCACTTTTCGCACTTGTGTTAGTGTTGAAAAACCACTTTTCGCACTTGTGTTAGTGTTGAAAAACCACTTTTCGCACTTGTGTTGGTGCAGGAAAACCACTTTTGCACTTGTATTAGTGTGGAAAAAACACTTTTTGCACTTGTGATAGTGTTGAAAAACCACTTTTCGCACTTGTGTTAGTGTTGAAAAACCACTTTTCACACTTGTGTTGGTGCAGGAAACCACTTTTGCACTTGTATTAGTGTGGAAAAAACACTTTTTGCACTTGTGATAGTGTTGAAAAACCACTTTTCGCACTTGTGTTAGTGTTGAAAAACCACTTTTCGCACTTGTGTTTGTGTTGAAAAACTACTTTTCGCACTTGTGTTGAAAAACCACTTTTCGCACTTGTGTTGGTGCAGGAAACCACTTTTGCACTTGTATTCGTGTGGAAAAAACACTTTTTGCACATGTGATAGTGTTGAAAAACCACATTTCGCACTTGTGTTAGTGTTGAAAAACCACTTTTCGCACTTGTGTTAGTGTTGAAAAACCACTTTTCGCACTTGTGTTGGTGCAGGAAACCACTTTTGCACTTGTATTAGTGTGGAAAAAACACTTTTTGCACTTGTGATAGTGTTGAAAAACCACTTTTCGCACTTGTGTTAGTGTTGAAAAACCACTTTTCGCACTTGTGTTTGTGTTGAAAAACTACTTTTCGCACTTGTGTTGAAAAACCACTTTTCGCACTTGTGTTGGTGCAGGAAACCACTTTTGCACTTGTATTCGTGTGGAAAAAACACTTTTTGCACATGTGATAGTGTTGAAAAACCACATTTCGCACTTGTGTTAGTGTTGAAAAACCACTTTTCGCACTTGTGTTAGTGTTGAAAAACCACTTTTCGCACTTGTGTTGGTGCAGGAAACCACTTTTGCACTTGTATTAGTGTGGAAAAAACACTTTTTGCACTTGTGATAGTGTTGAAAAACCACTTTTCGCACTTGTGTTAGTGTTGAAAAACCACTTTTCGCACTTGTGTTAGTGTTGAAAAACCACTTTTCGCACTTGTGTTAGTGTTGAAAAACCACTTCTCGCACTTGTGTTGGTGCAGAAAACCACTTTTGCACTTGTATTAGTGTGGAAAAAACACTTTTTGCACTTGTGATAGTGTTGAAAAACCACTTTTCGCACTTGTGTTCGTGTTGAAAAACCACTTTTCGCACTTGTGTTGGTGCAGGAAACCACTTTTGCACTTGTATTAGTGTGGAAAAACCACTTTTCGCACTTGTGTTAGTGTTGAAAAACCATTTTTCGCACTTGTGTTAGTGTTGAAAAACCACTTTTCGCACTTGTGTTAGTGTTGAAGAACCACTTTTCGCACTTGTGTTGGTGCAGGAAACCTCTTTTGCACTTGTATTAGTGTGGAAAAAACACTTTTTGCACATGTGATAGTGTTGAAAAACCACTTTTCGCACTTGTGTTAGTGTTGAAAAACCACTTTTCGCACTTGTGATAGTGTTGAAAAACAACTTTTCGCACTTGTGTTAGTGTTGAAAAACCACTTTTTGCACTTGTGTTAGTGTTGAAGAACCACTTTTCGCACTTGTGTTTGTGCAGGAAACCTCTTTTGCACTTGTATTAGTGTGGAAAAAACACTTTTTGCACATGTGATAGTGTTGAAAAACCACTTTTCCCACTTGTGTTAGTGTTGAAAAACCACTTTTCGCACTTGTGTTAGTGTTGAAAAACCACTTTTCGCACTTGTGTTGGTGCAGGAAAACCACTTTTGCACTTGTATTAGTGTGGAAAAAACACTTTTTGCACTTGTGATAGTGTTGAAAAACCACTTTTCGCACTTGTGTTAGTGTTGAAAAACCACTTTTCACACTTGTGTTGGTGCAGGAAACCACTTTTGCACTTGTATTAGTGTGGAAAAAACACTTTTTGCACTTGTGATAGTGTTGAAAAACCACTTTTCGCACTTGTGTTAGTGTTGAAAAACCACTTTTCGCACTTGTGTTTGTGTTGAAAAACTACTTTTCGCACTTGTGTTGAAAAACCACTTTTCGCACTTGTGTTGGTGCAGGAAACCACTTTTGCACTTGTATTCGTGTGGAAAAAACACTTTTTGCACATGTGATAGCGTTGAAAAACCACATTTCGCACTTGTGTTAGTGTTGAAAAACCACTTTTCGCACTTGTGTTAGTGTTGAAAAACCACTTTTCGCACTTGTGTTGGTGCAGGAAACCACTTTTGCACTTGTATTAGTGTGGAAAAAACACTTTTTGCACTTGTGATAGTGTTGAAAAACCACTTTTCGCACTTGTGTTAGTGTTGAAAAACCACTTTTCGCACTTGTGTTAATGTTGAAAAACCACTTTTCGCACTTGTGTTAGTGTTGAAAAACCACTTTTCGCACTTGTGTTGGTGCAGGAAACCACTTTTGCACTTGTATTAGTGTGGAAAAAACACTTTTTGCACTTGTGATAGTGTTGAAAAACCACTTTTCACACTTGTGTTAGTGTTGAAAAACCACTTTTCGCACTTGTGTTGGTGCAGGAAACCACTTTTGCACTTGTATTAGTGTGGAAAAAACACTTTTTGCACTTGTGATAGTGTTGAAAAACCACTTTTCGCACTTGTGTTAGTGTTGAAAAACCACTTTTCGCACTTGTGTTAGTGTTGAAAAACCACTTTTCGCACTTGTGTTAGTGTTGAAAAACCACTTCTCGCACTTGTGTTGGTGCAGAAAACCACTTTTGCACTTGTATTAGTGTGGAAAAAACACTTTTTGCACTTGTGATAGTGTTGAAAAACCACTTTTCGCACTTGTGTTCGTGTTGAAAAACCACTTTTCGCACTTGTGTTGGTGCAGGAAACCACTTTTGCACTTGTATTAGTGTGGAAAAACCACTTTTCGCACTTGTGTTAGTGTTGAAAAACCATTTTTCGCACTTGTGTTAGTGTTGAAAAACCACTTTTCGCACTTGTGTTAGTGTTGAAGAACCACTTTTCGCACTTGTGTTGGTGCAGGAAACCTCTTTTGCACTTGTATTAGTGTGGAAAAAACACTTTTTGCACATGTGATAGTGTTGAAAAACCACTTTTCGCACTTGTGTTAGTGTTGAAAAACCACTTTTCGCACTTGTGATAGTGTTGAAAAACAACTTTTCGCACTTGTGTTAGTGTTGAAAAACCACTTTTTGCACTTGTGTTAGTGTTGAAGAACCACTTTTCGCACTTGTGTTTGTGCAGGAAACCTCTTTTGCACTTGTATTAGTGTGGAAAAAACACTTTTTGCACATGTGATAGTGTTGAAAAACCACTTTTCCCACTTGTGTTAGTGTTGAAAAACCACTTTTCGCACTTGTGTTAGTGTTGAAAAACCACTTTTCGCACTTGTGTTGGTGCAGGAAAACCACTTTTGCACTTGTATTAGTGTGGAAAAAACACTTTTTGCACTTGTGATAGTGTTGAAAAACCACTTTTCGCACTTGTGTTAGTGTTGAAAAACCACTTTTCACACTTGTGTTGGTGCAGGAAACCACTTTTGCACTTGTATTAGTGTGGAAAAAACACTTTTTGCACTTGTGATAGTGTTGAAAAACCACTTTTCGCACTTGTGTTAGTGTTGAAAAACCACTTTTCGCACTTGTGTTTGTGTTGAAAAACTACTTTTCGCACTTGTGTTGAAAAACCACTTTTCGCACTTGTGTTGGTGCAGGAAACCACTTTTGCACTTGTATTCGTGTGGAAAAAACACTTTTTGCACATGTGATAGCGTTGAAAAACCACATTTCGCACTTGTGTTAGTGTTGAAAAACCACTTTTCGCACTTGTGTTAGTGTTGAAAAACCACTTTTCGCACTTGTGTTGGTGCAGGAAACCACTTTTGCACTTGTATTAGTGTGGAAAAAACACTTTTTGCACTTGTGATAGTGTTGAAAAACCACTTTTCGCACTTGTGTTAGTGTTGAAAAACCACTTTTCGCACTTGTGTTAGTGTTGAAAAACCACTTTTCGCACTTGTGTTAGTGTTGAAAAACCACTTTTCGCACTTGTGTTGGTGCAGGAAACCACTTTTGCACTTGTATTAGTGTGGAAAAAACACTTTTTGCACTTGTGATAGTGTTGAAAAACCACTTTTCACACTTGTGTTCGTGTTGAAAAACCACTTTTCGCACTTGTGTTGGTGCAGGAAAACCACTTTTGCACTTGTATTAGTGTGGAAAAAACACTTTTTGCACTTGTGATAGTGTTGAAAAACCACTTTTCCAACTTGTGTTAGTGTTGAAAAACCACTTTTCGCACTTGTGTTGGTGCAGGAAACCACTTTTGCACTTGTAATAGTGTGGAAAAAACACTTTTTGCACTTGTGATAGTGTTGAAAAACCACTTTTCGCACTTGTGTTAGTGTTAAAAAACCACTGTTCGCACTTGTGTTGGTGCAGGAAACCACTTTTGCACTTGTATTCGTGTGGAAAAACCACTTTTCGCACTTGTGTTAGTGTTGAAAAACCACTTTTCGCACTTGTGTTAGTGTTGAAAAACCACTTTTCACACATGTGTTGGTGCAGGAAACCACTTTTACACTTGTATTAGTGTGGAAAAAACACTTTTTGCACTTGTGATAGTGTTGAAAAACCACTTTTCGCACTTGTGTTAGTGTTGAAAAACCACTTTTCGCACTTGTGTTAGTGTTGAAGAACCACTTTTCGCACTTGTGTTGGTGCAGGAAACCTCTTTTGCACTTGTATTAGTGTGGAAAAAACACTTTTTGCACATGTGATAGTGTTGAAAAACCACTTTTCGCACTTGTGTTAGTGTTGAAAAACCACTTTTCGCACTTGTGATAGTGTTGAAAAACAACTTTTCGCACTTGTGTTAGTGTTGAAAAACCACTTTTTGCACTTGTGTTAGTGTTGAAGAACCACTTTTCGCACTTGTGTTTGTGCAGGAAACCTCTTTTGCACTTGTATTAGTGTGGAAAAAACACTTTTTGCACATGTGATAGTGTTGAAAAACCACTTTTCCCACTTGTGTTAGTGTTGAAAAACCACTTTTCGCACTTGTGTTAGTGTTGAAAAACCACTTTTCGCACTTGTGTTGGTGCAGGAACCCACTTTTGCACTTGTATTAGTGTGGAAAAAACACTTTTTGCACTTGTGATAGTGTTGAAAAACAACTTTTCGCACTTGTGTTAGTGTTGAAAAACCACTTTTCGCACTTGTGATGGTGCAGGAAACCACTTTTGCACTTGTATTAGTGTGGAGAAAACACTTTTCGCACTTGTGTTAGTGTTGAAAAACCACTTTTCGCACTTGTGTTAGTGTTGAAAAACCACTTTTCGCACTTGTGTTGGTGCAGGAAACCACTTTTGCACTTGTGTTAGTGTTGAAAAACCACTTTTCGCACTTGTGTTGGTGCAGGAAACCACTTTTGCACTTGTATTAGTGTGGAAAAAACACTTTTTGCACTTGTGATAGTGTTGAAAAACCACTTTTCGCACTTGTGTTAGTGTTGAAAAACCACTTTTCGCACTTGTGTTAGTGTTGAAAAACCACTTTTCGCACTTGTGTTGGTGCAGGAAAACCACTTTTGCACTTGTATTAGTGTGGAAAAAACACTTTTTGCACTTGTGATAGTGTTGAAAAACCACTTTTCGCACTTGTGTTAGTGTTGAAAAACCACTTTTCACACTTGTGTTGGTGCAGGAAACCACTTTTGCACTTTTATTAGTGTGGAAAAAACACTTTTTGCACTTGTGATAGTGTTGAAAAACCACTTTTCGCACTTGTGTTAGTGTTGAAAAACCACTTTTCGCACTTGTGTTTGTGTTGAAAAACTACTTTTCGCACTTGTGTTGAAAAACCACTTTTCGCACTTGTGTTGGTGCAGGAAACCACTTTTGCACTTGTATTCGTGTGGAAAAAACACTTTTTGCACATGTGATAGTGTTGAAAAACCACATTTCGCACTTGTGTTAGTGTTGAAAAACCACTTTTCGCACTTGTGTTAGTGTTGAAAAACCACTTTTCGCACTTGTGTTGGTTCAGGAAACCACTTTTGCACTTGTATTAGTGTGGAAAAAACACTTTTTGCACTTGTGATAGTGTTGAAAAACCACTTTTCGCACTTGTGTTAGTGTTGAAAAACCACTTTTCGCACTTGTGTTAGTGTTGAAAAACCACTTTTCGCACTTGTGTTAGTGTTGAAAAACCACTTCTCGCACTTGTGTTGGTGCAGAAAACCACTTTTGCACTTGTATTAGTGTGGAAAAAACACTTTTTGCACTTGTGATAGTGTTGAAAAACCACTTTTCGCACTTGTGTTCGTGTTGAAAAACCACTTTTTGCACTTGTGTTGGTGCAGGAAACCACTTTTGCACTTGTATTAGTGTGGAAAACCCACTTTTCGCACTTGTGTTAGTGTTGAAAAACCATTTTTCGCACTTGTGTTAGTGTTGAAAAACCACTTTTCGCACTTGTGTCAGTGTTGAAGAACCACTTTTCGCACTTGTGTTGGTGCAGGAAACCTCTTTTGCACTTGTATTAGTGTGGAAAAAACACTTTTTGCACATGTGATAGTGTTGAAAAACCACTTTTCGCACTTGTGTTAGTGTTGAAAAACCACTTTTCGCACTTGTGATAGTGTTGAAAAACAACTTTTCGCACTTGTGTTAGTGTTGAAAAACCACTTTTTGCACTTGTGTTAGTGTTGAAGAACCACTTTTCGCACTTGTGTTTGTGCAGGAAACCTCTTTTGCACTTGTATTAGTGTGGAAAAAACACTTTTTGCACATGTGATAGTGTTGAAAAACCACTTTTCCCACTTGTGTTAGTGTTGAAAAACCACTTTTCGCACTTGTGTTAGTGTTGAAAAACCACTTTTCGCACTTGTGTTGGTGCAGGAACCCACTTTTGCACTTGTATTAGTGTGGAAAAAACACTTTTTGCACTTGTGATAGTGTTGAAAAACAACTTTTCGCACTTGTGTTAGTGTTGAAAAACCACTTTTCGCACTTGTGATGGTGCAGGAAACCACTTTTGCACTTGTATTAGTGTGGAGAAAACACTTTTCGCACTTGTGTTAGTGTTGAAAAACCACTTTTCGCACTTGTGTTAGTGTTGAAAAACCACTTTTCGCACTTGTGTTAGTGTTGAAAAACCATTTTTCGCACTTGTGTTGGTGCAGGAAAACCACTTTTGCACTTGTATTAGTGTGGAAAAAACACTTTTTGCACTTGTGATAGTTTTGAAAAACCACTTTTCGCACTTGTGTTAGTGTTGAAAAACCACTTTTCACACTTGTGTTGGTGCAGGAAACCACTTTTGCACTTGTATTAGTGTGGAAAAAACACTTTTTGCACTTGTGATAGTGTTGAAAAACCACTTTTCGCACTTGTGTTAGTGTTGAAAAACCACTTTTCGCACTTGTGTTTGTGTTGAAAAACTCCTTTCGCACTTATGTTGAAAAACCACTTTTCGCACTTGTGTTGGTGCAGGAAACCACTTTTGCACTTGTATTCGTGTGGAAAAAACACTTTTTGCACATGTGATAGTGTTGAAAAACAACATTTCGCACTTGTGTTAGTGTTGAAAAACCACTTTTCGCACTTGTGTTAGTGTTGAAAAACCACTTTTCGCACTTGTGTTGGTGCAGGAAACCACTTTTGCACTTGTATTAGTGTGGAAAAAACACTTTTTGCACTTGTGATAGTGTTGAAAAACCACTTTTCGCACTTGTGTTAGTGTTGAAAAACCACTTTTCGCACTTGTGTTAGTGTTGAAAAACCACTTTTCGCACTTGTGTTAGTGTTGAAAAACCACTTCTCGCACTTGTGTTGGTGCAGAAAACCACTTTTGCACTTGTATTAGTGTGGATAAAACACTTTTTGCACTTGTGATAGTGTTGAAAAACCACTTTTCGCACTTGTGTTCGTGTTGAAAAACCACTTTTCGCACTTGTGTTGGTGCAGGAAACCACTTTTGCACTTGTATTAGTGTGGAAAAACCACTTTTCGCACTTGTGTTAGTGTTGAAAAACCATTTTTCGCACTTGTGTTAGTGTTGAAAAACCACTTTTCACACTTGTGTTGGTGCAGGAAACCACTTTTGCACTTGTATTAGTGTGGAAAAAACACTTTTTGCACTTGTGATAGTGTTGAAAAACCACTTTTCGCACTTGTGTTAGTGTTGAAAAACCACTTTTTGCACTTGTGTTAGTGTTGAAGAACCACTTTTCGCACTTGTGTTTGTGCAGGAAACCTCTTTTGCACTTGTATTAGTGTGGAAAAAACACTTTTTGCACATGTGATAGTGTTGAAAAACCACTTTTCCCACTTGTGTTAGTGTTGAAAAACCACTTTTCGCACTTGTGTTAGTGTTGAAAAACCACTTTTCGCACTTGTGTTGGTGCAGGAACCCACTTTTGCACTTGTATTAGTGTGGAAAAAACACTTTTTGCACTTGTGATAGTGTTGAAAAACAACTTTTCGCACTTGTGTTAGTGTTGAAAAACCACTTTTCGCACTTGTGATGGTGCAGGAAACCACTTTTGCACTTGTATTAGTGTGGAGAAAACACTTTTCGCACTTGTGTTAGTGTTGAAAAACCACTTTTCGCACTTGTGTTAGTGTTGAAAAACCACTTTTCGCACTTGTGTTAGTGTTGAAAAACCACTTTTCGCACTTGTGTTGGTGCAGGAAAACCACTTTTGCACTTGTATTAGTGTGGAAAAAACACTTTTTGCACTTGTGATAGTTTTGAAAAACCACTTTTCGCACTTGTGTTAGTGTTGAAAAACCACTTTTCACACTTGTGTTGGTGCAGGAAACCACTTTTGCACTTGTATTAGTGTGGAAAAAACACTTTTTGCACTTGTGATAGTGTTGAAAAACCACTTTTCGCACTTGTGTTAGTGTTGAAAAACCACTTTTCGCACTTGTGTTTGTGTTGAAAAACTACTTTTCGCACTTGTGTTGAAAAACCACTTTTCGCACTTGTGTTGGTGCAGGAAACCACTTTTGCACTTGTATTCGTGTGGAAAAAACACTTTTTGCACATGTGATAGTGTTGAAAAACAACATTTCGCACTTGTGTTAGTGTTGAAAAACCACTTTTCGCACTTGTGTTAGTGTTGAAAAACCACTTTTCGCACTTGTGTTGGTGCAGGAAACCACTTTTGCACTTGTATTAGTGTGGAAAAAACACTTTTTGCACTTGTGATAGTGTTGAAAAACCACTTTTCGCACTTGTGTTAGTGTTGAAAAACCACTTTTCGCACTTGTGTTAGTGTTGAAAAACCACTTTTCGCACTTGTGTTAGTGTTGAAAAACCACTTCTCGCACTTGTGTTGGTGCAGAAAACCACTTTTGCACTTGTATTAGTGTGGATAAAACACTTTTTGCACTTGTGATAGTGTTGAAAAACCACTTTTCGCACTTGTGTTCGTGTTGAAAAACCACTTTTCGCACTTGTGTTGGTGCAGGAAACCACTTTTGCACTTGTATTAGTGTGGAAAAACCACTTTTCGCACTTGTGTTAGTGTTGAAAAACCATTTTTCGCACTTGTGTTAGTGTTGAAAAACCACTTTTCACACTTGTGTTGGTGCAGGAAACCACTTTTGCACTTGTATTAGTGTGGAAAAAACACTTTTTGCACTTGTGATAGTGTTGAAAAACCACTTTTCGCACTTGTGTTAGTGTTGAAAAACCACTTTTTGCACTTGTGTTAGTGTTGAAAAACCACTTTTCGCACTTGTGTTCGTGCAGGAAACTACTTTTGCACTTGTATTAGTGTGGAAAAAACACTTTTTGCACATGTGATAGTGTTGAAAAACCACTTTTCGCAGTTGTGTTAGTGTTGAAAAACCACTTTTCACACTTGTGTTAGTGCAGGAAACCACTTTTGCACTTGTATTAGTGTGGAAAAAACACTTTTTGCACTTGTGATAGTGTTGAAAAACCACTTTTCGCACTTGTGTTAGTGTTGAAAAACCACTTTTCGCACTTGTGTTTGTGTTGAAAAACTACTTTTCGCACTTGTGTTGAAAAACCACTTTTCGCACTTGTGTTGGTGCAGGAAACCACTTTTGCACTTGTATTCGTGTGGAAAAACACTTTTTGCACATGTGATAGTGTTGAAAAACCACATTTTGCACTTGTGTTAGTGTTGAAAAACCACTTTTCGCACTTGTGTTAGTGTTGAAACACCACTTTTCGCACGTGTGTTAGTGTTGAAAAACTACTTTTCGCACTTGTATTGAAAAACCACTTTTCGCACTTGTGTTGGTGCAGGAAACCACTTTTGCACTTGTATTAGTGTGGAAAAACCACTTTTCACTCTTGTGTTAGTGTTGAAAAACCACTTTTCGCACTTGTGTTGGTGCAGGAAACCACTTTTGCACTTGTATTAGTGTGGAAAAAACACTTTTTGCACTTGTGATAGTGTTGAAAAACCACTTTTCGCACTTGTATTAGTGTTGAAAAACCACTTTTTGCACTTGTGTTAGTGTTGAAAAACCACTTTTCGCACTTGTGTTGGTGCAGGAAACCACTTTTGCACTTGTATTTGTGTTGAAAAACCACTTTTCGCACTTGTGTTAGTGTTGAAAAACCACTTTTTGCACTTGTGTTAGTGTTGAAAAACTACTTTTCGCACTTGTGTTGAAAAACCACTTTTCGCGCTTGTGTTAGTGTTGAAAAACCACTTTTGCACTTGTATTAGTGTGGAAAAAACACTTTTTGCACTTGTAATAGTGTTGAAAAACCACTTTTCGCGCTTGTGTTAGTGTTGAAAAACCACTTTTCGCACTTGTGTTGGTGCAGGATACCACTTTTACACTTGTATTAGTGTGGAAAAAACACTTTTTGCACTTGTGATAGTGTTGAAAAACCACTTTTCGCACTTGTGTTAGTGTTGAAAAACCACTTTTCGCACTTGTGTTAGTGTTGAAGAACCACTTTTCGCACTTGTGTTGGTGCAGGAAACCTCTTTTGCACTTGTATTAGTGTGGAAAAAACACTTTTTGCACATGTGATAGTGTTGAAAAACCACTTTTCGCACTTGTGTTAGTGTTGAAAAACCACTTTTCGCACTTGTGTTAGTGTTGAAAAACCACTTTTCGCACTTGTGTTAGTGTTGAAAAACCACTTTTCGCACTTGTGTTGGTGCAGGAAACCACTTTTGCACTTGTATTAGTGTGGGAAAAACACTTTTTGCACTTGTGATAGTGTTGAAAAACCACTTTTCGCACTTGTGTTAGTGTTGAAAAAACACTTTTCGCACTTGTATTAGTGTTGAAAAACCACTTTTCGCACTTGTGTTGGTGCAGGAAACCACTTTTGCACTTGTATTTGTGTGGAAAAAACACTTTTTGCACTTGTGTTAGTGTTGAAAAACCACTTTTCGCACTTGTGTTAGTGTTGAAAAACCACTTTACGCACTTGTGTTAGTGTTGAAAACCCACTTTTCGCACTTGTGTTGGTGCAGGAAACCACTTTTGCACTTGTATTAGTGTGGAAAAAACACTTTTTGCCCTTGTGATAGTGTTGAAAAACCACTTTTCGCACTTGTGTTAGTGTTGAAAAACCACTTTTCGCACTTGTGTTGGTGCAGGAAACCACTTTTGCACTTGTATTCGTGTGGAAAAACCACTTTTCGCACTTGTGTTAGTGTTGAAAAACCACTTTTCGCACTTGTGTTAGTGTTGAAAAACCACTTTTCACACATGTGTTGGTGCAGGAAACCACTTTTACACTTGTATTAGTGTGGAAAAAACACTTTTAGCACTTGTGTTAGTGTTGAAAAACCACTTTTCGCACTTGTGTTAGTGTTGAAAAACCACTTTTTGCACTTGTGTTAGTGTTGAAAAACTACTTTTCGCACTTGTGTTGAAAAACCACTTTTCGCACTTGTGTTGGTGCAGGAAACCACTTTTGCACTTGTATTAGTGTGGAAAAAACACTTTTTGCACATGTGATATTGTTGAAAAACCACTTTTCGCACTTGTGTTAGTGTTGAAAAACCACTTTTCGCACTTGTGTTAGTGTTGAAAAACCACTTTTCGCACTTGTGTTGGTGCAGGAAAACCACTTTTGCACTTGTATTAGTGTGGAAAAAACACTTTTTGCACTTGTGATAGTGTTGAAAAACCACTTTTCCAACTTGTGTTAGTGTTGAAAAACCACTTTTCGCACTTGTGTTGGTGCAGGAAACCACTTTTGCACTTGTAATAGTGTGGAAAAAACACTTTTTGCACTTGTGATAGTGTTGAAAAACCACTTTTCGCACTTGTGTTAGTGTTAAAAAACCACTGTTCGCACTTGTGTTCGTGCAGGAAACCACTTTTGCACTTGTATTCGTGTGGAAAAACCACTTTTCGCACTTGTGTTAGTGTTGAAAAACCACTTTTCGCACTTGTGTTAGTGTTGAAAAACCACTTTTCACACATGTGTTGGTGCAGGAAACCACTTTTACACTTGTATTAGTGTGGAAAAAACACTTTTTGCACTTGTGATAGTGTTGAAAAACCACTTTTCGCACTTGTGTTAGTGTTGAAAAACCACTTTATGCACTTGTGTTAGTGTTGAAAAACCACTTTTCGCACTTGTGTTGGTGCAGGAAACCACTTTTGCACTTGTATTAGTGTGGAAAAACGACTTTTCGCACTTGTGTTAGTGTTGAAAAACCACTTTTCGCACTTGTGTTAGTGTTGAAAAACCACTTTTCACACTTGTGTTGGTGCAGGAAACCACTTTTGCACTTGTATTAGTGTGGAAAAAACACTTTTTGCACTTGTGATAGTGTTGAAAAACCACTTTTCGCACTTGTGTTAGTGTTGAAAAACCACTTTTTGCACTTGTGTTAGTGTTGAAAAACTACTTTTCGCACTTGTGTTGAAAAACCACTTTTCGCACTTGTGTTGGTGCAGGAAACCACTTTTGCACTTGTATTAGTGTGGAAAAAACACTTTTTGCACATGTGATAGTGTTGAAAAACCACTTTTCGCACTTGTGTTGGTGTTGAAAAACCACTTTTCGCACTTGTGTTAGTGTTGAAACACCACTTTTCGCACTTGTGTTGGTGCAGGGAACCACTTTTGCACTTGTATTAGTGTGGAAAAAACACTTTTTGCACTTGTGATAGTGTTGAAAAACCACTTTTCGCGCTTGTGTTAGTGTTGAAAAACCACTTTTCGCACTTGTGTTGGTGCAGGAAACCACTTTTGCACTTGTAATAGTGTGGAAAAACACTTTTTGCACTTGTGATAGTGTTTAAAAACCACTTTTCGCACTTGTGTTAGTGTTGAAAAACCACTTTTCGCACTTGTGTTGGTGCAGGATACCACTTTTGCACTTGTATTAGTGTGGAAAAACCACTTTTCGCACTTGTGTTAGTGTTGAAAAACCACTTTTCGCACTTGTGTTAGTGTTGAAAAACCACTTTTCGCACTTGTGTTGGTGCAGGATACCACTTTTACACTTGTATTAGTGTGGAAAAAACACTTTTTGCACTTGTGATAGTGTTGAAAAACCACTTTTCGCACTTGTGTTAGTGTTGAAAAACCACTTTTCGCACTTGTGTTAGTGTTGAAGAACCACTTTTCGCACTTGTGTTGGTGCAGGAAACCTCTTTTGCACTTGTATTAGTGTGGAAAAAACACTTTTTGCACATGTGATAGTGTTGAAAAACCACTTTTCGCACTTGTGTTAGTGTTGAAAAACCACTTTTCGCACTTGTGTTAGTGTTGAAAAACCACTTTTCGCACTTGTGTTAGTGTTGAAAAACCACTTTTCGCACTTGTGTTGGTGCAGGAAACCACTTTTGCACTTGTATTAGTGTGGGAAAAACACTTTTTGCACTTGTGATAGTGTTGAAAAACCACTTTTCGCACTTGTGTTAGTGTTGAAAAAACACTTTTCGCACTTGTATTAGTGTTGAAAAACCACTTTTCGCACTTGTGTTGGTGCAGGAAACCACTTTTGCACTTGTATTTGTGTGGAAAAAACACTTTTTGCACTTGTGTTAGTGTTGAAAAACCACTTTTCGCACTTGTGTTAGTGTTGAAAAACCACTTTACGCACTTGTGTTAGTGTTGAAAACCCACTTTTCGCACTTGTGTTGGTGCAGGAAACCACTTTTGCACTTGTATTAGTGTGGAAAAAACACTTTTTGCTCTTGTGATAGTGTTGAAAAACCACTTTTCGCACTTGTGTTAGTGTTGAAAAACCACTTTTCGCACTTGTGTTGGTGCAGGAAACCACTTTTGCACTTGTATTCGTGTGGAAAAACCACTTTTCGCACTTGTGTTAGTGTTGAAAAACCACTTTTCGCACTTGTGTTAGTGTTGAAAAACCACTTTTCACACATGTGTTGGTGCAGGAAACCACTTTTACACTTGTATTAGTGTGGAAAAAACACTTTTAGCACTTGTGTTAGTGTTGAAAAACCACTTTTCGCACTTGTGTTAGTGTTGAAAAACCACTTTTTGCACTTGTGTTAGTGTTGAAAAACTACTTTTCGCACTTGTGTTGAAAAACCACTTTTCGCACTTGTGTTGGTGCAGGAAACCACTTTTGCACTTGTATTAGTGTGGAAAAAACACTTTTTGCACATGTGATATTGTTGAAAAACCACTTTTCGCACTTGTGTTAGTGTTGAAAAACCACTTTTCGCACTTGTGTTAGTGTTGAAAAACCACTTTTCGCACTTGTGTTGGTGCAGGAAAACCACTTTTGCACTTGTATTAGTGTGGAAAAAACACTTTTTGCACTTGTGATAGTGTTGAAAAACCACTTTTCCAACTTGTGTTAGTGTTGAAAAACCACTTTTCGCACTTGTGTTGGTGCAGGAAACCACTTTTGCACTTGTAATAGTGTGGAAAAAACACTTTTTGCACTTGTGATAGTGTTGAAAAACCACTTTTCGCACTTGTGTTAGTGTTAAAAAACCACTGTTCGCACTTGTGTTCGTGCAGGATACCACTTTTGCACTTGTATTAGTGTGGAAAAACCACTTTTCGCACTTGTGTTAGTGTTGAAAAACCACTTTTCGCACTTGTGTTAGTGTTGAAAAACCACTTTTCACACATGTGTTGGTGCAGGAAACCACTTTTACACTTGTATTAGTGTGGAAAAAACACTTTTTGCACTTGTGATAGTGTTGAAAAACCACTTTTCGCACTTGTGTTAGTGTTGAAAAACCACTTTTCGCACTTGTGTTAGTGTTGAAGAACCACTTTTCGCACTTGTGTTGGTGCAGGAAACCTCTTTTGCACTTGTATTAGTGTGGAAAAAACACTTTTTGCACATGTGATAGTGTTGAAAAACCACTTTTCGCACTTGTGTTAGTGTTGAAAAACCACTTTTCGCACTTGTGATAGTGTTGAAAAACAACTTTTCGCACTTGTGTTAGTGTTGAAAAACCACTTTTCGCACTTGTGATGGTGCAGGAAACCACTTTTGCACTTGTATTAGTGTGGAGAAAACACTTTTCGCACTTGTGTTAGTGTTGTAAAACCACTTTTCGCACTTGTGTTAGTGTTGAAAAACCACTTTTCGCATTTGTGTTGGTGCAGGAAACCACTTTTGCACTTGTGTTAGTGTTGAAAAACCACTTTTCGCACTTGTGTTGGTGCAGGAAACCACTTTTGCACTTGTATTAGTGTGGAAAAAACACTTTTTGCACTTGTGATAGTGTTGAAAAACCACATTTCGCACTTGTGATAGTGTTGAAAAACCACTTTTCGCACTTGTGTTAGTGTTGAAAAACCACTTTTCGCACTTGTGTTGGTGCAGGAAACCACTTTTGCACTTGTATTAGTGTGGAAAAAACACTTTTCGCACTTGTGTTAGTGTTGAAAAACCACTTTTCGCACTTGTGTTAGTGTTGAAAAACCACTTTTCGCACTTGTGTTAGTGTTGAAAAACCACTTTTCGCACTTGTGTTAGTGTTGAAAAACCACTTTACGCACTTGTGTTAGTGTTGAAAACCCACTTTTCGCACTTGTGTTGGTGCAGGAAACCACTTTTGCACTTGTATTAGTGTGGAAAAAACACTTTTTGCCCTTGTGATAGTGTTGAAAAACCACTTTTCGCACTTGTGTTAGTGTTGAAAAACCACTTTTCGCACTTGTGTTAGTGTTGAAAAACCACTTTTCGCACTTGTGTTGGTGCAGGAAACCACTTTTGCACTTGTATTAGTGTGCAAAAACCACTTTTCGCACTTATGTTAGTGTTGAAAAACCACTTTTCGCACTTGTGTTAGTGTTGAAAAACCACTTTTCACACTTGTGTTGGTGCAGGAAACCACTTTTGCACTTGTATTAGTGTGGAAAAAACACTTTTTGCACTTGTGATAGTGTTGAAAAACCACTTTTTGCACTTGTGTTAGTGTTGAAAAACCACTTTTTGCACTTGTGTTAGTGTTGAAAAACTACTTTTCGCACTTGTGTTAGTGTTGAAAAACCACTTTTCGCACTTGTGTTAGTGTTGAGAAAACACTTTTCGCACTTGTGTTGGTGCAGGAAACCACTTTTGCACTTGTATTAGTGTAGAAAAAACACTTTTTGCACATGTGATAGTGTTGAAAAACCACTTTTCGCACTTGTGTTAGTGTTGAAAAACCACTTTTCGCACTTGTGTTAGTGTTGAAAAACCACTTATCGCACTTGTGTTGGTGCAGGAAACCACTTTTGCACTTGTAGTAGTGTGGAAAAACACTTTTTGCACTTGTGATAGTGTTGAAAAACCACTTTTCGCACTTGTGTTAGTGTTGAAAAAACACTTTTCGCACTTGTGTTGGTGCAGGAAACCACTTTTGCACTTGTAATAGTGTGGAAAAAACACTTTTTGCACTTGTGATAGTGTTGAAAAACCACTTTTCGCACTTGTGTTAGTGTTGAAAAACTGCTTTTCGCACTTGTGTTGGTGCAGGATACCACTTTTGCACTTGTATTAGTGTGGAAAAACCACTTTTCGCACTTGTGTTAGTGTTGAAAAACCACTTTTCGCACTTGTGTTAGTGTTGAAAAACCACTTTTCACACATGTGTTGGTGCAGGAAACCACTTTTGCACTTGTATTAGTGTGGAAAAAACACTTTTTGCACTTGTGATAGTGTTGAAAAACCACCTTTCGCACTTGTGTTAGTGTTGAAAAACCACTTTTTGCACTTGTGTTAGTGTTGAAGAACCACTTTTCGCACTTGTGTTTGTGCAGGAAACCTCTTTTGCACTTGTATTAGTGTGGAAAAACACTTTTTGCACATGTGATAGTGTTGAAAAACCACTTTTCGCACTTGTGTTAGTGTTGAAAAACCACTTTTCGCACTTGTGTTAGTGTTGAAAAACCACTTTTCGCACTTGTGTTGGTGCAGGAACCCACTTTTGCACTTGTATTAGTGTGGAAAAAACACTTTTTGCACTTGTGATAGTGTTGAAAAACAACTTTTCGCACTTGTGTTAGTGTTGAAAAACCACTTTTCGCACTTGTGATGGTGCAGGAAACCACTTTTGCACTTGTATTAGTGTGGAGAAAACACTTTTCGCACTTGTGTTAGTGTTGAAAAACCACTTTTCGCACTTGTGTTAGTGTTGAAAAACCACTTTTCGCACTTGTGTTGGTGCAGTAAACCACTTTTGCACTTGTGTTAGTGTTGAAAAACCACTTTTCGCACTTGTGTTGGTGCAGGAAACCACTTTTGCACTTGTATTAGTGTGGAAAAAACACTTTTTGCACTTGTGATAGTGTTGAAAAACCACTTTTCGCACTTGTGTTAGTGTTGAAAAACCACTTTTCGCACTTGTGTTGGTGCAGGAAACCACTTTTGCACTTGTATTAGTGTGGAAAAACCACTTTTCGCACTTGTGTTAGTGTTGAAAAACCATTTTTCGCACTTGTGTTAGTGTTGAAAAACCACTTTTCGCACTTGTGTTAGTGTTGAAGAACCACTTTTCGCACTTGTGTTGGTGCAGGAAACCTCTTTTGCACTTGTATTAGTGTGGAAAAAACACTTTTTGCACATGTGATAGTGTTGAAAAACCACTTTTCGCACTTGTGTTAGTGTTGAAAAACCACTTTTCGCACTTGTGATAGTGTTGAAAAACAACTTTTCGCACTTGTGTTAGTGTTGAAAAACCACTTTTTGCACTTGTGTTAGTGTTGAAGAACCACTTTTCGCACTTGTGTTTGTGCAGGAAACCTCTTTTGCACTTGTATTAGTGTGGAAAAAACACTTTTTGCACATGTGATAGTGTTGAAAAACCACTTTTCCCACTTGTGTTAGTGTTGAAAAACCACTTTTCGCACTTGTGTTAGTGTTGAAAAACCACTTTTCGCACTTGTGTTGGTGCAGGAAAACCACTTTTGCACTTGTATTAGTGTGGAAAAAACACTTTTTGCACTTGTGATAGTGTTGAAAAACCACTTTTCGCACTTGTGTTAGTGTTGAAAAACCACTTTTCACACTTGTGTTGGTGCAGGAAACCACTTTTGCACTTGTATTAGTGTGGAAAAAACACTTTTTGCACTTGTGATAGTGTTGAAAAACCACTTTTCGCACTTGTGTTAGTGTTGAAAAACCACTTTTCGCACTTGTGTTTGTGTTGAAAAACTACTTTTCGCACTTGTGTTGAAAAACCACTTTTCGCACTTGTGTTGGTGCAGGAAACCACTTTTGCACGTGTATTCGTGTGGAAAAAACACTTTTTGCACATGTGATAGCGTTGAAAAACCACATTTCGCACTTGTGTTAGTGTTGAAAAACCACTTTTCGCACTTGTGTTAGTGTTGAAAAACCACTTTTCGCACTTGTGTTGGTGCAGGAAACCACTTTTGCACTTGTATTATTGTGGAAAAAACACTTTTTGCACTTGTGATAGTGTTGAAAAACCACTTTTCGCACTTGTGTTAGTGTTGAAAAACCACTTTTCGCACTTGTGTTAGTGTTGAAAAACCACTTTTCGCACTTGTGTTAGTGTTGAAAAACCACTTTTCGCACTTGTGTTGGTGCAGGAAACCACTTTTGCACTTGTATTAGTGTGGAAAAAACACTTTTTGCACTTGTGATAGTGTTGAAAAACCACTTTTCGCACTTGTGTTCGTGTTGAAAAACCACTTTTCGCACTTGTGTTGGTGCAGGAAAACCACTTTTGCACTTGTATTAGTGTGGAAAAAACACTTTTTGCACTTGTGATAGTGTTGAAAAACCACTTTTCCAACTTGTGTTAGTGTTGAAAAACCACTTTTCGCACTTGTGTTGGTGCAGGAAACCACTTTTGCACTTGTAATAGTGTGGAAAAAACACTTTTTGCACTTGTGATAGTGTTGAAAAACCACTTTTCGCACTTGTGTTAGTGTTAAAAAACCACTGTTCGCACTTGTGTTGGTGCAGGAAACCACTTTTGCACTTGTATTCGTGTGGAAAAACCACTTTTCGCACTTGTGTTAGTGTTGAAAAACCACTTTTCGCACTTGTGTTAGTGTTGAAAAACCACTTTTCACACATGTGTTGGTGCAGGAAACCACTTTTACACTTGTATTAGTGTGGAAAAAACACTTTTTGCACTTGTGATAGTGTTGAAAAACCAGTTTTCGCACTTGTGTTAGTGTTGAAAAACCACTTTTCGCACTTGTGTTAGTGTTGAAGAACCACTTTTCGCACTTGTGTTGGTGCAGGAAACCTCTTTTGCACTTGTATTAGTGTGGAAAAAACACTTTTTGCACATGTGATAGTGTTGAAAAACCACTTTTCGCACTTGTGTTAGTGTTGAAAAACCACTTTTTGCACTTGTGATAGTGTTGAAAAACAACTTTTCGCACTTGTGTTAGTGTTGAAAAACCACTTTTTGCACTTGTGTTAGTGTTGAAGAACCACTTTTCGCACTTGTGTTTGTGCAGGAAACCTCTTTTGCACTTGTATTAGTGTGGAAAAAACACTTTTTGCACATGTGATAGTGTTGAAAAACCACTTTTCCCACTTGTGTTAGTGTTGAAAAACCACTTTTCGCACTTGTGTTAGTGTTGAAAAACCACTTTTCGCACTTGTGTTGGTGCAGGAACCCACTTTTGCACTTGTATTAGTGTGGAAAAAACACTTTTTGCACTTGTGATAGTGTTGAAAAACAACTTTTCGCACTTGTGTTAGTGTTGAAAAACCACTTTTCGCACTTGTGATGGTGCAGGAAACCACTTTTGCACTTGTATTAGTGTGGAGAAAACACTTTTCGCACTTGTGTTAGTGTTGAAAAACCACTTTTCGCACTTGTGTTAGTGTTGAAAAACCACTTTTCGCACTTGTGTTGGTGCAGGAAACCACTTTTGCACTTGTGTTAGTGTTGAAAAACCACTTTTCGCACTTGTGTTAGTGTTGAAAAACCACTTTTCGCACTTGTGTTGGTGCAGGAAACCACTTTTGCACTTGTATTAGTGTGGAAAAAACACTTTTTGCACTTGTGATAGTGTTGAAAAACCACTTTTCACACTTGTGTTAGTGTTGAAAAACCACTTTTCGCACTTGTGTTAGTGTTGAAAAACCACTTTTCGCACTTGTGTTGGTGCAGGAAAACCACTTTTGCACTTGTATTAGTGTGGAAAAAACACTTTTTGCACTTGTGATAGTGTTGAAAAACCACTTTTCGCACTTGTGTTAGTGTTGAAAAACCACTTTTCACACTTGTGTTGGTGCAGGAAACCACTTTTGCACTTTTATTAGTGTGGAAAAAACACTTTTTGCACTTGTGATAGTGTTGAAAAACCACTTTTCGCACTTGTGTTAGTGTTGAAAAACCACTTTTCGCACTTGTGTTTGTGTTGAAAAACTACTTTTCGCACTTGTGTTGAAAAACCACTTTTCGCACTTGTGTTGGTGCAGGAAACCACTTTTGCACTTGTATTCGTGTGGAAAAAACACTTTTTGCACATGTGATAGTGTTGAAAAACCACATTTCGCACTTGTGTTAGTGTTGAAAAACCACTTTTCGCACTTGTGTTAGTGTTGAAAAACCACTTTTCGCACTTGTGTTGGTGCAGGAAACCACTTTTGCACTTGTATTAGTGTGGAAAAAACACTTTTTGCACTTGTGATAGTGTTGAAAAACCACTTTTCGCACTTGTGTTAGTGTTGAAAAACCACTTTTCGCACTTGTGTTAGTGTTGAAAAACCACTTTTCGCACTTGTGTTAGTGTTGAAAAACCACTTCTCGCACTTGTGTTGGTGCAGAAAACCACTTTTGCACTTGTATTAGTGTGGAAAAAACACTTTTTGCACTTGTGATAGTGTTGAAAAACCACTTTTCGCACTTGTGTTCGTGTTGAAAAACCACTTTTTGCACTTGTGTTGGTGCAGGAAACCACTTTTGCACTTGTATTAGTGTGGAAAAACCACTTTTCGCACTTGTGTTAGTGTTGAAAAACCATTTTTCGCACTTGTGTTAGTGTTGAAAAACCACTTTTCGCACTTGTGTCAGTGTTGAAGAACCACTTTTCGCACTTGTGTTGGTGCAGG
Source organism: Myxine glutinosa (assembly GCF_964187855.1). Classification (NCBI taxonomy): domain Eukaryota; kingdom Metazoa; phylum Chordata; class Myxini; order Myxiniformes; family Myxinidae; genus Myxine; species Myxine glutinosa. The sequence goes on from NC_136271.1 coordinate 17,501,643, forward strand.
AAACCTCTTTTGCACTTGTATTAGTGTGGAAAAAACACTTTTTGCACATGTGATAGTGTTGAAAAACCACTTTTCGCACTTGTGTTAGTGTTGAAAAACCACTTTTCGCACTTGTGATAGTGTTGAAAAACAACTTTTCGCACTTGTGTTAGTGTTGAAAACCCACTTTTTGCACTTGTGTTAGTGTTGAAGAACCACTTTTCGCACTTGTGTTTGTGCAGGAAACCTCTTTTGCATTTGTATTAGTGTGGAAAAAACACTTTTTGCACATGTGATAGTGTTGAAAAACCACTTTTCCCACTTGTGTTAGTGTTGAAAAACCACTTTTCGCACTTGTGTTAGTGTTGAAAAACCACTTTTCGCACTTGTGTTGGTGCAGGAACCCACTTTTGCACTTGTATTAGTGTGGAAAAAACACTTTTTGCACTTGTGATAGTGTTGAAAAACAACTTTTTGCACTTGTGTTAGTGTTGAAAAACCACTTTTCGCACTTGTGATGGTGCAGGAAACCACTTTTGCACTTGTATTAGTGTGGAGAAAACACTTTTCGCACTTGTGTTAGTGTTGAAAAACCACTTTTCGCACTTGTGTTAGTGTTGAAAAACCACTTTTCGCACTTGTGTTAGTGTTGAAAAACCACTTTTCGCACTTGTGTTGGTGCAGGAAAACCACTTTTGCACTTGTATTAGTGTGGAAAAAACACTTTTTGCACTTGTGATAGTGTTGAAAAACCACTTTTCGCACTTGTGTTAGTGTTGAAAAACCACTTTTCACACTTGTGTTGGTGCAGGAAACCACTTTTGCACTTGTATTAGTGTGGAAAAAACACTTTTTGCACTTGTGATAGTGTTGAAAAACCACTTTTCGCACTTGTGTTAGTGTTGAAAAACCACTTTTCGCACTTGTGTTTGTGTTGAAAAACTACTTTTCGCACTTGTGTTGAAAAACCACTTTTCGCACTTGTGTTGGTGCAGGAAACCACTTTTGCACTTGTATTCGTGTGGAAAAAACACTTTTTGCACATGTGATAGTGTTGAAAAACCACATTTCGCACTTGTGTTAGTGTTGAAAAACCACTTTTCGCACTTGTGTTAGTGTTGAAAAACCACTTTTCGCACTTGTGTTGGTGCAGGAAACCACTTTTGCACTTGTATTAGTGTGGAAAAAACACTTTTTGCACTTGTGATAGTGTTGAAAAACCACTTTTCGCACTTGTGTTAGTGTTGAAAAACCACTTTTCGCACTTGTGTTAGTGTTGAAAAACCACTTTTCGCACTTGTGTTAGTGTTGAAAAACCACTTCTCGCACTTGTGTTGGTGCAGAAAACCACTTTTGCACTTGTATTAGTGTGGATAAAACACTTTTTGCACTTGTGATAGTGTTGAAAAACCATTTTCGCACTTGTGTTCGTGTTGAAAAACCACTTTTCGCACTTGTGTTGGTGCAGGAAACCACTTTTGCACTTGTATTAGTGTGGAAAAACCACTTTTCGCACTTGTGTTAGTGTTGAAAAACCATTTTACGCACTTGTGTTAGTGTTGAAAAACCACTTTTCACACTTGTGTTGGTGCAGGAAACCACTTTTGCACTTGTATTAGTGTGGAAAAAACACTTTTTGCACTTGTGATAGTGTTGAAAAACCACTTTTCGCACTTGTGTTAGTGTTGAAAAACCACTTTTTGCACTTGTGTTAGTGTTGAAAAACCACTTTTCGCACTTGTGTTCGTGCAGGAAACTACTTTTGCACTTGTATTAGTGTGGAAAAAACACTTTTTGCACATGTGATAGTGTTGAAAAACCACTTTTCGCAGTTGTGTTAGTGTTGAAAAACCACTTTTCACTCTTGTGTTAGTGCAGGAAACCACTTTTGCACTTGTATTAGTGTGGAAAAAACACTTTTTGCACTTGTGATAGTGTTGAAAAACCACTTTTCGCACTTGTGTTAGTGTTGAAAAACCACTTTTCGCACTTGTGTTTGTGTTGAAAAACTACTTTTCGCACTTGTGTTGAAAAACCACTTTTCGCACTTGTGTTGGTGCAGGAAACCACTTTTGCACTTGTATTCGTGTGGAAAAACACTTTTTGCACATGTGATAGTGTTGAAAAACCACATTTTGCACTTGTGTTAGTGTTGAAAAACCACTTTTCGCACTTGTGTTAGTGTTGAAACACCACTTTTCACACTTGTGTTGGTGCAGGCAACCACTTTTGCACTTGTATTAGTGTGGAAAAAACACTTTTTGCACTTGTGATAGTGTTGAAAAACCACTTTTCGCACTTGTGTTAGTGTTGAAAAACCACTTTTTGCACTTGTGTTAGTGTTGAAAAACCACTTTTCGCACTTGTGTTCGTGCAGGAAACTACTTTTGCACTTGTATTAGTGTGGAAAAAACACTTTTTGCACATGTGATAGTGTTGAAAAACCACTTTTCGCAGTTGTGTTAGTGTTGAAAATACCACTTTTCACTCTTGTGTTAGTGCAGGAAACCACTTTTGCACTTGTATTAGTGTGGAAAAAACACTTTTTGCACTTGTGATAGTGTTGAAAAACCACTTTTCGCACTTGTGTTAGTGTTGAAAAACCACTTTTCGCACTTGTGTTTGTGTTGAAAAACTACTTTTCGCACTTGTGTTGAAAAACCACTTTTCGCACTTGTGTTGGTGCAGGAAACCACTTTTGCACTTGTATTCGTGTGGAAAAACACTTTTTGCACATGTGATAGTGTTGAAAAACCACATTTTGCACTTGTGTTAGTGTTGAAAAACCACTTTTCGCACTTGTGTTAGTGTTGAAACACCACTTTTCGCACGTGTGTTAGTGTTGAAAAACTACTTTTCGCACTTGTATTGAAAAACCACTTTTCGCACTTGTGTTGGTGCAGGAAACCACTTTTGCACTTGTATTAGTGTGGAAAAACCACTTTTCACTCTTGTGTTAGTGTTGAAAAACCACTTTTCGCACTTGTGTTGGTGCAGGAAACCACTTTTGCACTTGTATTAGTGTGGAAAAAACACTTTTTGCACTTGTGATAGTGTTGAAAAACCACTTTTCGCACTTGTATTAGTGTTGAAAAACCACTTTTTGCACTTGTGTTAGTGTTGAAAAACCACTTTTCGCACTTGTGTTGGTGCAGGAAACCACTTTTGCACTTGTATTTGTGTGGAAAAAACACTTTTTGCACTTGTGTTAGTGTTGAAAAACCACTTTTCGCACTTGTGTTAGTGTTGAAAAACCACTTTATGCACTTGTGTTAGTGTTGAAAAACCACTTTTCGCACTTGTGTTGGTGCAGGAAACCACTTTTGCACTTGTATTAGTGTGGAAAAACCACTTTTCGCACTTGTGTTAGTGTTGAAAAACCACTTTTCGCACTTGTGTTAGTGTTGAAAAACCACTTTTCACACTTGTGTTGGTGCAGGAAACCACTTTTGCACTTGTATTAGTGTGGAAAAAACACTTTTTGCACTTGTGATAGTGTTGAAAAACCACTTTTCGCACTTGTGTTAGTGTTGAAAAACCACTTTTTGCACTTGTGTTAGTGTTGAAAAACTACTTTTCGCACTTGTGTTGAAAAACCACTTTTCGCACTTGTGTTGGTGCAGGAAACCACTTTTGCACTTGTATTAGTGTGGAAAAAACACTTTTTGCACATGTGATAGTGTTGAAAAACCACTTTTCGCACTTGTGTTGGTGTTGAAAAACCACTTTTCGCACTTGTGTTAGTGTTGAAACACCACTTTTCGCACTTGTGTTGGTGCAGGGAACCACTTTTGCACTTGTATTAGTGTGGAAAAAACACTTTTTGCACTTGTGATAGTGTTGAAAAACCACTTTTCGCGCTTGTGTTAGTGTTGAAAAACCACTTTTCGCACTTGTGTTGGTGCAGGAAACCACTTTTGCACTTGTAATAGTGTGGAAAAACACTTTTTGCACTTGTGATAGTGTTTAAAAACCACTTTTCGCACTTGTGTTAGTGTTGAAAAACCACTTTTCGCACTTGTGTTGGTGCAGGATACCACTTTTGCACTTGTATTAGTGTGGAAAAACCACTTTTCGCACTTGTGTTCGTGCAGGAAACTACTTTTGCACTTGTATTAGTGTGGAAAAAACACTTTTTGCACATGTGATAGTGTTGAAAAACCACTTTTCGCAGTTGTGTTAGTGTTGAAAAACCACTTTTCACTCTTGTGTTAGTGCAGGAAACCACTTTTGCACTTGTATTAGTGTGGAAAAAACACTTTTTGCACTTGTGATAGTGTTGAAAAACCACTTTTCGCACTTGTGTTAGTGTTGAAAAACCACTTTTCGCACTTGTGTTTGTGTTGAAAAACTACTTTTCGCACTTGTGTTGAAAAACCACTTTTCGCACTTGTGTTGGTGCAGGAAACCACTTTTGCACTTGTATTCGTGTGGAAAAACACTTTTTGCACATGTGATAGTGTTGAAAAACCACATTTTGCACTTGTGTTAGTGTTGAAAAACCACTTTTCGCACTTGTGTTAGTGTTGAAACACCACTTTTCGCACGTGTGTTAGTGTTGAAAAACTACTTTTCGCACTTGTATTGAAAAACCACTTTTCGCACTTGTGTTGGTGCAGGAAACCACTTTTGCACTTGTATTAGTGTGGAAAAACCACTTTTCACTCTTGTGTTAGTGTTGAAAAACCACTTTTCGCACTTGTGTTGGTGCAGGAAACCACTTTTGCACTTGTATTAGTGTGGAAAAAACACTTTTTGCACTTGTGATAGTGTTGAAAAACCACTTTTCGCACTTGTATTAGTGTTGAAAAACCACTTTTTGCACTTGTGTTAGTGTTGAAAAACCACTTTTCGCACTTGTGTTGGTGCAGGAAACCACTTTTGCACTTGTATTTGTGTGGAAAAAACACTTTTTGCACTTGTGTTAGTGTTGAAAAACCACTTTTCGCACTTGTGTTAGTGTTGAAAAACCACTTTATGCACTTGTGTTAGTGTTGAAAAACCACTTTTCGCACTTGTGTTGGTGCAGGAAACCACTTTTGCACTTGTATTAGTGTGGAAAAACCACTTTTCGCACTTGTGTTAGTGTTGAAAAACCACTTTTCGCACTTGTGTTAGTGTTGAAAAACCACTTTTCACACTTGTGTTGGTGCAGGAAACCACTTTTGCACTTGTATTAGTGTGGAAAAAACACTTTTTGCACTTGTGATAGTGTTGAAAAACCACTTTTCGCACTTGTGTTAGTGTTGAAAAACCACTTTTTGCACTTGTGTTAGTGTTGAAAAACTACTTTTCACACTTGTGTTGAAAAACCACTTTTCGCACTTGTGTTGGTGCAGGAAACCACTTTTGCACTTGTATTAGTGTGGAAAAAACACTTTTTGCACATGTGATAGTGTTGAAAAACCACTTTTCGCACTTGTGTTGGTGTTGAAAAACCACTTTTCGCACTTGTGTTAGTGTTGAAACACCACTTTTCGCACTTGTGTTGGTGCAGGGAACCACTTTTGCACTTGTATTAGTGTGGAAAAAACACTTTTTGCACTTGTGATAGTGTTGAAAAACCACTTTTCGCGCTTGTGTTAGTGTTGAAAAACCACTTTTCGCACTTGTGTTGGTGCAGGAAACCACTTTTGCACTTGTAATAGTGTGGAAAAACACTTTTTGCACTTGTGATAGTGTTTAAAAACCACTTTTCGCACTTGTGTTAGTGTTGAAAAACCACTTTTCGCACTTGTGTTGGTGCAGGATACCACTTTTGCACTTGTATTAGTGTGGAAAAACCACTTTTCGCACTTGTGTTAGTGTTGAAAAACCACTTTTCGCACTTGTGTTAGTGTTGAAAAACCACTTTTCGCACTTGTGTTGGTGCAGGATACCACTTTTACACTTGTATTAGTGTGGAAAAAACACTTTTTGCACTTGTGATAGTGTTGAAAAACCACTTTTCGCACTTGTGTTAGTGTTGAAAAACCACTTTTCGCACTTGTGTTAGTGTTGAAGAACCACTTTTCGCACTTGTGTTGGTGCAGGAAACCTCTTTTGCACTTGTATTAGTGTGGAAAAAACACTTTTTGCACATGTGATAGTGTTGAAAAACCACTTTTCGCACTTGTGTTAGTGTTGAAAAACCACTTTTCGCACTTGTGTTAGTGTTGAAAAACCACTTTTCGCACTTGTGTTAGTGTTGAAAAACCACTTTTCGCACTTGTGTTGGTGCAGTAAACCACTTTTGCACTTGTATTAGTGTGGGAAAAACACTTTTTGCACTTGTGATAGTGTTGAAAAACCACTTTTCGCACTTGTGTTAGTGTTGAAAAAACACTTTTCGCACTTGTATTAGTGTTGAAAAACCACTTTTCGCACTTGTGTTGGTGCAGGAAACCACTTTTGCACTTGTATTTGTGTGGAAAAAACACTTTTTGCACTTGTGTTAGTGTTGAAAAACCACTTTTCGCACTTGTGTTAGTGTTGAAAAACCACTTTACGCACTTGTGTTAGTGTTGAAAACCCACTTTTCGCACTTGTGTTGGTGCAGGAAACCACTTTTGCACTTGTATTAGTGTGGAAAAAACACTTTTTGCCCTTGTGATAGTGTTGAAAAACCACTTTTCGCACTTGTGTTAGTGTTGAAAAACCACTTTTCGCACTTGTGTTGGTGCAGGAAACCACTTTTGCACTTGTATTCGTGTGGAAAAACCACTTTTCGCACTTGTGTTAGTGTTGAAAAACCACTTTTCGCACTTGTGTTAGTGTTGAAAAACCACTTTTCACACATGTGTTGGTGCAGGAAACCACTTTTACACTTGTATTAGTGTGGAAAAAACACTTTTAGCACTTGTGTTAGTGTTGAAAAACCACTTTTCGCACTTGTGTTAGTGTTGAAAAACCACTTTTTGCACTTGTGTTAGTGTTGAAAAACTACTTTTCGCACTTGTGTTGAAAAACCACTTTTCGCACTTGTGTTGGTGCAGGAAACCACTTTTGCACTTGTATTAGTGTGGAAAAAACACTTTTTGCACATGTGATATTGTTGAAAAACCACTTTTCGCACTTGTGTTAGTGTTGAAAAACCACTTTTCGCACTTGTGTTAGTGTTGAAAAACCACTTTTCGCACTTGTGTTGGTGCAGGAAAACCACTTTTGCACTTGTATTAGTGTGGAAAAAACACTTTTTGCACTTGTGATAGTGTTGAAAAACCACTTTTCCAACTTGTGTTAGTGTTGAAAAACCACTTTTCGCACTTGTGTTGGTGCAGGAAACCACTTTTGCACTTGTAATAGTGTGGAAAAAACACTTTTTGCACTTGTGATAGTGTTGAAAAACCACTTTTCGCACTTGTGTTAGTGTTAAAAAACCACTGTTCGCACTTGTGTTCGTGCAGGATACCACTTTTGCACTTGTATTAGTGTGGAAAAACCACTTTTCGCACTTGTGTTAGTGTTGAAAAACCACTTTTCGCACTTGTGTTAGTGTTGAAAAACCACTTTTCACACATGTGTTGGTGCAGGAAACCACTTTTACACTTGTATTAGTGTGGAAAAAACACTTTTTGCACTTGTGATAGTGTTGAAAAACCACTTTTCGCACTTGTGTTAGTGTTGAAAAACCACTTTTCGCACTTGTGTTAGTGTTGAAGAACCACTTTTCGCACTTGTGTTGGTGCAGGAAACCTCTTTTGCACTTGTATTAGTGTGGAAAAAACACTTTTTGCACATGTGATAGTGTTGAAAAACCACTTTTCGCACTTGTGTTAGTGTTGAAAAACCACTTTTCGCACTTGTGATAGTGTTGAAAAACAACTTTTCGCACTTGTGTTAGTGTTGAAAAACCACTTTTCGCACTTGTGATGGTGCAGGAAACCACTTTTGCACTTGTATTAGTGTGGAGAAAACACTTTTCGCACTTGTGTTAGTGTTGTAAAACCACTTTTCGCACTTGTGTTAGTGTTGAAAAACCACTTTTCGCATTTGTGTTGGTGCAGGAAACCACTTTTGCACTTGTGTTAGTGTTGAAAAACCACTTTTCGCACTTGTGTTGGTGCAGGAAACCACTTTTGCACTTGTATTAGTGTGGAAAAAACACTTTTTGCACTTGTGATAGTGTTGAAAAACCACATTTCGCACTTGTGTTAGTGTTGAAAAACCACTTTTCGCACTTGTGTTAGTGTTGAAAAACCACTTTTCGCACTTGTGTTGGTGCAGGAAACCACTTTTGCACTTGTATTAGTGTGGAAAAAACACTTTTCGCACTTGTGTTAGTGTTGAAAAACCACTTTTCGCACTTGTGTTAGTGTTGAAAAACCACTTTTCGCACTTGTGTTAGTGTTGAAAAACCACTTTTCGCACTTGTGTTAGTGTTGAAAAACCACTTTACGCACTTGGGTTAGTGTTGAAAACCCACTTTTCGCACTTGTGTTGGTGCAGGAAACCACTTTTGCACTTGTATTAGTGTGGAAAAAACACTTTTTGCCCTTGTGATAGTGTTGAAAAACCACTTTTCGCAATTGTGTTAGTGTTGAAAAACCACTTTTCGCACTTGTGTTAGTGTTGAAAAACCACTTTTCGCACTTGTGTTGGTGCAGGAAACCACTTTTGCACTTGTATTAGTGTGGAAAAACCACTTTTCGCACTTATGTTAGTGTTGAAAAACCACTTTTCGCACTTGTGTTAGTGTTGAAAAACCACTTTTCACACTTGTGTTGGTGCAGGAAACCACTTTTGCACTTGTATTAGTGTGGAAAAAACACTTTTTGCACTTGTGATAGTGTTGAAAAACCACTTTTTGCACTTGTGTTAGTGTTGAAAAACCACTTTTTGCACTTGTGTTAGTGTTGAAAAACTACTTTTCGCACTTGTGTTAGTGTTGAAAAACCACTTTTCGCACTTGTGTTAGTGTTGAGAAAACACTTTTCGCACTTGTGTTGGTGCAGGAAACCACTTTTGCACTTGTATTAGTGTAGAAAAAACACTTTTTGCACATGTGATAGTGTTGAAAAACCACTTTTCGCACTTGTGTTAGTGTTGAAAAACCACTTTTCGCACTTGTGTTAGTGTTGAAAAACCACTTATCGCACTTGTGTTGGTGCAGGAAACCACTTTTGCACTTGTAGTAGTGTGGAAAAACACTTTTTGCACTTGTGATAGTGTTGAAAAACCACTTTTCGCACTTGTGTTAGTGTTGAAAAAACACTTTTCGCACTTGTGTTGGTGCAGGAAACCACTTTTGCACTTGTAATAGTGTGGAAAAAACACTTTTTGCACTTGTGATAGTGTTGAAAAACCACTTTTCGCACTTGTGTTAGTGTTGAAAAACCGCTTTTCGCACTTGTGTTGGTGCAGGATACCACTTTTGCACTTGTATTAGTGTGGAAAAACCACTTTTCGCACTTGTGTTAGTGTTGAAAAACCACTTTTCGCACTTGTGTTAGTGTTGAAAAACCACTTTTCACACATGTGTTGGTGCAGGAAACCACTTTTGCACTTGTATTAGTGTGGAAAAAACACTTTTTGCACTTGTGATAGTGTTGAAAAACCACCTTTCGCACTTGTGTTAGTGTTGAAAAACCACTTTTTGCACTTGTGTTAGTGTTGAAGAACCACTTTTCGCACTTGTGTTTGTGCAGGAAACCTCTTTTGCACTTGTATTAGTGTGGAAAAACACTTTTTGCACATGTGATAGTGTTGAAAAACCACTTTTCGCACTTGTGTTAGTGTTGAAAAACCACTTTTCGCACTTGTGTTAGTGTTGAAAAACCACTTTTCGCACTTGTGTTGGTGCAGGAACCCACTTTTGCACTTGTATTAGTGTGGAAAAAACACTTTTTGCACTTGTGATAGTGTTGAAAAACAACTTTTCGCACTTGTGTTAGTGTTGAAAAACCACTTTTCGCACTTGTGATGGTGCAGGAAACCACTTTTGCACTTGTATTAGTGTGGAGAAAACACTTTTCGCACTTGTGTTAGTGTTGAAAAACCACTTTTCGCACTTGTGTTAGTGTTGAAAAACCACTTTTCGCACTTGTGTTGGTGCAGTAAACCACTTTTGCACTTGTGTTAGTGTTGAAAAACCACTTTTCGCACTTGTGTTGGTGCAGCAAACCACTTTTGCACTTGTATTAGTGTGGAAAAAACACTTTTTGCACTTGTGATAGTGTTGAAAAACCACTTTTCGCACTTGTGTTAGTGTTGAAAAACCACTTTTCGCACTGTGTTAGTGTTGAAAAACCACTTTTCACACATGTGTTGGTGCAGGAAACCACTTTTACACTTGTATTAGTGTGGAAAAAACACTTTTAGCACTTGTGTTAGTGTTGAAAAACCACTTTTCGCACTTGTGTTAGTGTTGAAAAACCACTTTTTGCACTTGTGTTAGTGTTGAAAAACTACTTTTCGCACTTGTGTTGAAAAACCACTTTTCGCACTTGTGTTGGTGCAGGAAACCACTTTTGCACTTGTATTAATGTGGAAAAAACACTTTTTGCACATGTGATATTGTTGAAAAACCACTTTTCGCACTTGTGTTAGTGTTGAAAAACCACTTTTCGCACTTGTGTTAGTGTTGAAAAACCACTTTTCGCACTTGTGTTGGTGCAGGAAAACCACTTTTGCACTTGTATTAGTGTGGAAAAAACACTTTTTGCACTTGTGATAGTGTTGAAAAACCACTTTTCCAACTTGTGTTAGTGTTGAAAAACCACTTTTCGCACTTGTGTTGGTGCAGGAAACCACTTTTGCACTTGTAATAGTGTGGAAAAAACACTTTTTGCACTTGTGATAGTGTTGAAAAACCACTTTTCGCACTTGTGTTAGTGTTAAAAAACCACTGTTCGCACTTGTGTTGGTGCAGGATACCACTTTTGCACTTGTATTAGTGTGGAAAAACCACTTTTCGCACTTGTGTTAGTGTTGAAAAACCACTTTTCGCACTTGTGTTAGTGTTGAAAAACCACTTTTCACACATGTGTTGGTGCAGGAAACTACTTTTACACTTGTATTAGTGTGGAAAAAACACTTTTTGCACTTGTGATAGTGTTGAAAAACCACTTTTCGCACTTGTGTTAGTGTTGAAAAACCACTTTTCGCACTTGTGTTAGTGTTGAAGAACCACTTTTCGCACTTGTGTTGGTGCAGGAAACCTCTTTTGCACTTGTATTAGTGTGGAAAAAACACTTTTTGCACATGTGATAGTGTTGAAAAACCACTTTTCGCACTTGTGTTAGTGTTGAAAAACCACTTTTCGCACTTGTGATAGTGTTGAAAAACAACTTTTCGCACTTGTGTTAGTGTTGAAAAACCACTTTTCGCACTTGTGATGGTGCAGGAAACCACTTTTGCACTTGTATTAGTGTGGAGAAAACACTTTTCGCACTTGTGTTAGTGTTGTAAAACCACTTTTCGCACTTGTGTTAGTGTTGAAAAACCACTTTTCGCATTTGTGTTGGTGCAGGAAACCACTTTTGCACTTGTGTTAGTGTTGAAAAACCACTTTTCGCACTTGTGTTGGTGCAGGAAACCACTTTTGCACTTGTATTAGTGTGGAAAAAACACTTTTTGCACTTGTGATAGTGTTGAAAAACCACATTTCGCACTTGTGTTAGTGTTGAAAAACCACTTTTCGCACTTGTGTTAGTGTTGAAAAACCACTTTTCGCACTTGTGTTGGTGCAGGAAACCACTTTTGCACTTGTATTAGTGTGGAAAAAACACTTTTCGCACTTGTGTTAGTGTTGAAAAACCACTTTTCGCACTTGTGTTAGTGTTGAAAAACCACTTTTCGCACTTGTGTTAGTGTTGAAAAACCACTTTTCGCACTTGTGTTAGTGTTGAAAAACCACTTTACGCACTTGTGTTAGTGTTGAAAACCCACTTTTCGCACTTGTGTTGGTGCAGGAAACCACTTTTGCACTTGTATTAGTGTGGAAAAAACACTTTTTGCCCTTGTGATAGTGTTGAAAAACCACTTTTCGCACTTGTGTTAGTGTTGAAAAACCACTTTTCGCACTTGTGTTAGTGTTGAAAAACCACTTTTCGCACTTGTGTTGGTGCAGGAAACCACTTTTGCACTTGTATTAGTGTGGAAAAACCACTTTTCGCACTTATGTTAGTGTTGAAAAACCACTTTTCGCACTTGTGTTAGTGTTGAAAAACCACTTTTCACACTTGTGTTGGTGCAGGAAACCACTTTTGCACTTGTATTAGTGTGGAAAAAACACTTTTTGCACTTGTGATAGTGTTGAAAAACCACTTTTTGCACTTGTGTTAGTGTTGAAAAACCACTTTTTGCACTTGTGTTAGTGTTGAAAAACTACTTTTCGCACTTGTGTTAGTGTTGAAAAACCACTTTTCGCACTTGTGTTAGTGTTGAGAAAACACTTTTCGCACTTGTGTTGGTGCAGGAAACCACTTTTGCACTTGTATTAGTGTAGAAAAAACACTTTTTGCACATGTGATAGTGTTGAAAAACCACTTTTCGCACTTGTGTTAGTGTTGAAAAACCACTTTTCGCACTTGTGTTAGTGTTGAAAAACCACTTATCGCACTTGTGTTGGTGCAGGAAACCACTTTTGCACTTGTAGTAGTGTGGAAAAACACTTTTTGCACTTGTGATAGTGTTGAAAAACCACTTTTCGCACTTGTGTTAGTGTTGAAAAAACACTTTTCGCACTTGTGTTGGTGCAGGAAACCACTTTTGCACTTGTAATAGTGTGGAAAAAACACTTTTTGCACTTGTGATAGTGTTGAAAAACCACTTTTTGCACTTGTGTTAGTGTTGAAAAACCGCTTTTCGCACTTGTGTTGGTGCAGGATACCACTTTTGCACTTGTATTAGTGTGGAAAAACCACTTTTCGCACTTGTGTTAGTGTTGAAAAACCACTTTTCGCACTTGTGTTAGTGTTGAAAAACCACTTTTCACACATGTGTTGGTGCAGGAAACCACTTTTGCACTTGTATTAGTGTGGAAAAAACACTTTTTGCACTTGTGATAGTGTTGAAAAACCACCTTTCGCACTTGTGTTAGTGTTGAAAAACCACTTTTTGCACTTGTGTTAGTGTTGAAGAACCACTTTTCGCACTTGTGTTTGTGCAGGAAACCTCTTTTGCACTTGTATTAGTGTGGAAAAACACTTTTTGCACATGTGATAGTGTTGAAAAACCACTTTTCGCACTTGTGTTAGTGTTGAAAAACCACTTTTCGCACTTGTGTTAGTGTTGAAAAACCACTTTTCGCACTTGTGTTGGTGCAGGAACCCACTTTTGCACTTGTATTAGTGTGGAAAAAACACTTTTTGCACTTGTGATAGTGTTGAAAAACAACTTTTCGCACTTGTGTTAGTGTTGAAAAACCACTTTTCGCACTTGTGATGGTGCAGGAAACCACTTTTGCACTTGTATTAGTGTGGAGAAAACACTTTTCGCACTTGTGTTAGTGTTGAAAAACCACTTTTCGCACTTGTGTTAGTGTTGAAAAACCACTTTTCGCACTTGTGTTGGTGCAGTAAACCACTTTTGCACTTGTGTTAGTGTTGAAAAACCACTTTTCGCACTTGTGTTGGTGCAGGAAACCACTTTTGCACTTGTATTAGTGTGGAAAAAACACTTTTTGCACTTGTGATAGTGTTGAAAAACCACTTTTCGCACTTGTGATGGTGCAGGAAACCACTTTTGCACTTGTATTAGTGTGGAGAAAACATTTTTCGCACTTGTGTTAGTGTTGAAAAACCACTTTTCGCACTTGTGTTAGTGTTGAAAAACCACTTTTCGCACTTGTGTTGGTGCAGGAAACCACTTTTGCACTTGTGTTAGTGTTGAAAAACCACTTTTCGCACTTGTGTTGGTGCAGGAAACCACTTTTGCACTTGTATTAGTGTGGAAAAAACACTTTTTGCACTTGTGATAGTGTTGAAAAACCACTTTTCGCACTTGTGTTAGTGTTGAAAAACCACTTTTCGCACTTGTGTTAGTGTTGAAAAACCACTTTTCGCACTTGTGTTGGTGCAGGAAAACCACTTTTGCACTTGTATTAGTGTGGAAAAAACACTTTTCGCACTTGTGTTAGTGTTGAAAAACCACTTTTCGCACTTGTGTTAGTGTTGAAAAACCACTTTTCGCACTTGTGTTAGTGTTGAAAAACCACTTTTCGCACTTGTGTTGGTGCAGGAAACCACTTTTGCACTTGTAATAGTGTGGAAAAAACACTTTTTGCACTTGTGATAGTGTTGAAAAACCACTTTTCGCACTTGTGTTAGTGTTGAAAAACCACTTTTCGCACTTGTGTTGGTGCAGGAAACCACTTTTGCACTTGTATTAGTGTGGAAAAAACACTTTTTGCACATGTGATAGTGTTGAAAAACCACTTTTCGCAGTTGTGTTAGTGTTGAAAAACCACTTTTCACACTTGTGTTGGTGCAGGAAACCACTTTTGCACTTGTATTAGTGTGGAAAAAACACTTTTTGCACTTGTGATAGTGTTGAAAAACCACTTTTCGCACTTGTGTTAGTGTTGAAAAACCACTTTTCGCACTTGTGTTTGTGTTGAAAAACTACTTTTCGCACTTGTGTTGAAAAACCACTTTTCGCACTTGTGTTGGTGCAGGAAACCACTTTTGCACTTGTATTCGTGTGGAAAAAACACTTTTTGCACATGTGATAGTGTTGAAAAACCACATTTCGCACTTGTGTTAGTGTTGAAAAACCACTTTTCGCACTTGTGTTAGTGTTGAAAAACCACTTTTCGCACTTGTGTTGGTGCAGGAAACCACTTTTGCACTTGTATTAGTGTGGAAAAAACACTTTTTGCACTTGTGATAGTGTTGAAAAACCACTTTTCGCACTTGTGTTAGTGTTGAAAAACCACTTTTCGCACCTGTGTTAGTGTTGAAAAACCACTTTTCGCACTTGTGTTAGTGTTGAAAAACCACTTCTCGCACTTGTGTTGGTGCAGGAAACCACTTTTGCACTTGTATTAGTGTGGAAAAAACACTTTTTGCACTTGTGATAGTGTTGAAAAACCACTTTTCGCACTTGTGTTCGTGTTGAAAAACCACTTTTCGCACTTGTGTTGGTGCAGGAAACCACTTTTGCACTTGTATTAGTGTGGAAAAACCACTTTTCGCACTTGTGTTAGTGTTGAAAAACCATTTTTCGCACTTGTGTTAGTGTTGAAAAACCACTTTTCACACTTGTGTTGGTGCAGGAAACCACTTTTGCACTTGTATTAGTGTGGAAAAAACACTTTTTGCACTTGTGATAGTGTTGAAAAACCACTTTTCGCACTTGTGTTAGTGTTGAAAAACCACTTTTTGCACTTGTGTTAGTGTTGAAAAACCACTTTTCGCACTTGTGTTCGTGCAGGAAACCACTTTTGCACTTGTATTAGTGTGGAAAAAAACACTTTTTGCACATGTGATAGTGTTGAAAAACCACTTTTCGCAGTTGTGTTAGTGTTGAAAAACCACTTTTCACACTTGTGTTGGTGCAGGAAACCACTTTTGCACTTGTATTAGTGTGGAAAAAACACTTTTTGCACTTGTGATAGTGTTGAAAAACCACTTTTCGCACTTGTGTTAGTGTTGAAAAACCACTTTTCGCACTTGTGTTTGTGTTGAAAAACTACTTTTCGCACTTGTGTTGAAAAACCACTTTTCGCACTTGTGTTGGTGCAGGAAACCACTTTTGCACTTGTATTCTTGTGGAAAAAACACTTTTTGCACATGTGATAGTGTTGAAAAACCACATTTCGCACTTGTGTTAGTGTTGAAAAACCACTTTTCGCACTTGTGTTAGTGTTGAAAAACCACTTTTCGCACTTGTGTTTGTGCAGGAAACCACTTTTGCACTTGTATTAGTGTGGAAAAAACACTTTTTGCACTTGTGATAGTGTTGAAAAACCACTTTTCGCACTTGTGTTAGTGTTGAAAAACCACTTTTCACACTTGTGTTGGTGCAGGAAACCACTTTTGCACTAGCATTAGTGTGGAAAAAACACTTTTTGCACTTGTGATCGTGTTGAAAAACCACTTTTCGCACTTGTGTTAGTGTTGAAAAACCACTTTTCGCACTTGTGATGGTGCAGGAAACCACTTTTGCACTTGTATTAGTGTGGAGAAAACACTTTTCGCACTTGTGTTAGTGTTGAAAAAACACTTTTCGCACTTGTGTTAGTGTTGAAAAACCACTTTTTGCACTTGTGTTGATGCAGGAAACCACTTTTGCACTTGTATTAGTGTGGAAAAACCACTTTTCGCACTTGTGTTAGTGTTGAAAAACCACTTTTCACACATGTGCTCGTATTGCAAAACAACTTTCTGCACTTGTGCTGGTGTTGAAAAGTGTTGAAACAGCGGATGTTGAAACGAACACATTTGCCAAACCAACACATGAAACAAACCAACGCATCCGCCAAACCAACACATCCGCCAAACCAACACATCCGCCAAACAAACATTTTCGCCAAACTAAGAAATCCGCCAAACTAACACATCTGCCAAACAAACACACGCGCCAAACTAAGACATCCACCAAACTAACACATCCGCCAAACAAACACATGCGCCAAACTAAGACATCCGCCAAACAAACACATCCGCCAAACAAACACATGCGCCAAACTAACACATCCGCCAAACAAACACTTTCGCCAAACTAAGACATCCGCCAAACAAACACATCCGCCAAACAAACACATGTGCCAAACTAAGACATCCGCCAAACTAACACATCCGCCAAACAAACACATGCGCCAAACTAAGACATCCGACAAACTAACACATCCGCCAAACAAACACATGCGCCAAACTAAGACATCCGCCAAACTAACACATCCGCCAAACAAATACATGCGCCAAACCAAGACATCCGCCAAACTAACACATCCGCCAAACAAACACGTGCGCCAAACTAAGACATCTGCCAAACTAACACATCTGCCAAACAAACATCTGCCAAACAAACACGTGCGCCAAACTAAGACATCCGACAAATGAACACATCCGCCAAACAAACACATGTGCCAAATTAAGACGTCCGACAAACTAACACATCCGCCAAATAAACACATGCGCCAAACTAACACATCCACCAAACAAACATGCGCCAAACTAAGACATCCGCCAAACTAACACATCCGCCAAACTAACACATCTGCCAAACTAACACATCCGCCAAACAAACACATGCGCCAAACTAAGACATCCGCCAAACTAACACATCCGCCAAACCAACACATGCACCAAACTAAGACATCCACCAAACAAACACTTTCGCCAAACAAACACATGCGCCAAACAAACACTTTTGCCAAACAAACATATGCGCCAAACTAAGACATCCGCCAAACCAACACATCCGCCAAACTAACACATCCGCCAAACAAACACATGCGCCAAACTAACACATCCGCCAAACAAACACATGCACCAAACTAAGACATCTGCCAAAACTAACACATCCGCCAAACAAACACATGCGCCAAACCAAGGCATCCGCCAAACTAACACATCTGCCAAACAAACACATGCGCCAAACTAAGACATCTGCCAAACTAACACATCCTCCAAACAAACACATGCGCCAAAGTAATAAATCCGACAAACGAACACATCTGCTAAACAAACACATGCGCCAAACGAAGACATCCGCCAAACTAATACATCCGCCAAACTAATATATCCGCCAAACAAACACATTCGCCAAACTAAGACATTCGCCAAACTAACACATCAGCCAAACAAACACATGCGCCAAACTAAGACATCCGCCAAAATAACACATCCGCCAAACAAATTCCTGCGCCAAACCAAGACATCCGCCAAACTAACACATCCGCCAAACAAACACATCCGCCAAACAAACACATGCGCCAAACCAAGTAATCCGCCAAACTAACACATCCGCCAAACAAACACATGCGCCAAACTAAGACATCCACCAAACTAACACAACCGCCAAACAAACATGTGCGCCAAACTAAGACATCCGCCAAACTAACACATCCACCAAACAAACACATCTGCCAAACAAACACATGCGCCAAACTAAGACATCCGCCAAACTAAGACATCTGCCAAACTAACACATCCGCCAAACTAACACATCCGCCAAACTAACACATCCGCCAAACAAACACATGCGCCAAATTAAGACATCCGACAAACTAACACATCTGCCAAACAAACACATGCACCAAACTAACACATCCGCCAAACAAACACATGCGCCAAACTAATACATCCGCCAAACTAACACATCCGCCAAACAAACACATGCGCCAAACTAAGACACCGGACAAACAAACACATCCGCCAAACAAACACATGTGCCAAACAAAGACATCCGCCAAATCAACACATCCACCAAACAACGCATTCCCCAAACTAACACATCCACCAAAAAAACACATGCGCCAAACTAAGACATCCACCAAACTAACACATTCGCCAAACAAACACATGCGCCAAACTAAGACATCCACGAAACAAACACATCCCCCAAACAAACACATCCGCCAAACAAACACATCTGCCAAACCAACGCATTCGCCAAACCAACACATCCACCAAACGCAACACATCCACCAAACCAACACATCTGCCAAACCAACACATCCGCAAAACCAACACATCCGCCAAACCAACACATCCGCCAAACCAACACATTCGCCAAACCAACATACTCGGCAAACCAACATACTCGCCAAACCAACACATTTGCTAAACCAACACATCCGCCAAACCAATACATCCGCCAAAACAACACATCCGCCAAAACAACACATCCGCCAAAACAGCACATCCGCCAAACCAACACATTCGCCAAACCAACACATCCGCCAAACCAACACATCTGCAAAACCAACGCATTCGCCAAACCAACACATCCGCCAAACCAACACATCCGCCAAACCAACACATCCACCAAACCAACACATTCACCAAACCAACATATTCGCCAAACCAACACATCCACCCAACCAACACAGCCGCCAAATCAACACATCCGCCAAACCAACACATCCGCCAAACCAACACATTCGCCAAACCAACACATTCGCCAAACCAACACATTCGCCAAACCAACACATCCGCCAAACCAACACATCCACCTAAACCAACACATCTGCAAAACCAACACATTCGCCAAATCAACACATCCGCCAAACCAACACATTCGCCAAACCAACACATCCGCCAAACCAACACATCCGCCAAACCAACACATTCACCAAACCAACATATTCGCCAAACCAACACATCCACCCAACCAACACATTCGCCAAACCAACACATTCGCCAAACCAACACATTCGCCAAATCAACACATCCGCCAAACCAACACATTCGCCAAACCAACACATCCGCCAAACCAACACATCTGCAAAACCAACACATCCACCAAACCAACACATCCACCAAACCAACACATCCGCCAAACCAACACATCCGCCAAACCAACACATCCGCCAAACCAACACATTCACCAAACCAACATATTCGCCAAACCAACACATCCACCCAACCAACACAGCCGCCAAATCAACACATCCGCCAAACCAACACATCCGCCAAACCAACACATTCGCCAAACCAACACATTCACCAAACCAACACATCCGCCAAACCAACACATCCGCCAAAACAACACATCCGCCAAACCAACACATCAGCCAAACCAACACATTCACCAAACCAACACATCCGCCAAACCAACACATCCACCAAACTAACGCGTGCACCCAACCAACACATCCACCAAATCAACACAGTCGCCAAACCAACACATTTGCCAAACCAACACATGAACCAAACCAACGCATCCGCGAAACCAACACATCCGCAAAAGCAACACATCTGCCAAACCAACACATTCGCCAAACCAACACATTCGCCAAACCAACACATCCGCCAAACCAACACATCTGCCAAAACAACACATCCGCCAAACCAACACATCTGCCAAACCAACACATTCACCAAACCAACACATCCGCCAAACCAACACATCCGCCAAACCAACACATCCGCCAAAGCAACACATCTGCCAAACCAACACATCTGCCAAACCAACACATTCGCCAAACCAACAAATTCGCCAAACCAGCACATTCACCTAACCAACACATCCACCAAACCAACTTCTGCACCAAACCAATGCATGCTCCAAACCAATGCATGCTCCAAACCAACACATTTGCCAAACCAACACATTCGCCAAACCAACACATTTGCCAAACCAACAAATGAACCAAACCAACGCATCCGCGAAACCAACACATATGCCAAACCAACACATCCACCAAACCAAAGCATGCACCAAACCAACACATCCACCAAACCAACGCATCCACCAAACCAACGTGCGCGCCAAACCAAGACATTCGCCAAACCAAGACATTCGCCAAACCAACACATTCACCAAACCAACACATTCGCCAAACTAACACATTTGCCAATCAAACACATTCGCCAAACCAACACATTCGCCAAACCAACACATTCGCCAAACCAACACATTCGCCAAACGAACAAATTCGCCAATCAAACACATTCGCCAAACCAACACATTTGCCAAACCAACACATTCGCCAAACCAACACATTCACCAAACCAACACATCCGCCAAACCAAAGCATGCACCAAACCAACGCATTCACCAAACCAAAGCATGCACCAATCCAACGCATTCACCAAACCAACGCATTCACCAAACCAACGCATCCACCAAACCAACACATTCGCCAAACCAACACATTCGCCAAACCAACACATTCACCAAACCAACACATCCGCCAAACCAAAGCATGCACCAAACCAACGCATTCACCAAACCAAAGCATGCACCAAACCAACGCATTCACCAAACCAACGCATTCACCAAACCAACGCATCCACCAAACCAACGCATCCACCAAACCAACGCATTCACCAAACCAAAGCATGCACCAAACCAACGCATTCACTAAACCAACGCATTCACCAAACCAACGCATTCACCAAACCAACGCATTCACCAAACCAACGCATCCACCAAACCAACGCATTCACCAAACCAACACATCCGCCAAACCAAAGCATGCACCAAACCAACGCATTCACCAAACCAAAGCATGCACCAAACCAACGCATTCACCAAACCAACGCATTCACCAAACCAACGCATTCACCAAACCAACGCATTCACCAAACCAACGCATTCACCAAACCAACGCATCCACCAAACCAACGCATTCACCAAACCAACGCATTCACCAAACCAACGCATTCACCAAACCAACGCATCCACCAAACCAAAGCATGCACCAAACCAACGCATTCACCAAACCAACGCATTCACCAAACCACGCATCCACCAAACCAAAGCATGCACCAAACCAACGCATCCACCAAACCAACGCATCCACCAAACCAACGCATTCACCAAACCAACGCATCCACCAAACCAAAGCATGCACAAAACCAACGCATCCACCAAACCAACGCATTCACCAAACCAAAGCATCCACCAAACCAACGCATCCACCAAACCAAAGCATGCACAAAACCAACGCATCCACCAAACCAACGCATTCACCAAACCAAAGCATCCACCAAACCAACGCATTCACCAAACCAACACATCCGCCAAACCAAAGCATGCACCAAACCAACGCATTCACCAAACCAAAGCATTCACCAAACCAACGCATTCACCAAACCAAAGCATGCACCAAACCAACGCATTCACCAAACCAAAGCATTCACCAAACCAACGCATTCACCAAACCAACGCATTCACCAAACCAAAGCATGCACCAAACCAACGCATGCACCAAACCAACGCATTCACCAAACCAAAGCATGCACCAAACCAACACATTCACCAAACCAAAGCATGCACCAAACCAACGCATTCACCAAACCAACGCATCCACCAAACCAACGCAGCCACCATACCAACGTATTCGCCAAACCAACACATCCGCCAAACCTTTTACAAACCTATAACACCTTTTTCTTCTTCTTCTATAAAAGGATGCTTTCGACTTGCTCACCAAATCTATTCATTCCAAAAAAAAATTCCATCTCTTATAGTGCATCTTTCATTCATTCCCTAAACTCTCCAGCACTCCATCCTCCCTCCAGCGTCCTCAAACGTATTTTTGACTCGAATGTCTCAAGAAACTCATTTTGCAATAAATGTTCGTTTCCCATTAATCGTACATTTTTCAAAATCCCATCACCCCAAAATCCCATTTCCCAACACCCCTCCCCTCTAAATCTACCCCCTTGCCCCTCCCCTCCAAATCATCCCCATCACCCATCTCTTTCAAATCTTCCCCCTTGCCCCTCCCCTCCAAATCTTCCCAATCACCCATTCCTTTCAAATCTCCCCCCACACCCCTCCCCTCCGAGACTCTCCCTCGCTCCTCCCCTCCTAGACTCCCCTCTCACCCCTCCTCCTCAAAGCGTCTTCCCCGCTTCTTCCCCCTTCCAACTTTCACCTTCATCTCCCTCAACCTTCTGCCTCGCTCTGCTCCCTCGTCAAATAACACCTCACTGCGCCTCTCCCAATCACCATCAAACCTTTTGTCTGCCCCATTCTTCCCTTTCTCCAAGCTATTCTGTAATCTCCGACACACCTTCAACAGCTCTCCCTACCTCTTCCTCCTCTTCCACATCTTACCCTACATATTACCCTTACCCTACCGCTCCCCCCCCCCCCCCTGTTCTGTATCCGATGCTCCCCCTTCCTCTTCCTTAACAGTATGGACCTCAAACATCCGGGGCCTTCGCTCAAACTTGTCTGATCTCTCCATACAGGTTGCTTCTGACAAACCAGACATGATCTGCTTAACAGAAACTTTCCTCCTTCATGATGTCTCTGATTCCTTGGTATCATTAACCATCATTAACTCCTTGCCATCCACCGTTTGCCCTTCACGTGACTCGTGGTGGTCCCTCTCGGCTCTCCCCCCGTTGGTATTTTTGTGCACATAAGATTGTTCACGGTTCTGTTTAAATATTATTTAAATATGTATAACCTTTCCCCTTCAGTGTTTCACTCGGTGGTATTTTACAACACGCTGTTTTTCTTCCTATTTAAAAGGCTTTTCTCAATTTCCTCTCCAACTCATTCCACCTCAAAAAAAAGAAATTCAATATCTTATACGTCTCCCTCACTACATGGTCTAAATTCACATTCATTCCATCCCTCCTCCATCATTCTGAACCGGATTGCTAACTTGAAAATCACAACAAACCCAATTTGTTTTCAATGTTCGTCTTTCATTAATCATCCACTTTCTAAACTCCCCTCTTGCCCCTCCCATCCAAATCCCTCCCCTTGCACCTACACTCCTAAACTCCCCCCTTGCCCCACCACTCTTAAACTCCCCCCCTACCCCTCCACTCCTGAACTCCCCCCTTGCCCTTCCACTCCTGAACTCCCCCCTTGCCCTTCCCCTCCTAAACTCCCCCCTCACTCCTCCCCTTCAAAACTCCCCCCCAACCCCTCCCATTCAAATCTCCCCCCATACCATTCCTCTCCAATTCTCCCTCCTCCCCCCTCCTCCTCAAAGCTGCCTCCTCCCCACTTCGTCTCCCTTCTATCTCATACCTCCACCCCCCCCCCCAACCTTCTTCTTTCCTCTGCCCCCCCTCAAACAACCCCTCTCTGTGCCTCATCCCTTCACCTTCAAACCTTTCATCCTCCTCATCCTTCCCTTTCTTGGAACTCTTCTGCAATCGCTGACACACTAACAACTGCTCTCCCTACCTCCCCCTCTCATCCTTCATCTTACCCTACTCCTCCCCTCCCCTGTCCTGTACCCGATGCTCCCCCTCTCTCTTCATTAACGGTATGGACCTCAAACATCCGGGGCCTTCGCTCAAACCTGACTGATCTCTCCATACAGGTTGCTTCTGACAATCCAGACTTGATCTGCTTAACAGAGACTTTCCTCCTTCAAGATGTCTCTGATTCCTTAATATCTCTTCCTGGTTACTCCCTCCTCCGGTATGATAGACCTGAGCCTCGGCCTGGTGGTGGGGTGGCTATCTTTATCAAAAACTCTCTTCCTCACTCTCCTTGCACTGCCCTCTCTCCTCCTCACCCCCAGGAGTACCTCTGGCTACGGCTTCCTCTCCGCTCCCACCTTTTGTTCATATGTGTTCTGTACCGTCCCCCAAACAGTGATGACTCCATCTACATTTCACTGTCTGACAACATGGACCAACTTCTATCCACTCATCCCAACTCTCTCTTCCTCATATGTGGTGACTTCAATTGTCATCATGCCACCTAGTTGGGTGTGGGTTCCTCTCTCACCAGTCATGGCACCTCAGCAAAGGACTTCTGTGACTCACTGGGATTGACACAATCTGTCAATTTCCCGACCCGGATCTCAGCCAATGGAGTATCTTCTCTTCTAGACTTGGTAATGACTAACTTCCCTGCTAATGTCTGCTGCTCTTCTTCTGCTCCAATCGGTTCTTCTGATCATGTGCTTGTCAAAGTGGACATCTCTCTGGCCATTCTCAGAGAGCCTCCTCAGCGTCGACGAGTCTGGCATTTCACTCAGGCCGACTGGGACGGTCTTCAAGCAGCCATCAATCGTCTGGATTGGTCTCCCATCTCCACTGCCTCTGACATCAATTCTTCCTGGGAATTCTTCCAAAGCAAACTGATCTCTCTCATGCACAGATTTATCCCATCTCGCCTTCAGTTGTCTTACCCTTCCTCCCGTCCATGGTACACTGAATCTTGTGGTGAGGCAGTTGCCCTGAAACAACTTGCCTTTGCCTCTTGGAAGGCTAATCCAACTGAAGGAAATCTCAGTTCCTTCCACCAAGCTCGGAACATGTGTGTGTCTACCCTCAGGAGTGCCAGGAAGCACTATCTCTCCTCACTCAAGAATGAACTCTCAAACCTGTCTCCTTCCTCCAAATCCTGGTGGCGTCTGGTCAAATCCGTTTCTGGTGTTTGTTCCCCCTCCATCCCCTCCCTTACCTCAAATGGCCACACAGTTGACATCGCACGTGACAAAGCCGAATGCCTCAACTCTGTGTTTGCCTCAAAATCCTTAGTCCCAAACCCATCTCTCTCTGTTCCCACCTTTCCCAGTCGAACCAAACTGCTCCTGGACTCTGTGACCTTCTCTCCTGACAAGGTGGAGGAGTTTTTGTCAAACCTCGACTCTGATTCTGCAACTGGACCAGATGGCATCAGCCCACGGGTCCTAAAATCCTGCTCTGCTGCTCTATCTCACCCTCTTTCTGTTCTTTTCACCCTATCTTTTGCTCAAGGTCATCTGCCAGCATCCTGGAAATCAGCAAACATTACCGCTTTACACAAAAAAGGTGCAAAAACAGATCCTTGCAACTACAGACCAATCAGCCTGCTCCCAATTATCAGCAAAGTCATGGAATCCATCATTGCTTCGGATATGAAATCTTTCCTCTTCTCCAATGGCTTGATCTCTGATCATCAATTTGGTTTCAGACCAGGTCACTCTACTCTGGACATGCTGCTTCTGCTGTCTCAACAATGGATGGAGGTCCTCAATGCCAAACAGGAAATCAGAGCTGTCTCCCTTGACATATCACGTGCCTTCGATACGGTCTGGCACACAGCTCTGCTCACCAAACTCTCCTCCTATGGTATCCATGGAAATCTCCATGCATGGCTTGCGGACTTCCTCTCTGGTCGTAGTTGTTACATATTTATGTGAATGTATGTGAATTACCATTCAGGTCTTTGCTTATCAATGTGTAGTCGATTAAGGGTTGTTGTGGTTGGAGGGTCAGGAGCCCTTCTGAAAAAGAGACCGGAAACGGAAGAAGAAAAGACACGAGGAAGAAAAGCGGCGAGGATTCTTTTTCCTCGCCCCGCTCCGACGAAAGGTGGGATCGATCTTGCGCCGCGTGGAAAAGCGGCGTTCCCAAGCCCGTCTGGCGAGAGGAGTTACCGGGACGTGTACCTACCCGGTGGACACGTAAAACGGCCGTGTGGCCGTGCACCGACCCAGCGTCTGGCACCGTTCGCGACACCGTCTACAAAGACGCGTACGGGTCGCACGTTGGGGCCTAACAACGCATTGCAAGCGGCGTGTGGCTTTTGCTTGCTTTACAGTACCCGCTTCGCGTGGCCACGAGGGGGCTGCAGCCGTGGTCCCCGGTACGATACCTGCCCGGTGGAAACACGTCCACCCGGGGTTCGTTCAACCGCCCGAGTGCGGCGAAGCCGACCATCATCTTGGTCAGGAGGGGCCCAGAGACATTGTGAGGGACAGAGACCAAAAGGGGGTCGTGAGTACAAAAGGGGATACACATATAAAAGATGGCCATCTTAATCATCTAGGGGATTGATTGTGGATTGTGAATTGTTGATGGTGGATTGCTCGGGGAAAATATCCTTGATTGTCGCATTGAAATTGTAGGGTATCCTTACCCTTGAAATATATCATTGAAACTCAGTGTTCTCTTGGGTGGAATTCATATGGATTGCGTGGCGAAAGCGCATATGTGATACAACTTTCTGGCGAAGTTCCTCTCACGGTCCGGGGGGTCACCGAGACCAGGTAGTCACCGAGGGGACCACGTAACAGAATTGGGGGCCCGTCCGGGATCTAAAATTGTATTTGTATAAAATAATAAAATAATATTTTTATTAATTAAAATTTATTAATTAAGTATTAATTGGTAAATTTTTGGGGGAAATTGGGGTAAAGTCTTGGGTGAAGGTTAACAGGTGTTAACGATAGTCACCATGGCGTTTGTGGCACAGAACTTTGCGGTAACACCGAGTGAGGCACAGTTCCGAGCGTTACTAAAGTCGGACCTCTTGAAATTGGCCAAACATTTTAACTTGGAGGTCCGAACTAATTTGAGGAAGGCAGAGTTGCAGGCCACGGTGATACAATCTATGGTGGGATTAGGAACATGGGACGAGTTAGCCTGGGAGTGGCTACCCGAAGAACCAGAAGACGTTGAGCTCCGGAAACTGGAGTTGCAATTACGGAGCCAGGAACGGATCAAAGAAGAAGAAAGGAAAGCAGAAGAGAGGAGAGAAGAGAAACAAGCAGAGGAAAGGAGAGTGGAACGAGAACTCCAGGAAAGGTTAAAAGAAGAAGAAAGGAAAGCAGAAGAGAGGAGAGAAGAGAAACAAGCAGAGGAAAGGAGAGTGGAACGAGAACTCCAGGAAAGGTTAGCAGAAGAAGAAAGGAAAGCAGAAAAGGAAAGAGCAGAAGAAGAAAGGAGAGGGGAACGAGAACTCCAGGAAAGGTTAGAAAGGATGAAAACAAGGGAACTCGAAGCAGAGGAGAGAAAAGCGGAAAGGGAATTAAAGGAACGTGACATGGAGCTTCAGCAAGAAATTAAATTCAAGGAGCTGGAGTTAATGAGAGAACGGGGAGAGGCACCACCCTTGCTGACGGGGTCGACACCTTACCAGAAAACCTGGGATGTGGGCAGACATGTGAGGCTGGTTCCACCGTTCAGTGAAAAGGAAGTCGCGAGATTTTTTCCACACTTTGAGAAAGTGGCTCGACAATTAAACTGGCCGGAGGAGGCCTGGACCATACTCGTGCAAAGTGTGCTGGTGGGAAAAGCTCAAGAGATTTATTCGGCGCTACCAATGGACCAATGTGCAGATTATGAGGTACTGAAGAAGCACATCCTCAAAGCCTATGAGTTGGTTCCGGAAGCTTACAGGCAAAAATTCAGGAATGCCAGGAAGAGGGAGAGTGAGACCCATGTGGAGTTTGCCAGAGTGAAAGAAAACATGTTTGATCGGTGGTGTGAGTCAAAAGGAGTCGGGAAAGACTTCGAAACATTGCGTGACTTGATCCTGGTGGAGGAATTTCAGCAGTGTGTCCACGAGGACATCAAAGTGTACCTGCAGGAAAAGAAAGTACCAAAGTTGTGGGACGCAGCCCCCATGGCAGATGATTATGCCTTAACCCACCGAATAGGGGTCCACGAACCTAACTCCTTGCCTAGATCTCCGCAGGGGAGGTGGGGAACAGCAGGTGCGGAGAACGACAATACATGGTGGCGACCTCGAGAGGATTATGGGGACAACGCGGATACCCCACCTGGTCGAAATCAGAGGGATGCGGGCCCAAGACAAACTTATATTTCGGGGGGCCCAAGGCAGACCACGAGTTTTTCCTCCGGGCCTACTTGCGCTTTTTGCAAGAAACCTGGACACTTGATGTCCAGTTGTTACCGCATGAAAAGGGAAGACCCAGAGCGGAGTCCGACTATTACGACTCCAAATGCAATGGCCATTGTGAGAAATCGCCATCAAAAGGGTTACCAACCATTTATTTCAGAGGGGTTTGTGTCACTGGATGGAGCCTCGACTAACCGGAGACCGGTTAGGATATTGAGAGACACAGGAGCACATCAATCTTTAATGCTTGAAGGCATTTTGCCATGGTCCGAGGAGACGGCAACGGGGGATAGTGTTCGTTTACAGGGGATCGGGGGCGGTGTTAGTGCTCCACTTCATGTCATCCATTTGGAGTCCGATTTGGTGTCAGGACCGGTCACCGTCGGTTTACAAGCCACGCTTCCTGTAGAGGGTGTATCTGTGCTTATCGGGAATGATTTGGCCGGGGGTCAAGTTTATGGTAACCTGAGGGTTGGTAAAGAGCCCAGCAGGGAAAATAACACCACACCAGCTCGGGATGGCGACAAAAGTACCAAGTTATTTGTAGGGGGACTGAACTTCAAAACAGAGGAAGAAGTTCTGACCTCTGTCTTCAACAGATATGGGCCGCTGGTGGAAGTGCGGTTGGTAAGAGACAGGGAAACGCAACAGTCAAGAGGGTTCGGCTTTGTCACGTTTGCAAGCACAAAAGACGCCAGAGAGGCAGAGAAGAATTGGAATGGCAAGGATTTGGAGGGTCGGACCATAACAGTAGGGAAGGCATTTCGTAGGCGTCGAGAGGTCTACAGGAGAGTACAACTGGGCGGTAGTTTTGGTGGTGGCCGCAATCAATATTATTATGGAGGCTCCCTGAGTTACGGCAGCTCCCGAAGGAAGGATTGTCAAAGTAGTGGCCGAGAAGGAGACCGCTATTCATGGGACGACAGGGACAAGCGGTCCCACCATAATTATTAGAGAAGTTGAAGCACTGAATGCGGCGGAGCCGCCGAGCCAAGATTCCTACACGGATTAACCGTGAACGCCGTTCCTAAAGGCATCCATGTAGTGAATACTCGGCTTGGCCTCCCGGAAAAAGTGCTATAGAGTTGCTTAACTTTGGATCTTTGATCAACCCCTTAACCTTCATTCACAAGAAACTGACAGTCAAAGTCAGAGGGTCATGAGATGGAGTTTGGCTTGGCAGGAGTCCACCGGGAAATTGAACATGTAAAGGGCAGGGACAATGTCGTTGCTGGTGCTTTGTCCAGAGTGAATTACCTTTGAAAATCTCTGGGGGTTTTGTGAAATTTTGTTGCTTTATTTTTGAGTTGTGATAATTGTTGCCCAGGGGAACTGATGATTTGGGGGTTGAGTTATCTGGTTGGTTTATCCAAGTTGGCCGGCAAAGAAAGTTTTCGCTGGGTTCAAACTTTCTTTCTTGAAGGGGGGGAGTGTTACATATTTATGTGAATGTATGTGAATTACCATTCAGGTCTTTGCTTATCAATGTGTAGTCGATTAAGGGTTGTTGTGGTTGGAGGGTCAGGAGCCCTTCTGAAAAAGAGACCGGAAACGGAAGAAGAAAAGACACGAGGAAGAAAAGCGGCGAGGATTCTTCTTCCTCGCCCCGCTCCGACGAAAGGTGGGATCGATCTTGCGCCGCGTGGAAAAGCGGCGTTCCCAAGCCCGTCTGGCGAGAGGAGTTACCGGGACGTGTACCTACCCGGTGGACACGTAAAACGGCCGTGTGGCCGTGCACCGACCCAGCGTCTGGCACCGTTCGCGACACTGTCTACAAAGACGCGTACGGGTCGCACGATGGGGCCTAACAACGCGTTGCAAGCGGCGTGTGGCTTTTGCTTGCTTTACAGTACCCGTTCGCGTGGCCACGAGGGGGCTGCAGCCGTGGTCCCCGGTACGATACCTGCCCGGTGGAAACACGTCCACCCGGGGTTCGTTCAACCGCCCGAGTGCGGCGAAGCCGACCATCATCTTGGTCAGGAGGGGCCCAGAGACATTGTGAGGGACAGAGACCAAAAGGGGGTCGTGAGTACAAAAGGGGATACACATATATAAGATGGCCATCTTAATCATCTAGGGGATTGATTGTGGATTGTGAATTGTTGATGGTGGATTGCTCGGGGAAAATATCCTTGATTGTCGCATTGAAATTGTAGGGTATCCTTACCCTTGAAATATATCATTGAAACTCAGTGTTCTCTTGGGTGGAATTCATATGGATTGCGTGGCGAAAGCGCATATGTGATACAACTTTCTGGCGAAGTTCTTCTCACGGTCCGGGGGGTCACCGAGACCAGGTAGTCACCGAGGGGACCACGTAACAGTAGTCAACGTGTGGCCCTGAATGGATTTCTCTCATCTCCCCTTCCCGTTCAGGCTGGAGTTCCCCAAGGCAGTGTGCTGGGCCCTGTGCTTTTTCTGGTCTTTATCAATGATCTCTCCGACTCTCTGGAAAATCCTCTGTATCTCTTTGCTGATGACTCCACTCTCTGCCGCTCCATTCCTCTTCCCTCAGATCGGCAGTCTGCAGCCTCCTCACTCTCTGAAGACCTGGACAAAATCACAGACTGGTCAAACATGTGGAACATGTCTTTCAATCCTGACAAATCTCACACTCTTACTATGTCTCTCCGAAAAGATCGACTGGACAACCCTCCCATCTACTTTCTCAACAATCCTCTCCAAGAAGTTCTGTCGCTCAAGCTTTTGGGTCTCACCATCTGCCATGATCTTTCTTGGGAAAACCACATTTCCAAGCTGGCCTCCAAAGCCAGTCGCGACTGGGCATCCTCCGTCGTGCGAAGTCCTTCCTAGGCACACCTGAGCTCCTCACCACATACAAGGCTTTCATCCGCAGCTCAATGGAATACAGTTCTCCCCTATGGGCTGGTGCTCCTGCCTCACACCTGGCTCGGCTTCACGCTGTTGAATCCAAAGCTTTCAGAATCATTGGAATCTCCCGCGATGAAGCTATCTCTGAGGGCCTTTCACTCACTCACCGCAGGCAGGTAGGTGGTCTTTCTGTCTTCTACCGACTCCTCTCCGGCCTTGCTCCCCCAGCTCTCTCTGTGCTCTGTCCCCCAAATATTCCTACAGGTCGCACAAGATCTGCCAGCCACCCTCTGATGGTTAAACTGCCGAAATCTCGGCTCTCTGCTCACCTTCACTCTTTCATTCCTCTTTTCTCCCGCCTCTGGAACAAACTCCCACACTCACTTCAATCACACTCCTCCCTCCAGGTCTTCAAAACAGCTGTTCACCACCATCTCTTATCTTCCCCCATCCAAAACCTTGATCTTTTCTACCCCCACTATTTCACCCCAGATCCACCTTGTTTGAAATTCCAACTTCTTTCCTGGAAGTCTTGGCAGTGTCCATATGTTTTATACCTCTCCCACCCCCCCCCCCCCTTCCCATGCCTCCCCCCCAAAGCCCTCTCCCTCCCACAGTTCTCTCGATGTCTCCATGTCTCTCGGTCCCTGCTCTCAAATGTTGTGTTTGTGTCCTTCCCCCTCTCTCCCCATCTTGTCTACCGCTCCCGATGTTATTTGTTTTGTGTGTCTGTTTGTCTTTCTGTGTGATTAATGTTCGCTCTTTCACGAGCCTCGATCTTGTATACAAAAAAAAAAAAAAAAAAAAAAAAAAAAAATCTCTCCCAGGTTACTCCCTCCTCCGGTATGATAGACCTGAGCCTCGTCCTGGAGGTGGGGTTGCTATCTTTATAAAAAAAACTCTCTTCCTCACTCGACCTGCACTGCCCTCTCTCCACCTCACCCCCAGGAATACCTTTGGCTATGGCTTCCCCTTCGCTCCCACCTTTTGTTCATATGTGTGTTGTACCGTCCACCAAACAGTGATGACTCCATCTACATCTCGCTGTCTGAGAATATGGACCACCTTCTATCTACCCATCCCAACTCTCTCTTCCTCATATGTGGTGATTTCAACTGTCACCATGCCACTTGGCTGGGTGTGGGTACCTCTCTCACCAGCCATGGCTCTTCAGCAAAGGACTTCTGTGACTCACTGGGACTGACACAATCTGTCAATTTCCTGACCCGGATTTCAGTCAACGGAGCATCTTCTCTTCTGGACTTGGTTATGACTAACTTCCCTGAAAATGTCTGCTGCTCTTCTTCTGCTCCAATCGGCTCTTCTGATCATGTGCTTGTTAAAGTGGACATCTCTCTGACCATTCTCAGAGAGCCTCCTCAGCGTCGACGAGCCTGGCATTTCACTCAGGCCAACTGGCACGGTCTTCAAGCAGCCATCAATCATCTGGACTGGTCTGCCATCTCTACTGCCTCTGACATAAATTCTTCCTAGGAATTCTTCCAAAGCAAACTGCTCTCTCTCATGCACAGATTTATCCCATCTCGTCTTCTGTTGTTATACCCTTCCTCCCGTCCATGGTACACGGAATCTTGTGGCGAGTCTATTGCCCAGAAACAACTTGCTTTCGTCTCCTGGAAAGCAAATCCAAAGGAAGGAAATCTCATTTCCTTTCACAAAGCCCGAAACAAGTGTGTGTCCACCCTCAGGAGAGCCAGGAAACAATATCTCTCCGTTCTCAGGACCGAACTCTCTTATCTGTCTCCCTCTTCCAAATCCTGGTGGCGTCTGGTCAAATCTGTTTCTGGTGTTTGTTCCCCATCCCCTCCCTCACCTCAAATGGCCACACGGCTGACTCCGCACGTGAAAAAGCTGAATGCCTCAACTCTGTGTTTGCCTCTAAATCTTGTGTCCCAAACCCATCCCTCTCTGTACACACCATACCCAGTCGTACCCAGCTGCTCCTGGACTCTGTGTCCTTTCCTCCTGACAAGGTGGAAAAGTTTCTGTCAACCCTCGACTCGGATTCTGCAACTGGACCTGATGGCATCAGCCCACCGGTCCTAAAATCCTGTTCTTCCGCTCTTTCACTCCCTCTCTCTGTTCTCTTCACCCTCTCTTTTGCTCAAGGTCATCTTCCATCTGCTTGGAAATCTGCCAACATCACCGCTTGGCACAAAAAAGGTGTAAAAACAGATCCCAGCAACTACAGACCAATCAGCCTTTTCCCAATTATCAGCAAAGTCATGGAATCCATCATTGCTTCAGATATGAAATCTTTCCTCTTCTCCAATGGCTTGATCTCTGATCATCAATTTGGTTTCAGACCTGGACACTCTACTCTGGACATGCTGCTTCTGCTTTCTCAACAATGGATGGAGGTCCTCAATGCCAAACAGGAAATTAGAGCAGTCTCCCTTGACATATCACGTGCCTTCGATACGGTCTGGCACCCCGGTCTGCTCACCAAACTCGCCTCTTTTGGTATCCATGGAAATCTCCACGCATGGCTGGCGGACTTCCTCTCTAGTCGTAGTCAACGTGTGGCCCTGAATGGGTTTCTCTCATCTCCTCTTCCTATTCAGGCTGGAGTTCCACAAGGCAGTGTTCTGGGCCCTGTGCTTTTTCTGGTCTTCATCAATGATCTCTCTGACTCTCTTGAAAATCGTCTGTATCTCTTTGCTGATGACTCTACTCTCTGTCGCTCCATTCTTCATCCCTCAGATCGGCAGTCTGCTGCCTCCTCACTCTCTGCAGACCTGGACAAAATCACAGACTGGGCAAACAAGTGGAACATGTCTTTCAATCCTGACAAATCTCACACTCTTACGATGTCTCTCCGAAAAGACCGACTGGACAACCCTCCCATCCACTTTCTGAATAATCCTCTCCAAGAAGTTCTGTCACTCAAGGTTTTGGGTCTCACTATCTGCCATGATCTTTCCTGGGAAAACCACATTTCAAATCTGGCCTCCAAAGCCAGTCGCCGACTGGGCATCCTCTGTCGTGCGAAGTCCTTCCTTGGCACACCTGAGCTCCTCACCACATACAAGGCTTTCATCCGCAGCTCAATGGAATACTGCTCTCCCCTCTGGGCTGGTGCTCCTGCCTCACACCTAGCTCGTCTTCACGCTGTTGAAACCAAAGCATTCAGAATCATTGGAATCTCCCGCGATGAAGCTAACTCCAAGGGCCTCTCACTCACTCACCACAGGCAGGTTGGTGGTCTTTCCGTCTTCTACCGACTCCTCTCTGGCCTTGCCCCCCCAGCTCTATCTGGGCTCTGTCCAGCAAATATTCCTACAGGTCGCACAAGATCTGCTTGCAACCCTCTTATGGTCAAACTGCCAAAATCAAGACTCTCTGCTCACCTTCACTCCTTCATTCCTCTTTTCTCCCGCCTCTGGAACAAACTCCCTCACTCTCTTCAATCCCACTCCACCCTCCAGGTCTTTAAAACAGCTGTTCACCACCATCGCTTATCTTCCCCCATCCAAAACCTTGATCTTTTCTACCCCCGCTAATTGCACCCCAATTCCACTTTTTTGAAATACCAACTTCTGCACTGGAAGTCCTTGGTGTCCTTGTGTTTTATACTTCTCCCTCCCCCCCCCCTCCCCTTCCCCTTCCCATGCCTCCTCCCCCCAAGCCCTCTCTCTTCCACACATTTCCCTGCTCTCAAATGTTGTGTTTGTGTGCTTCCCCTTCTCTCCCCATCTTGTTTTCCACTCCCTCTTTTTATATATTTTGTTTGTCTGGTTGATTTGTTTGTGAAGTAAATGTTAGCTTTTTCACGAGCCTCGATTCAGTAAAAATTAAAAATTAAAAAAAAAAAAAATCCAACATCCACCAAACCAATGCATTCACCAAACAAACATCTGTCAAACCAACACAACCACCAAACCAACACATCCACCAAACCAACATACCCGCCAAACCAACATACTCGGCAAACCAACATACTCGCCAAACCAACACATTTGCTAAATCTACACATTCGCCAAACCAACACATCGGCCAAACCAACACATTCGCCAAACAAACACATCGGCCAAACCAACACATCCGCCAAACCAACACATCCCCCAAAACAACACATCCGCCAAACCAACACATCCGCCAAACCAAACCATCCGCCAAACCAACACATTCGCCAAACCAACACATTCGCCAAACCAACACATCCGCCAAACCAACACATCCGCCAAACCAACGCATCCGCCAAAACAACGCATCCGCCAAACCAACGCATTCGCCAAACCAACGCATTCGCCAAACCAACACATCCGCCAAACCAACGCATTCGCCAAACCAACACATCCACCAAACCAACACATTCGCCAAACCAACAAATTCCTCAAACCAGCACATTCGCCTAACCAACACATCCACCAAACCAACTTAAGCACCCAACCAATGCATGCTCCAAACCAACACATTTGCCAAACCAACACATTTGTCAAACCAACACATTTGTCAAACCAACACATGAACCGAACCAACGCATCCGCGAAACCAACACATCCGCCAAACTAACACATCCGCCAAACCAACACATACGCCAAACCAACACATTCGCCAAACCAACACATTCGCCAAACGAACATATTCGCCAATCAAACATTCGCCAAACCAACACATTGCCCCACCAACACATTCGCCCCACCAACACATTCGCCAAATCAACACATTCGCCAAATCAACACATCCGCCAAACCAACGTATTCGCCAAACCAACACATCCACCAAACCAACACATCCACCAAACCAACACATCCGCCAAACCAACGCATCCGCCAAACCAATGCATCCACCAAACCAATGCATTCACCAAACAAACACATCAGTCAAACCAACACATCCATCAAACCAACATATCCACCAAACCAACACATCCGCCAAACCAACACATCCGCCAAACCAACACATCCACAAAACCAACACATTCGCCAAACCAACACATTCGCCAAACCAACGTGTCCGCCAAACCAACACATGAACCAAACCAACGCATCCACCAAACAACACATCCGCCAAACCAACACATCCGCCAAACTAACACATTCGCAAAACCAACATACTCGCCAAACCAACGCATCCACAAAACCAACGCATGCACCAAACCAACACAAGCTCCAAACCAACACATTCGCCAAACCAACACATCCACCAAACCAAAGCATGCTCCAAACCAACACATTCGCCAAACCAATGCATGCACCAAACCACCACATTCACCAAACCAACACATCCACCAAACCAACGCATCCACCAAACCAAAGCATGCACCAAACCAACGCATGCTCCAAAGCAATGCATTCGCCAAAGCAACACATGAACCAAACCAACGCATCTGCGAAATCAACACATCCGCCAAACCAACACATTCACCAAACCAACACATCTGCCAAACCAACACATCCACCAAACCAACGCATGCACCAAACCAAAGCATGCACCAAACCAACGCATGCTCCAA
Source organism: Myxine glutinosa (assembly GCF_964187855.1). Taxonomy (NCBI): domain Eukaryota; kingdom Metazoa; phylum Chordata; class Myxini; order Myxiniformes; family Myxinidae; genus Myxine; species Myxine glutinosa. The sequence continues at coordinate 17,538,082 of NC_136271.1, forward strand.
AGCAATGCATTCGAAAAAACCAACACATGAACCAAACCAACGCATCTGCGAAACCAACACATCCGCCAAACCAACACATTCACCAAAACAACACATCTGCCAAACCAACACATCTACCAAACCAACACATCCACCAAACCAACACATTCACCAAACCAAAACATCTGCCAAACCAACACATCCACCAAACCAACACATCCGCGAAACCAACACATTAGCCAAACTAACACATTAGCCAAACCAACACATCCACCAAACCAACACATTCGCCAAACCAACACATTCGCCAAACCAACACATCCACCAAAGCTCTTGGTTCAAAAGAAATACTTGGAACAAAATGATAATGTATTATTCGTTAATATACTGGATGGAGATGAGTGTCATAATAAGCGTAGGTTTTTTTTTTGTTTGTTTTTTGTATACAAGATCGAGGCTCGTGAAAGAGCTAACATTAATCACACAAAAAGACAAACCGACACACAAAACACAAAAAACAAGGGGAGCGGCAGACAAGATGGGGAGAGAGGGGGAAGGACACAAACACAACATTTGAGAGCAGGGACATCGGGAGGACTTGGGGGGAGGTGGGAGAGGAATAAAACATATGAACACTGCAAGGACTCTGGGGGTGAATTACCGGGGGTAGAAAAGATCAAGGTTTTCGATGGGGGAAGATAAGAGATGGTGGTGAACAGCTGTTTTAAAGACCTGGAGGGAGAAGTGGGATTGAAGGGAGTGGGGGAGTTTGTTCCAGAGGCGGGAGAAAAGGGGAATGAAAGAGTGAAGGTGAGCAGAGAGCCTAGACTTTGGCAGTTTAACCATAAGAGGGTTGCAGGCAGATCTTGTGCGACCTGAAGGAATATTGGGGGGGACAGAGCACAGAGAGAGCTGGGGGAGCATGGCCGGAGAGGAGTCGGTAGAAGACAGAAAGACCACCAACCTGCCTGCGGTGAGTGAGTGAAAGGCCCTCGGAGTTGACTACATCGCAGGAGATTCCAATGATTCTGAAAGCTTTGGCCTCAACAGCGTGAAGCCGAGCAAGGTGTGAGGCAGGAGCACCAGCCCAGACGGGGGAACAGTATTCCATTGAGCTGCGGGTGAAAGCCTTGTATGTGGTGAGGAGCTCAGGTGTGCCAAGGAAGGACTTCGCACGACGGAGGATGCCCAGTCGGTGACTGGCTTTGGAGGCCAGCTTGGAAATGTGGTTTTCCCAAGAAAGATCATGGCAGATAGTGAGACCCAAAAGCTTGAGCGACAGAACTTCTTGGAGAGGGTTGTTGAGAAAGTAGATGGGAGGGTTGTCCAGTCGGTCCTTTCGGAGAGACATTGTAAGAGTGTGAGATTTGTCAGGATTGAAAGACATGTTCCACTTGTTTGACCAGTCTGTGATTTTGTCCAGGTCTGCAGAGAGTGAGGAGGCTGCAGACTGCCGATCTGAGGGATGAGGAATGGAGCGGCAGATAGTGGAGTCATCAGCAAAGAGATAGAGAGGATTTTCCAGAGAGTCGGAGAGGTCATTGATGAAGACCAGAAATAGCACAGGGCCCAGAACACTACCTTGGGGAACTCCAGCCAGAACAGGCAGGGAAGATGAGAGAAATTCATTCAGGGCCACACGTTGCCTACGACCAGAGAGGAAATCCGCAAGCCATGAGTGGAGATTTCCCTGAATACCATAGGAGGTGAGTTTGGTGAGCAGAGCTGGGTGCCAGATCGTATCGAAGGCACGTGATATGTCAAGTGAGACAGCTCTGATTTCCTGTTTGGTATTGAGGACCTCCATCCATTGTTGAGACAGTAGAAGCAACATGTCCAGAGTAGAATGACCTGGTCTGAATCCAAATTGATGATCAAGATCAAGCCATTGGAGAAGAGGAAGGATTTGATATCTGAAGCAATGATGGAATCCATGACTTTGCTGATAATTGGGAGCAGGCTGATTGGTCTGTAGTTGCAAGGATCTGTTTTTGCACCTTTTTTGTGTAAAGCGGTAATGTTTGCTGATTTCCAAAATGCTGGCAGATGACCTTGAGCAAAAGAGAGGGTGAAAAGAACAGAGAGAGGGTGAGATCGAGCGGCAGAGCAGGATTTTAGGACCCGAGGGCTGATGCCATCTGGTCCAGTTGCAGAATCAGAGTCGAGGTTTGATAAAAACTTCTCCACCTTGTCAGGAGAGAAGGACACAGAGTCCAGGAGCAGTTGGGTTCGACTGGGAAAGGTGGGAACAGAGAGAGATGGGTTTGGGACACAAGATTTTGAGGCAAACACAGAGTTGAGGCATTTGGCTTTGTCACGTGCGGTGTCAACTGTGTAGCCATTTGAGGTAAGGGAGGGGATGGAGGGGGAACAAACACCAGAAACGGATTTGACCAGACGCCACCAGGATTTGGAGGAAGGAGACAGGTTTGAGAGTTAAATCTTGAGTGTGGAGAGATAGTGCTTCCTGGCACTCCTGAGGGTAGAAACACACTTGTTTCGAGCTTGGTGGAAGGAACTGAGATTGCCTTCAGTTGGATTTGCCTTCCAAGACGCAAAGGAAAGTTGTTTCAGGGCAACTGCCTCACCACAAGATTCAGTGTACCATGGACGGGAGGAAGGGTAAGACAACTGAAGACGAGATGGGATAAATCTGTGCGTGAGAGAGCAGTTTGCTTTGGAAGAATTCCCAGGAAGAATTGATGTCAGAGGCATTAGAGATGGGAGACCAGTCCAGTTGATTGATGGCTGCTTGCAGACCGTGCCAGTCAGCCTGAGTGAAATGCCAGACTCGTCGGCGCTGAGGAGGCTCTCTGAGAATGGCCAGTGAGATATCCACTTTAACAAGCACATAATCAGAAGAACCGATTGGAGCAGAAGACAGCAGACATTTGCAGGGAAGTTAGTCATAACCAAGTCCAGAAGAGAAGATACTCCATTGACTGAGATCCGGGTCGGGAAATTGACAGATTGTGTCAGTCCCAATGAGTCACAGAAGTCCTTTGCTGAGGTGCCATGGCTGGTGAGAGATGAACCCACACCCAGCCAGCTGGCATGATGACAGTTGAAGTCGCCACATATGAGGAAGAGAGAGTTTGGATGAGTTGATAGAAGTTGGTCCATGTTGTCCGACAGAGAAATGTAAATGGAGTCATCACTATTTGGAGGACGGTACAGAACACATATGAACAAAAGGTGGGAGCGGAGAGGAAGCCATAGCCAGAGGTACTCCTGTGGGTGGGGTGGAGAGAGGGCAGTGCAGGGAGAGTGAGGAAGAGAGTTTTTGATAAAGATAGCCACCCCACCACCAGGACAAGAAATGCCAAAGGTTGAAGGTTGATGCCAAAGGTTGAAGGGCTGTTCATTGTCTCCTTGTTTGGGTTTGCAACAGTTGTCAATACACACCAGGGGTTTGATTTGATAAATATGAAACTGGCTAAACTTGATCATGTCTCATTGGGCGGGGGGGGGGGGGGGGGGGGGAATAAGGGTGCATAATTTTATGGTGGGACAGACGGTCAGAAAGTTTTTTTTTCTCGTTTTCGCCATTCACTTACATGTAAAATTAGAGGTGGTCCAGGAACAACATTTTCCTTCTACTAACGTGGATTCGTAATCCTTTCCTTGCTGATATAAACTGTATTAATGATGCAGACCTTGCCAAAGATGACCTCATTGCCCTGAGGACAAAGGAAATGATATGACATGAGTTCAACTTGAAGAGTCTTGGAGAATTTTTGTGTTCCTTGACACAAGCCTCCCCTCGTCTGGCAAAGCGAGCTGTGGGAGCTCCGATTCCGTTTGCAACCACATATCTTGCGAGTCAGGATTTTCAGCACTTGTTACCATCAAAACGAAAAGTAGAAATCGATTGGATGTCAAACATGACATGCGTGTTGCCTTGTCAAAGACCACTCCACAATTTCATCTTCTTATTGAAGCCAAACAACAACAGCCTTCTCACTTTAATGTACTTTTGAGCAGAATTGAAGTTTATTTTTTGTTTAATTTGCACAATTTGGATATATTTCATTTTATTCAGGGAATGGTCATTGATTTTTGCATGAAAAAAGTGAGATATATTCTTTGTAAAGATTGTTTTATTAATTCTAATTATGACAGTATGTGAAGGAAATAATTTTCCTATGCAATAAAATGTATTCATTGCATGCAAAATTTTGTGTTTATGTGCTTATGTGCATTTTTCTGGGGAGGGGTCCGTAGCTTTCACCAGATTCTCAAAGGGGTCCATGACTCAAAAAAGATAAACCCCTGTTCAAGAGGGATCATTCCACTGCAAAGGTATCAGTCTTGTTTCAAGCATGTGGTAGTGGGTTGAAAAAAAAAAAAAACCCCATAGCGTAATCATGATCGGAAATGATAGCTTTCAGCCATGTTAATGATCATTTATTTTCACGAATAAGCATGATGCATAATGCATAATTCACAAGCAGGTTCATGGGGTAAGATATCATCATTTAATAATTTTAGATTGGTGGTGACTTCCTTCTGTACCTTTAAAAAAAATGTATTGGACAAATGACAACGTGTACTATTGAGTACTCAAATTGCATTTATTTTAAACTCATCGTAATCACCAAAGACAAAAACATGTAAATAATGAAAAATCACCATAAAAAGTTTGTAACGACAATGCAAAACCGCTTCCTTTGCTCGTGGTCAATGGGAGTGAGAGGTGTACGATTAAAGGTGTGGGGTGAGGGGGAGAGGTGAAATTAATTAAAGTGAAGGGGGAGGAGGGGTTGGCCGAGTGGGGTTCTGCATTGTCATTACACAGAGGACAAAAGGAATACATCGCAAAAAAAAAAAAAAAAACAGTCTTAGACTGACACGAGTTAAAGAACCAAATAATGTTGGGCATCAGCCAAAGGGGCGAATGAGCTTAAAAGATGCTAAAACAACAACAGCATAGTAGCAGCCTCATCAAGCAGGACAGTACAATATCGCTTTGAAAAGCACCAAGCGAGGACACGGAGACCCGGGTGGGGATAGAAAAACGCACCCACGACCGAGTGAAACACGTGAGAGTAATGTTTAAATGTATTATTTACACTACAATGTATCTTTCTTTACTCCCATCTTAAATATCAGGATTGGAGAGGGGAGGAAGGGCGTGGGGAAAGAAAAGAAAAATTGTTCACATCATGACATCTTAACATCACACAAATAAATAGTCTTTGCTCGGCACCTTTAATACAATTAACCCTCTAGGAACACCAGGATATATCTCATTGTGATGAACTTTTAATGCCCTGAGAGGATTAAATGTTTCAATTTTTAAATTGGTAAAAGAACAAATGGTTTTCCTTCAAGTCAAGTGTGAAAGACGTTTAAAAAAGACTTTCAAAGACAGCCTGTATGGATTGACCTTGGACCAGAGAAGCCAGAATAATAATAATAATACCAAAATGGCTGCCTTAAAGCACACTTACTCAACATGCATAATGAACTACATTGTGCTTTTAAAAGTTCAACATCTAAATAGCTGAATGATTTAAATATGATGGGGTTTCAAGTGGAAAAAGAAGAGAAATAAGTAGCAGGATGTTAAAAAACAACTCTGTTCTGTTGGGTTGAAGAGACATACAGGGAAAGGCTAACACTAAAAAAAACAAATAAAGGCCTCACAATTCACGAGGCGTTCCTTTTCGAATGACGTAACACAATTATATGTCACAGGCATTCCTTTTCCAATTATATGTCACAGGCATTCCTTTTCCAATGATGTAGCATGATTACATGCTACGGTCATTCCTTTTCCAATGATGTAGCATGATTACATGTCACAGTCATTCCTTTTCCAATGACGTAGCATGATTACATGTCACGGTCATTCGTTTTCCAATGATGTAGCACGATTACATGTCACAGTCACTCCTTTTCCAATGATGTAGCACGATTACATGTCACAGTCACTCCTTTTCCAATGACGTAGCATGATTACATGTCACGGTCATTCGTTTTCCAATGATGTAGCACGATTACATGTCACAGTCACTCCTTTTCCAATGATGTAGCACGATTACATGTCACAGTCACTCCTTTTCCAATGATGTAGCACGATTACATGTCACAGTCACTCCTTTTCCAATGATGTAGCACGAGTACATGCTACAGTCATTCCTTTTCCAATGACATAGCATAATTACATGTCACGGTCATTCCTTTTCCAATGATGTGGCACGATAACATGTCACGGTCATTCCTTTTCCAATGATGTAGCACGATTACATGCTACAGTCATTCCTTTTCCAATGATGTAGCATAATTACATGTCACGGTCATTCCTTTTCCAATGATGTGGCACGATAACATGTCACGGTCATTCCTTTTCCATTGATGTAGCACGATTACATGCTACAGTCATTCCTTTTCCAATGATGTAGCACGATTACATGCTACAGTCATTCCTTTTCCAATGATGTAGCATAATTACACGTCACGGTCATTCCTTTTCCAATGATGTGGCACGATAACATGTCACGGTCATTCCTTTTCCATTGATGTAGCATAATTACACGTCACGGTCATTCCTTTTCCAATGACATAGCATAATTACATGTCACGGTCATTCCTTTTCCATTGATGTAGCACGATTACATGCTACAGTCATTCCTTTTCCAATGATGTAGCACGATTACATGCTACAGTCATTCCTTTTCCAATGATGTAGCATAATTACACGTCACGGTCATTCCTTTTCCAATGATGTGGCACGATAACATGTCACGGTCATTCCTTTTCCATTGATGTAGCAGGATTACATGTGAAACATAAAATACACAGACTCGAGGTTGTTTATAGTGATGCGGATGAGGATGTCTAAAGACAAGGCACATCACTGAGTAGCTTGTAGTTGGGAGAGTTCATTTGTAGTTGGGAGAGTTCATTTGTAATTGGAAGAGTTCATAATCACCGAAACGGTTCGAACCACACAGAGGAAAACACAAAGAACAAACGACGTGAAGTGATGTCAAAAAACGCCAAATGCACATGAACCCCCTAGGCCACATCGGTTGAAACAGATTTTCTGAGCTTTTCGTGTTTCTTGACAAAACCTTGAGCTGTTCGTGCTTGCGTGTTCTCCACTCTGCAGTTTCTGCAATTCCGGTTCCAAGGCAAATGTTCAGATCAACTGCCCGGAAGGCCCTTGCTCTTATGTACAGATTTTTAAATACGTAACGAATCACCATTTGCTTTTTTTAAATCCTTTCGGCTTCATTTCTTGCAGTAAACACTAATGGAAAGGCCTGAGCTTAGCACCAGGATCTTGGAGAACACGGTTTACCATCAAACTGCAGCTTTCCCAGGATCCTTTACAGGAAGAACGGTAGGTGATTATACGGTGGAATGTTCGCCGTTGCTCATGAAGTTCACATGTGTCGGGGGTGCAACAACCACTGAAACCCCTGTTCAATCAACAAAAGCAAAATTAATTAGGGGTGTTGGGGGCACAAGAGCTTATGCTGTTTTTGTTTTTAATACTGAAGGACAGGATCATTAAGAGCCATGTTCTACCGAGCAGTCTGCACTCGTTACAAATCTACATACGAGCAGCAGGTGAAGAAGAGCTGCAGGTGTTGGAAATCGCAGTGTAGCAACCACCGTAGGCAACCTCGTACTCGGGGTCATATTTTTCCTCTTTGATGGCCACCTTTTTGGCATCATCTACAGTGTGGAACAACATTGGCGTAAGTGAAGGTACGGAGCAGTTCCAACAATGTTAATGGACATAAAGGTAAAAAATCCAGTCAGGATGGAATTATACTCAGAGAAAAAATGTTTGTTTGTTTTATCTTCTGAATAGCATAAATTGTTGCAAAATCAACAATCGTGTGACTCAGAGCTCCACTTGCCTCATTTGTAGCTGTTAATGCCCTAAATCCCCATAATGTGGCAGCCTCTTTTAAAAATAACACTCCATTTAAATTACCAATTACCTTTTTTTTTTTTCTTTTTTTTTTTTTTTAATTACCAATACATTTTCAAACTGTGCAGACCAACTGCAATAATTGTATTAGAATGAAGGAAAGACGACACTAACCCTGAGCCTTCTCCAGATCAAACGTGTAGTCCGTCTCTTGTACTTCACCAGTGGTCATCTTTCCATGCAGTTTCAAGCTCAGTTCCTTTAGCTTGATATAGAAATGCACTTTGTCTTGGGCCCGAGGAAATTGGGCACAGCGTGCGCTCGATGATGGCATCACGTAGCAAACCTGTCGGCAAGGAGAAGAAAAAAAAACAACACCGACCAGACAATTGCATATCGACAGTGACGGGTGTGCTCATACCGAGCCCACCGATCGTCCACATTGCCCAGCCTGAGAATCCACATTGCACCAGGCAGAGAATGCACACATTTACACATAATGAGGTACGATGGTGAAGCGTGACGTGAGATAAGTAAGAGGTAGCACCGTACAGTTTACTTGAGCAAATGTAATCACTCTTACAAAGGATAATACAGGAGAGAAATTTACAACTCACTCATTTTACTCACTCACTCACTCATTTTACAGACACGAGTCTCTAACACATTCGCTTTAGTAAAAAGGTCGCGGTCAAGGTGGATGTATACTGTTTGGTGGATGTATATTCCAGTAATATTTTTGGTAATTTAATATTATGTAAATATTTTAAAGTATTTTTTTCAAAACAGCTGTTCACCACCATCTCACATCTTCCTCCATCCAAAACCTTGATCTTTTCTACCCACACTAATCCACCCCAAATCCACCTACTTCAAATTCCGTTTTCTTTCCTTTCGTTTCGATCTGATATTTATGCAAGATGGCACCCCTCCGCTTTGCGGGGAAAAATGGCCTCTAAACGGTGGTTTTTTCCTGAAAGTCCTTATACAGGGTGGGTGGAAAGTCGCTCCCTATTTTAAAGTACTTATAAATTATGTATAAAATGCGAGTGTATTACTATATATTATTGTGCTGTGTTCTTTAACGTTGTACAATTAACTTTAACACTGTACAATTAACTTTAACGTTGTACAACTTTAACGTCTCTCTCGGACGAAGACTGCGACATTCGCATGGAGTTCGGGGAAATCATGCTGGCTTGGCATGAAGACTGGCCCCCTCTCTTCCGCAACATCCTCTGGAGCGACGAGGCGGTGTTCCACGTCGGAGGCTTTGTCAACCGTCACAACTGCCACTACTGGGCAGGAGAGGATCCTGTGGTTTGCGCTGAAAAAATTCAGAATCGGCCAAAGGTAACGGTGTGGTGTGGTATGACCTCGGATAAGGTTGTGGGCCCGTTCCTTCTGTGCAACACCATGAATGCTGAGCGGTACCTGGCTATGTTGCGAGACGAGGTCTGGCCAGTTGTCAGCACATGGGAGAATATCGACGATCTGATATTTATGCAAGATGGCGCCCCTCCGCATTTTGCTCATGTCGTTCGTGACTGGCTGGATGTCAACTTCCCAGGGCGTTGGATGGGTCGTCGTGGTCCAAATGAATGGCCAGCCAGGAGCCCCGACTTGACACCGTGCGACTTCTTTCTTTGGGGGTGGGCAAAGGAAGAAGTGTACCGCACCAAACCGAGGACATTGGAAGAACTGGAGGACCGTATTCGGGAAGTCATGTCTTCCATCCTGCCGGAGTTCCTACTGAAGTCAGTGGACGCCATTCCTGGGCGGCTCCAGAAGCTGGTGGCAAGAGTTGGAGCCCACATTGAATTCTAGAGAAAACTTAACCTTTGTGCCTACCTTTTCAAATTACTTCTTTTCAAATAAATTGATAATGTTCGACTTTTTTTACCAATCTAAAATAGGGAGTGACTTCCCACCCACCCTGTAGTATCCATCTTGTTTATCATGTGTACCCTGCCCCCATACTACATACCTGTACCTATAAATTCATTCTAAAATACGCAATTTGGTGTCTGTCTGCTTGACCACGATACATTTGCTTCGTTTCTTCTCCAATCTCAACCAAACATGACAGGAGGACTAAAGGTCACATGATGGAGGTTGAAGTGACTTAATTTATCCCCCTCCACAAGGGGGGTTTCCGCCTTGGGCAAAAATCCGTGTTAAAGTGCATATCTCTTTTAACATGGCTAATTGTGGTGTTTTTCCAAGGCCGTTTCTAATAACAAAAGTAATAACATTTATGATAACAGCATTATATTATTACAAAACAATATTAAAACTAATAATATCCCCCAAAATGCTGCGTTAACATGTAAAACTACAACGGCACTTGTAGAGCGCATACCTCCACCAAGCCAAACAGTATACATTTTGTATCCCACTGAATGGTCGGATCTGCATCCAGACCTGAATGAAAATCAAATCAATTTGTCATCATCACACACCTGAGACAACCCATCGACCATGCTTGCTTCGTCCGAATCCATCCAAAACGTAAGATATCATGCTATACATCTATATATATAAAACACAGTGTGTGTGTGTGTGTGTGTGTAATGCTACCGGTAGACTCCTAAACGGAGAGGCCCACGTACTTGATATTTGGCACAGACATGGCCATTGAGCCTGGGACGAACATGGCCGACCTAAAAATTGATTTCATAATATTTTTAAACCATATTTTTACCTCAGCGCATTTCAGCGAGGACTTTATGCACGGAATTTGACCGGTCGCAGAGCAGCGCGCTGATTCGCTCAGAGCGATCACGTGATGTTCCTTGCCGCCATTAACTCAGTTACGCGTTCGCACGTATTTCAGAGCGAAAAGCGATTCCGTTTTTTCACATTTCAGCGACGAACATTGCCATTCACACCACAGAGGTTTTTTTCCCTTTCATCTTTAGATCCATATTTTTTGCCAGAATGTAGCGCATTATGGCTCTCTCGAGCTCGAGTTAGCCAATCACCTGGGAGCATGAGGCCACATTGGCCACGCCCACGACAGGACGCAGAGGCAGAGTTGCAATCGATCGCTCAGAGCGATCACGTGATGTTCCTTGCCGCGCGATTGCGTTTTTTCACATTTGAGCGACGAACATTGCCATTCACACCACATAGGTTTTTTCCCCTTTCATCTTTAGATCCATATTTTTTGCCATACGTAGCGCATTATGGCTCTCTCGAGCTCGAGTTAGCCAATCACCTGGGAGCATGAGGCCACGTTGGCCACACCCACGACAGGACGCAGAGTTGCAATCCATCGCTCAGAGCGATCACGTAATGTTCCTTGCCGCGCAATTGCGTTTTTTCACATTTGAGCGAGGAACATTGCCATTCACAGCACATAGGTTTTTTTTTCTTTCATCTTTAGATCCATATTTTTTGCCATTACGTAGCGCATTATGGCTCTCTCGAGCTCGAGTTAGCCAATCACCTGGGAGCATGAGGCCATGTTGGCCACGCCCACGACGACGCAAAGTAGCAACCGTGCGTTTGCGTCGTTTCTTACCACGTGTAAACGTGGTATTTTGTCGACGAGTATTTTGAATTTGGTATTTTGAATTGGTCTACGAGTGAGTGACTGGAAGACTGACTGTGATAAAGGCAATGGCACCGAAGAAAAGAAATTCGTCACGTTCAACCTCCCGAGCAAGGAAAATCGCTGATCGGAGACTCCATGAAGCCGATGAAGGTACTTTTCACCATCGACAAGCCAATCAAGAACGTGTCTCTAGATTCAGACAGCGAGAGACAGAAGATGAGACAGAGGCACGTCTAAACGCCAATCAACAATGTCTGGCGAGGGCCAGACAGCGAGAGACAGAAGATGAGACAGAGGCACGTCTAAACGCCAATCAACAATGTCTGGCGAGGGCCAGACAGCGAGAGACAGAAGATGAGACAGAGGCACGTCTAAACGCCAATCAACAAAGTGTAGCGAGGGCCAGACAGCAGGAGACAGAAGAACAGCGCCAAAAACGACAACAACTGGCAACCATCAGGCAGACGGCAGCTGGCCATTGCATGGGAGAAGGCTGCATTCAGTTACAATCCGAACACTGACTACTCCTCAAACGTTGATATTGGCTCCATGTCGTTCACCTGTCAGTTTTGCCATGCCTTGAAATGGAAGGGAGAAACACCAGGAATGTGTTGCAGGGGAGGCAATGTCCTTTTGCCTTCTCTACAATCTCCACCGGAACCTTTGAAAGAACGACTTCAATCAACTACGACTCAATCCAGACACTTCCTGAAGGAAATCCATAATTACAACTCTTCGTTCCAAATGACTTCGTTTGGAGCAGATCGCGTCCTCACTGAGCAAGGATTCATGCCTACATTCAAGGTGCAAGGCCAGGTATACCACCTCATTGGCTCTATCCACCCTCAACCAGGTGAGCAACCGAAATTTTTACAAATCTATTTTATGGGTGACCACCGAGAAGAAGCTGCCTGACCCCCCTCCCCCTCCTTCCCCCTTCCCCCCTTCCCCTCCCCCCTCCTGCCCTCAACCCCTCCCCTCCCCCCCTCCTCCCTCCCATCCTCCCCCCTCCCACCCCTCTCCCCTCCCACCCCTCTCCCCTCCCATCCTCCCCCCTCCCACCCCTCTCCCCTCCCACCCCTCTCCCCTCCCATCCCTCCCCCCCCTCTCCTCCCCCTCCCCCCCATTCCCCTCCCCCCTCTCCTCCCCCCCATTCCCCTCCCCCTCCCCCCTCTCCTCCCCCCCGTTCCCCTCCCCTCCCCTTCCCTCCCCCGCCCGGCAATGCCGGGTACTTCTGCTAGTTGCCTATATAAAGTCTACATCCCCTTTTAAAATCTTCACCTTTTGTTGCCTCATGGCCTTGAATTAAATTGCATTAAATCAGACGTTTCCACTTTTATTTACACATCGTAACCCACAACTTCCTCGTGAAAAACGGATTTTAAAAATTTCAGAGAATTAAAAATCCAAAACTAGATTACCTCGATTGAATCAGTGTCCACCCTTATATTGAATAAATACCCTTATAATAGCAATTGTAAATAAGCTCAGGTGTAACCAATCACCTTCAAAATCACACACCAAGTTAATTGGCCTCCACCTGTGTTAAATTGTAGTGATTCTGATTATTTCCGAATAAAATCAGCTGTTCCTGTAGGTTTCCTCTGCTGGGTAGTGCATTTCACAGCAAAGACAACCATGAGCATTGAGGAGCTTTCAAAAGACTTCTGGGATAAAATTGTGGAAAGACAGATCAGGGGATTGATATAAAAAAATATTTGAAAGGCCTTGAATATCCCATGGAATACAGTCAAGACAATCATTAAGAAGTGGAAGGCCTATGGTACCACCAAGACCCTGCCTAGGTCCCTCCAAACTGGATGACTAAGCAAGGAGGAGACTGATCAGAGAGGCCAACAAGAGGCCAAAGGCATATTTGAAAGAGCTACAGGTTTTTATGGCAAAGACTGGTCACTGTGTGAACGTGACAACAATATTCCAAGCATGACACAAGTCTGGCCTGTACGGTAGGATGGCAAGAAAGAAGCCATTACTCAAAAAAGCCCACCTTGAGTCCCATTTGAGGTATACAAAAAAACTACTCCAGAGATTCTGAAGTCATGTGGCAAAACGTTTTGTGGACTGACGAAACCAAGATGCAACTTTTTGGCCTAAATGCAAAACGTTATGTTTGGTGCAAACCCAACACGAATTTTAAATATTGTGTAAATATGTTAAATTAAACCCAACACGATGTGTAAATAAAGGTGGAAAAAGTCGGATTAATGTATTTTAGTTCCAGGCAAATAAGGCAACAAAAGAAGAAAATTTTGAAAGGGGGTGTACACTTTCTATAGGCACTGCATATCGTTTTGGCTTAATCTCTCAATGATAAAGAATCACTATTTAAAATCCTAACTGGATCCGTATCCAGATCTTCACCAAAATCTAAACACTTTGTCCATGTCTCACACGCCACCTGTCCACCAGGTTTCATCCAAATCCGTCCATACGTTTTTAAAATATCCTTGCTCACAGACAAACAAATAGACATGGGTGAAACCATAACCTCTGTCCCCCTTCGATGGCGGAGGTAAATAGCTTATTGTGGCATTTCATGGAGCACCCCTACCAGAAGTAAAAAATAAACCACAAACACGTATGATTACCTTTTTTAACAGTCACTACTGCTGTTTAACACCAAAATGAAAGGGAGGAAACCTGACGTTCGTGAGGGTTGTGTGCTTATTGCGTACCCCAGTTTAACGGACCAGAGACTAGACCTACTGTAAACAGCGAAATATTAAAAACAACAACTTCTCACCACTTCAGTTTCAGGAATCCTCTTTGGCTGCTCTCCAAACTGGAAATTCTTGATCTTTTCACCAAACACTTCTTTGCTGAATATTTCAAAAATACCTGCAAAATGTGTGCCATAGTTTTACAAAATAAATAAAGGTAAAGTATAAATGTATTAGAATGGAAAAAAAAAAGAGTGAATGCAAATAAATTCCAAAGACCAGCCTACATTTTCCATTAAACACGGCAACCTTGGGACGGTACTTTTTCAACTTTTGCAGCAGAATCTTCCCACCTTCCCGGATTTCCTTGCTGAAAGGATAAACAGAGACATTATAAAACCTCACATTGATACCTGTGGGTTGGGAAAAAGGGTGGCATCGTGGGAAAGGATGGAGGTGAGGAGAAGGGTGGTGGTCGTTGAGCCCAAACTCGCGACAGAGTGTAGGGGCAATCACGATGAGTCGTGAACGCTTCCAGGCTAGAATTAATGTTGGACGGGTCGCCACCCTACCAAACGCTGCGCATGAAAATGTCTGTTGAGCCGCCAGGGGAATGAATTCAATAACAGTGAGGGCACACAGCAAAGCTTTACCCACAACCACCAAGCCAATCAGGATAAGGGGGAAGAAAGAGGACGAATGCAGGTCAATGTTCGGTACAACATTAGCAATAAACAACAAAGGTTGTTCCATGCTTAAAAAGGGAGATTAAAGTTGTACACATTCATTTTATCAAGGAGAATGGTAAAAAAGGAATAAAAGAATAATTGAGCATTCAAGCCAAGCTGTAAAGTTACAGTAAGATAATTAGTGAGAAAACAAACTGCTTTCTTGGCCCATGTTTGAGGTTTATACTACCACACAAAATATACTGCAGTGATGGCGGCCCTGAAACCTCAACATTTGTTGTTGCACATGTCCGCTTGCTTCCTGTCCAAAGACTGAGACAGCAAGCCACTGCGGCAAGAGAGTCAAGCCAGGGAAAGATTCCTGGGCCAACTACGTGTGCGACCCGACACCCAGCACTGCTATTTAATTCCCGAGGCTAAGTAAAGATTGATATATACATGTATACTACGTATACAGTATATGCACTCGAATAACCCTCTATCTTCAAACTGTTAAATAATGCGTTACATAAACAAACATCATGAGAATACCAACTAACTCAATTCTAGAACTCATCCAACTCATGTAGAACTCATGGTGAGGTGGAAAGAACTGGGAAGTGGCCATGTGCTGTGTGCAGGAAGGGTGTCAGAGTGAACTCCATCCAATGTACAATGTGCGCTGAGTGGGTTCATCAAAAATGTAGTGGTCTGAGAGGGTCATTAACCAGTGTGGCAGCTACATTCAAATGTAAGGTGTGCACAGAGGGAGCTGCAGATGGAGGAAATGTTGAGTTGGATCTTGGAGACGGCGTGAAGCTGGGAGGTGTGAAAACATTTTGCTACCTCGGAGACATGCTGAATGGAGAAGGTGGATCAGACTCGGCAACGGTTGCACGGAGTGAGATGTGCATGGAAGCAGTTTCGGGAACTGAGTGGCGTGCTGATGAGGAGGGGAGTGTCGTTGAAGCTGAAGGGAAAGGTGTATGCTGCATGTGTGAGAAGTGTTATGATTTATGGGAGCGATACATGGGTAATGAATGTAGAGCAGCAACGAAGGCTGGAAAGGGTGGAAATGCGAATGGTTCGGTGAATGTGTGGAGTATCGTTGAGAGAGAGGAAGACAAATGATGAATTGCAAAAAATGATGGGAATAGAGCCTTTGATGCTGTGAAGGTTGAGATGTTGAAGGTTTGGATGCTGTGAAGCGCAAATGATGAATCAGTGCAAATTGATGCTGTGAAGAGGAACAGGTTGAGATGGTTTGGTCATGTGTTGAGGAAGGATGAAAGTGACTGGTTGAGAAGAGTGACGGAAATGAATGTAGAAGGAAGTAGAGGACGGGGAAGCGAAGACCAAGAAAGACTTGGCTAAAGATGGTGGAAGGGGGTTAACCAGGGGAGATGCAGAAAATAGGGCAAAATGGAGAAGATTGTCATGGGAACCGCAAGGCTAACCCCCGCTCTAGCAGGGAAAATGGCCTTAAAATGCCTGTTGTTGTTGTTGTATCCTACTCCAATAAAACATCACGATAAAAATGGATAACCAAATTATGTGTAAATTTAAGAGAGAAAGTTGAAGCCAAGCAGAAAGCAATAACAAAAAGGAGCTCAATATTCTACATTTACCTTTTGAGGTCCTTGCAGCCAGGCGTTGTGCGTCCAACGATGTTGGTAAAGCCGATGCTGTACTTTTCCGGAAGCGATTGATCGTCGACATGACTCAGCTGACTATCAGTCATTCCAGACAAGAAGAGACACTTCCCTGCAAGACAGTGTGCATGTGTTTATTCTTCTTCCTCACTTCCCTTTATAGGGAGGGGGGGTGGGGGGGAAGCCGAATGGCACCAAGCTTCTGCCTTGCCTTGACCACGATACTCCTCCACTTCACCCTGTCCTCAGCCAACTCTCTCCACTCTACAACTACCCCCACCTTATTGATACCCCTCCTCACACAATCTTCCCATCTAAGCCGTGGTCTGCTTCTAATCCTCATACCTTGCTCCCCCAACCTATCCCCTCTCTTTGCCATTCTCTCTTCCTTCATTTGCACCATGTGCCCAGCACACTCCTGCCGGCTTTTTACCAACTACAATCACCCACTCGCTTCGGGAGCATGGGCAAGTAGTCTCCCTCACCCCCCAGCGGGGGAGGAGGGGGTCTTTGTGCCCATGATCTGAGGCTGGGTACTACTAACACGTATGCAAAATTTGGTGGAGTTCATACCAGCCCCGTTTTGTTTTTCTATGATTTTCAGATGTACATACATACAGTCGTGGCCAAAAATATTGGTACCCTTGCACTTTTTTCAAATAACACAATTTTCTCGAAAAATAAGTTGAAATTGACAAAACTATTTCATCTCCACAATTCTATATTTCACTGTTAATATTACAGAACCTTTGTTTTGGTTCAGAACTTAATATATGCTTTTAAATCAGAAAATAAAAAGAAATGGCATTGACAAAATTATTGACACCCAAGACTTAATACTTGGTAGCACAGCCTTGAGACAAAATAACTACAGTCACGTGCATCCTATAGCCATGAATGAGCTTCCTTCACCTCTCTACTGGCAGTTTGTCCCACTCTTCTTGTGCAAACTGCTCCAGTTCTCCCAGATTTGAAGGTTGCATTCTCCCAACTGCTGTTTTCAGATCTCCCCACAGGTGTTCAATGGGATTTAGATCTGGACTCATTGCTGGCCACTTAAGAACAGTCCAGCATTTTGTCTTGAACCATTCCTGGGTGTTTTTTGAAGTTTGTTTGGGGTCGTTGTCGTGCTGCAAGACCCATGACCTTTGACGGAGACCCAGCTTTCTGACACTGGGTTGAACATCGCGCTCCAAAATGCCTTGGTAATCTCCCAATTTCATGATGCCATGCACACATTCAAGGCACCCAGTGCTGCAGAGGCAGCACAGCAACCCCAAAACATCACTGAACCTCCTCCTGGTTTGACTGTAGGGAAGGTGTTAATTTCTTTGTTTGAAGGCTTCATTTTGTTTTCTGTAAACATAGAGATGATGTGCTTTACCTAAAGCTCTAATTTGGTCTCATATGTCCACAAGACATTCTTCCAGAAGGATTTTGGCTTGTTCAGGTGTGTTTTGGCAAACTCCAGTCGGGCTTTCTTGTCTCTTTCTTTTTTTTGTCTCTTTCTTTCTCTTTCTTTTTCTCTTTCTGTTTTTTCTTTCTCTCTCTCTCTCTCTCTCTGTCACACACACACACACACACACACACACACACACACACACACACACACACACACACACACACACACACACACACACACACACACACACACACACACACACACACACACACACACACACACCACACACACACACACGGGGTCCTACCATGGAACCCCCTTTCATCGAGTTGGCGACGGATGGTGTGAGTTGAAACCTTCGTACCTTGTGTCTGAGGGTCAGCTTGAATCTGTTTGGCAGGTGATCGAGGTGCTTTCTCCACCATTCAAACAATCCTTCGCTGCAATCTTCAATGAAGTTTTCGCTTGCGGCCATGACCAGGGAGGTTGGCTACAGTGCCACGGGCCTTAAACTTCCTGACAACATTGCGTACGGTGGACACAGGAACATCAAGGTCTCTGGAGATAGACTTGTAGCCTAGAGATTGTCCATGCTTGGCTACAATCTTGTGTCTGACTTCCTCAGGCAATTCTCTGGTTTTCTTTCTTTTCTCCATGCTCATTGTGGTACACAGTGACACAAAACAGCAGAATGATTCCTTTTCTCCATTCAAACTGGTTGAATGAGTGATTTTTATATTGCAGGCACCTGCAACTCACCATATTTGAGTTCAATTCCAAAGTGAAGGAGAATCACCTGCTTGAATTTGAATTATTTCTTACAACTTCTAAAAGGTGCCAATAATATTGTCTGGGATATTTTAGGATTTCTGTGTCGAATAAGCTAAGATTTAGTAATTGCATTCAGCTTTTTTTGTTTTGTTCCACTGCAAACCAAAGAAATACATATGGGGATACCAAAACATAATTTTTAATTTCAACAATTTTCTGGAAGAAATAGTGCATTATTTGAAAAAAGTGCAAGGGTGCCAATATTTTTGGTCACGACTGTACATACTTATTTAATACAGTCCGGAGTAGGATAGGTCGATGGGATCTCCCAGTCAAGCTTATCTGCAGACAAATTTCTTCCTTCTGGCTACCCTCTTCACTCACACAATCCTCCTGACCCAGTTGTTCATGCAAACATGCAGCCTCTGTTGTTGTCTCTCTCTACCAATGCCACTGTCTCCAGACTGCAAAGGTAGGCCAGCATTACAGAAGATACCAAAGCTTTCCCTTTCAATTTCCTTGTTATTTTTCTGTCTTCCATCAATCCCTCCACCCCAATCAACGCATTAGCACCCACCTGTATCCTTCTCCGCACCTATGCCTCCGACTTAACATCCTCCCCAGTATATTTTTCATTTTTACTCTCCTGCTTACCAGCTCTATCACCATGATAAACACGAGTTAGCTGAGAGAGCTTCCCTGCCACAAAACGATGTTTACGCTGAACTCCTCAGACATCTCAGGAGCAACCAAAACTCTTCCCTTCGTTCCCTTGTATTACCCTTCCACCAACCTAACTTCTGCTTCCGGTACTCCCATCCATCAGTGTTGCCATCACCATCTATCTCGGGACAGTGTCATTGGCCTTCTCAAGATCCACAACTCCTAATACCATTTCCACTTGCACCTCACCTCCAGCCTTTTCTCTACCTGCTGTCTCAGTGTGAACATCCCATCCGTTGTCCCCCTACCCTTTCTAAACCCCTGCTGTTCTTCGCCGATATCTATCGAAACACTCTTCCGCATCCTTCCCTCCAGAATCCTCTTCAGTAACCTCATGACATGACCAAGGAGCATCATGCCTCCTTGCCTCCATGGATCCTATACATCGCCCTTCCTCTTCCACGTCGGTACAATTCGCCCTGCCCTCTAATCCTCTGGAATTTAACCCTCTCTCATACATACTGCTGCTTCCTAAGTACCAAAAAAAATCCAGTTCTGTTTTGTGCTGTAAACTCCCACAAGATATTTTGTGGCTTTGCCACTTCCGGAAGAACAAACCAACTATGGCCAAACCATTTCAGCTCTCTCGATTCCTCGTTCCCCATACAAATTTAACAACACATTCCTCTTCACCTGGCTCCACTACTCCCGCATGCACGTTGACATCTCCCGCAGTTTCCTTCCCGTCTGTGGGCAATATATCAACGCAACACTCAACATTTGTTTCTGTATAAACTATCTATCCATCCCATCTTTCCACATCCTTGCTGATCTCTTCCGATACGATGATTCCAATGCCATTACTCCTTCCATCCCCTCCCACAAGCAACAGCTTGTACCCTCCTACCAAACTCCTCACCCTGTCCCCTATCCATTTGATCTCCTGAACACAAAACACTTCTGATGCCCTTCTCTACATCATCTCCACCATCTCGACTCCTCTCTGCTCCATTGATCCCACATTCAGCCTACCGAGCCGGATCTCGCTTCTGAATTGCTATCCACCTGGCAGAGCCAGTACCAACTTGATCAGTTTGAGATGTTCCAGTCAACAATCAGCAGCATTGGCCATGTTGTTTAGCAAACACCAAATTAAGAACAATTAAGAAATGTGTGTTCATTGATAAACAACAAATTAGAGCGATTAGCAATTGAAAATTAACCATTTAATTAAAAAAGTAATAATAATAATTGCATTGATATAGGGCCTTTTGCCGATGGATGCAGGGCACTGTGCTTAGAACAAGGCCCAATATCAGTTATTCGTCTTACAAAGAGTGAAAACCTGAAGTGGACTTACAAAAGTGATTGCCAGGTCCAGGATAGTGATGTCCCTTGTATGCCGCCATGAGCCCAGGGTTGATTCCAATCTGTGAAAAGTACTAAATTGTGTTTCAAAGATAACTTGCTCCAATAAACTATTAGAAATCCATTCACCCATTCCCTTGCATTCATTATTAAACAATGTTAACTGCGTAAAGCAAACTGATGTACACGCCTTCGTTACCGCATGTAAACGTGCCACTTACAATGACAACATTCAAATCATAGTCGAGGATGTCAGGTAGAGTTTTGGTAAGCAGCTCCTCTTCCGTCACGTCCTTGAAACGATTAATCTTCCTCTTCACTTTCTGAAAAGAATCCGTTATCTTCTCTTGCTTTCCTCCGGGTTTACGGCCAGGTTTTGACTTCTCTTGACCTTCCTTGGTTCCCTTTGCTTTTTTCTGGGATTTCGGTGGTTTCTCCACCTTGGGTAATTTTGGTGCCTTGGGTGCTTTTGGTTTTCTGGGTTCCTTAGGCTTTGCAGATGCTGCTCGCTTACGACCTTTGTTTCCTGAAAATACACAAGTCATTTACACCCCAAGCATGACAATCAGCACAATGCGGTTTTGACACAAAAATATCCCATAGCTATCTATCTGCTCTGTTTAATCCTAAATGTTTTCTTGGTAACAATAGGGAAAGAGCATTCTTTTCAATTACCTTAAATGGTAAACACAGGATAGACTAAAACAGCACTCGGTAGGGCGCAAACCTCCGCCAAGATGAACAGCTTAAATTTTGTAACCCACTGATACGCAGGATCTGCACCCAGACCATTCGTCCTCCTCATACACCAAAATTTAATTGTGGTGTTCTTATCACATATCCATCTCGTCCAAGTTTTGTCATAATCCATCCACAACTTTTTGAAATATGCTATATATCATTTTTGGCCCCGTCTCTCAATGATGAAGAATTACTGAAGAAATTATAAATTTCTCATAACTACATCCAGATCTTCACCAAAATCGAATCAATTCGGCCTCGTCACACACACACAACCTGTCCACAAAAATTAGTCTGAATCAGTTCGTAACTTTTCGACCAAGAATGGCACTCGGTAGAGCGCATACCTCCTCCGCCTGGTGAACAGTTTACGTTTTGTATCCCACCGATAGGCCGAATCTGGATTCGGACCTGAACCAAAATCTAATCGGCTTGTTCTTGTCGCCTAACCAACTCATCCACCAGGTTTTTTTCAAAACTGGTCCACAACTTTTTTTAACTGTTATACATCGCTTTTTGCCCGATCTCTCAATGGTGAACAATCACTTACAAAATTAAATAACTCTCACATTCGAATCCATATTCAGATCTTCACCAAAATCGATTCGGTCTTGTCACACACCCAACCAGTCCACCAAGTTTCGTCCAAATCCGCCTCTAGTCTAACTTTTTGAGATATGGCGCTGTATATTGGTTTTAGCCCTATTACTCATGGTGAAGAATCACTTCAAAAATTAAATAATTCTCACATGCGAATCCACATTCAGATCTTCACCAAAATCTAATTGATTCGGTCTTGTCGCATACCTAACCTCTCCACGAGGTTTCGTCCGAATCCGTCCATAACGTTTTGAACTAGAACAGCACTGGTTAGAGTGCATACCTCCGCCAGGCTGAACAGTTAATGGTTTCTATCCCACTGATCGCCCGGATCTGGATTCGGACCTGAACCAAAATCTAAAATCGGCTTGTTCTTGTTGCCTAACCAACTCATCCACCAAGTTTTGTCATAACTCGTCCACAACGTTTTGAGATATCCTGCCATATATCCTTTTTAGCCCCCCCACCCCATCTCTCAATGGTAAAGAATCCTTTTAAAATTCTGAGTTTCAGATCTGCACCAAAATCGAATCAACTCGTCCTTGTCGTACACTCTCCATGTCCACCAAGTTTCATCCGAATCCGTCCATAACTTTTTGAGACATCCTGCTCACAGAGACGCACAGGGATGAAAACATAACCCGAAGCACCACTTGCCCACAGATTTTGACGGAGCCATGTTACCAGGAATCGAGGTTTCCGCACCATTGATAAAGGGGGCGTCACCAGCACAAGGTGGCACAGGATGGGCATTTGCAATTTGTCCAGCTTGGCGAGGTTGTGCAAAATATTCTGCGTCAGAGGACACATCCTCTTGTTTGACAATAGGTTTTAACTCTGCATAATGTCCATGTGGATTGACAGGTAAGAACGGTTGGTATGTGAAGTCCTCCAGCTTGATTTTCTTGATATTGACCCTTGGGGGAGGTGGAAGAGAAAAGCAAAGGTAGTCAAGTCATGAATGCAGTTCAAGTTTGACAAATTAAACATTATTCGAGTTAATTAATCCAACCATTGCTTCAACATAGGATTTATGAACAGAAAACGCTTGAGCCAACAAATACACCTTAGAGCAGTACGTACTATGTAAACAAACTTCCATCACACGTGACATATTTAATACTTCATTGAACTTCGATTTTAACTTTAACATTTTACGGAGCTCGACATGTTGGATGCAACCAACCGCATGGTGTACGTGGCCGGAGGGTGCGGGCCCTAGTCGACAAGACACCGTACAGGATCTTTAACACGCACACCTTTAGACAGGTAAACCGGCTTAACGTCTCGTCCAAAGGACGGCTCTCCCTGCTTCCTTATGCTCCCTTAATAGAAGCAAAGTCGGACTGTGCTGCACTTTTTGTTACGGTCTAACACCAGTAGGCCTCAATCAAGGCCTCCCTTGGTTGCCTAGCTACCAAAGTGCCACAGATCCTATTCGTAACTTCCCGGGACGGTCTTCGTTCCCATCGACCCCGTCTTGCCTCGTTCCCTCCGCAGTCCCAGTGCTCGTGTTTCGCGTCTTTGACCTCGCCGGGCGCTACACACGAATGGGAAGGAAGATGGCAGACGCACGGTGGTGTAAGGCCTACCAATTTGTATTGGCCTCGTCGCCCGCGTCCATGTCGGAGCCTCTGTCCGCAACCTTCCCGTTGCTTACCCTGAAAGTACGAAGAAGACGCGAGAATTGAACAAGGGAGAATTTACCGACTAATGGACGCAACAACTTTACATGGACAGCAAGAACAAAGGCAGCACAGCCTGGGCGATACCACTGATCAGCCACAGTCCGATCGCCCGACTTCTTTCCCACAAAGCAATGACGTAACAAAATTTGTATTGATTCGTTTAAGAAAAATTGATAACTATAATTAATAAATACTAATATTTGGTTAATGATTTTCTTTACTAAAACGTCTGCGATACATAGCAATTTGCTTCCTGATTTATCCTCTCCCCCCCCCCCTCTTATTTTCTACAATGGTATAGTCTGAAGATGCGACATTCATTCAAACGATGCGTGCTCAGTCTGTCATTGGTCGAAAGATCTGACCAATGATCTGAAAGGCATTGAGACGTATTCGGAGTGATCTATTTATTACGTACACATGTTGTTTACGTTAGGTATGGGTGTGATGCAACAATGATATACATTGGTTAAGTAGCTTAGTAAGTTTATAAACGCGACGTTTTTGGCGCCATCAGTTTTTTACCAACACACTTGAAGGGTTGATGTGCGTTGGGATCTGCGAGATATGACGAGATATGTATGCATTGGTGGAGCAGTTTATTACCTCCGCCGTTAAAGGTGGGCGGTGACGATGGAGGTTATGCTTTCACACCTGTTTGTCTGTCGTCTGTTTGTGAGCAGGATATCTCAGAAAGTTATGGACAGATTCGGACAAAACTTGGTGGACAGGATGGTTGTGTAACAAGGACTATTTGATTCAATTTTGGTGAAGATCTGAATGTGGATCCGGATACGACAGTTAGTTAAATTTTTAAGTGATTCTTCACCGTTGAGTGATGGGGATAAAAACGATAAATAACATATTTCAAAAAGTTGTGGACAGATTATGACAAAACTTGGTGGATGAGTTTGGTGAGTGACAAGAACAAGCCGATTCGATTTTGGTTCATTTCGGATCCAGATCTGACCAATCAGTAGGATACAAAACATAGTGTTCAGCCTGGCGGAGGTATGCACCCTACCGAGTGCTGTTCTAGTTAAATTTGTGTTCATGACCATTGACACCACAATTTTAATGTATCTTGCCGCCTCCAAAACAGCTGGGATGGTTAGAGGAGGGCTATTGGATGGAGTGCTCAATTCCCACAAATCCTTTCAAATGGCGAGCGTTGTTGAACAAAGCCTTCAAACCTCCAGTCTGACCACTTCATTTCCAGTGGAGGTGTTATATTATTATTATTATTATTTGTATACAAGATCGAGGCTCGTGTAAGAGCTAACATTAATCACAAAAAGACAAACTGACACATAAAACATTAGATAAAGGGAGCGGGAGACAAGATGGGGAGAGAGAGGGAAGCACACAAGTACATTTGAAAGCAGGGACGTCGGGAGATCTGTGGGAGGTAGAAGGCTTGTGGGGAGGCTGGAGAGGTATACAACATATGGACACTGCTAGGACTTCCAGGAAAGAAGTCGGAATTTCAAAAAAGTGGATCTGGGGTGAATTAGCGGGGGTACAAAAGATCAAGGTTTTGGATGGGGGATCAAGGTTTTGGATAAGAGATGGTGGTGAACAGCTGTTTTAAAGACCTGGAGGGAGGAGTGGGATTGAAGAGAGTGAGGGAGTTTGTTCCAGAGGTGGGAGAAAAGAGGAATGAAGCATGAAGGTGAATCGAAAGTCTTTGGCATTTTAACCAAAAGTGAGGATGTGAAGTGGGAGTATCTGGTACCTTAAAATGGGATTTCAAGAGATTTTAAAGAGATCTAAGATTTTAAAAGATTTTTTTTTTTTTTTAATGAGCCTTAAAATGAGACCTTAAAATGAGAAATGTCATTTTAAATGAGATTCTGGTTCCTTAAAATGAGATAAAATGAACAGCAGAGCCGAAGGCCAAGACAAAGGGAGGAAAACAAGCGGTGTGCAGAGGAATTGGGGGGCAGGAGAGGATGCATACAGAAGGAAA
This sequence comes from Myxine glutinosa, assembly GCF_964187855.1. Classification (NCBI taxonomy): domain Eukaryota; kingdom Metazoa; phylum Chordata; class Myxini; order Myxiniformes; family Myxinidae; genus Myxine; species Myxine glutinosa. Next base: position 17,563,714 of record NC_136271.1, read on the forward strand.
CTCTCACTCGGAAAAACTGGGAATTTGGAAGACCTTTGATTTGGATTGATTTGGAATTTGGAAGATTGTTTTATTGTTTTGGAATTTTTGGAATTTGAAGATTTGAAGAAGATTGTTTTGGATTTGGAAGAAGAAGATTATTTGGAATATTTTTGGAAAATTTGGAAGATTGGGGTTAACGAGCGTAGAAAGATCATGGTTTTGGATCGGAGAAGATCCGAGATCAGATGAGCATGCTTCCAGGTGGTATATGAAATATGTAGTCACATGTCGAAATGACTTCATGCCACTTGATTGTATTAATAACTCTCGGAACGCAGAGCATGATGGCTCTCTGAAAGCGTTTTCGTGTTTTCCACGATCCATCCCTAAGCCATTAACAGGTGTATAACGTGCAGACTTATTTAGGAATAGACGAAGGAATGACAAATACTTCGCCGCTTCACAAGCGAGGTTCACAGATAACCTTTGCACAAATTATTTATCATAGGGGAAGGATTCTTAAAACACTCCAAAGTTTTTTGAATTTAAGTATTTTTAAAGGTAGTTTTTTGAAATAAGGTATTTTTAAGAGGTAATTTTTTGCCCTAAATAATTTTGGGAGCTATTTTTTTGAACTGCATTATTTCTAAAGGTAGTTTTTTTAAATAAAGTATTTTTGGAGGTAGTTTTTTGAACTAAATGATTTTTCAAAAGTAATTTTTAAAAATAAAGTATTTTTAAAGGTAGTTTTTTTTAAATAAAGTGTTTTTAAAGGTAGTTTTTTGAAATAAAGTATTTTACCTGCGCCACCAAAGGTGGATGGAGGTTATGTTTTCACCCGTCTGTCTGTCCGTCCGTTTGTCTGTCCGTTTGTGAACAAGACATCTCAAAAAGTTGTGGACTGATCCTGACGAAATTTGGCAGAGATGTAGTGTATGTGACACCGACGGAGTTATTAGATTTTGGTGAAGATCCAGATTCGGATCCGGCTACTAGAGTTTATTAAGTGATTCTTCACCATTGGGAGATAGGGCCAAAAACGATACATAGTAGGATATCTCAAAAAGTTATGGATGGATTTGGACGAAACTTGTTGGACCGGTTGTGTGTGTGACAAGGAATAATCGATTCAACTTTGGTGAAGAATGTTTCTACATATTATATAAATTCTGTATTGTTTTTTCCTGGTCTACTCTGAGATACAAAACGTAAACTGTTCACCAGGTGGATGTATGCTCTCGACTGAGTGCTAAATGAGTGCATTCTAGTTAGAGGTAGTTTCTCAAACCAGGCTCCGTGGTGTAAATGGTTAGTGCGTTCCCTCTGAGTCTCAGCGATCAGTTAGTGGTTCAAACACTGGCTAAATAAAACCCAAAGACCTTCTTTTAAAGAATGTGCTGCTTTATTGCTTCATGCTCAGCATTTAAATGAATGGAGCACGGACAAACAACGCTTGGAAGGCAATGGTAAACCATCCAGCATTACCCTTGCCAAGAAGTGTTTCGGCAGCACCGATATTCTGTATAAAGTACGATACATCAAAGTAAAAACAAGAAGACGTCATGCAGAGCTTGATACTTGCAAAATCCACCCCCTCCCCAAAATAAAGAAAACTTGCTATGGATACATCAAATTGTCCATTTCATTAAGATTATAACTGACGATCTTAATCAAAGCTTTGGTGAATCGGATTCAAATTGATGATTTTTCAGATGAAAATTGATGATTTTGGAAGCTTGATCTTGAGTTTATCTTTGACCTTCTGACCTCAAAAATAGTTGGTTTCCCAATTTAGTGACTCGATCTGCAAATGCTGTTCAATTTTCAAGTCAATCGGATGAAAAATGACAATTTTAGAAATTTGACCTCAAGATGACCTTTGGCCTCAAAATCAATAATAGGCTTCTTCCTTATGACCAACTCTACCATCTGGTGAGGTTTCGTGAAGATCGGTTTAAAATTGTGACCTGTAGGCGATTGACAGACAGACAGACAGACAGACAGACAGCCAAACAGACAGACAGAATAACGCACAAGACCAACCAATATATTTGAAAAATCTTCGATTTTGCAAGTAATAAAAACCTACATGGAAGAGCTGCTGTCGAAACACATTGTAGGAAGAGCGGTCACCTTGGTAATGAGTGGCACAAAAATAGACATGGGCTCTATGGTCAGAGCTTTTCACCAACTGGGAAAACCTTTGATTTAAAAGCAGATGGTTTGTCTCTTTGACAGAAACTACTGCGAAATCCATCATGACAGATGTGAAAGCTGCAGTGAGTAAATCAATATTGACTTTTAATCTACAATTTTGTACAGATTATGCATTTTATTTGAAAATAAAAATAGTTTCGTTTCACAGCAGGAAAATTTTAAACTGGAGTCAGACCATCAAGTTTTACTGTATATCCAAGTTATGATTAAACTATGTTCATTTGGTATTAAAGTTAAACTGTATATCCGAGTTATGATTAAACTATGTTCACTTCGTATTAAACTTAAACTGCATATCCAAGTTTTGATTAAACTATGTTCACTTCATATTAAAGTTAAACTGTATATCCAAGTTATGATTAAACTATGTTCACTTGGTATTAAAGTTAAACTGTATATCCGAGTTATGATAAAACTATGTTCACTTCGTATTAAACTTAAACTGCATATCCAAGTTATGATAAAACTATGTTCACTTCGTATTAAAGTTAAACTGTGTATCCAAGTTATGATTAAACTATGTTCACTTCGTATTAAAGTTAAACTGCATATCCAAGTTATGATAAAACTATGTTCACTTCGTATTAAAGTTAAACTGTATATCCGAGTTATGATTAAACTATGTTCACTTGGTATTAAAGTTAAACTGTATATGCGAGTTATGATTAAACTATGTTCACTTGGTATTAAAGTTAAACTGCATATCCAAGTTATGATAAAACTATGTTCACTTCGTATTAAAGTTAAACTGCATATCCAAGTTATGATTAAACTATGTTCACTTCGTATTAAAGTTAAACTGTGTGTCCAAGTTATGATTAAACTATGTTCACTTCGTATTAAAGTTAAACTGCATATCCAAGTTATGATAAAACTATGTTCACTTCGTATTAAAGTTAAACTGCATATCCAAGTTATGATTAAACTATGTTCACTTCGTATTAAAGTTAAACTGTATATCTGAGTTATGATTAAACTATGTTCACTTGGTATTAAAGTTAAACTGTATATCCGAGTTATGATTAAACTATGTTCACTTGGTATTAAAGTTAAACTGTATATCCGAGTTATGATTAAACTATGTTCATTTGGTATTAAAGTTAAACTGTATATCCAAGTTATGATTAAACTATGTTCACTTGGTATTAAAGTTAAACTGTATATCCGAGTTATGATTAAACTATGTTCACTTGGTATTAAAGTTAAACTGTATATCCAAGTTATGATTAAACGATGTTCACTTCGTATTAAACTTAAACTGCATATCCAAGTTATGATTAAACTATGTTCACTTGGTATTAAAGTTAAACTGTATATCCAAGTTATGATTAAACTATGTTCACTTCGTATTAAAGTTAAACTGTATATCCGAGTTATGATTAAACTATGTTCACTTCGTATTAAAGTTAAACTGTATATCCAAGTTATGATTAAACTATGTTCACTTCATATTAAAATTAAACTGCATATCCAAGTTATGATTAAACTATGTTCACTTGGTATTAAAGTTAAACTGCATATCCAAGTTATGATTAAACTATGTTCACTTCGTATTAAAGTTAAACTGCATATCCAAGTTATGATTAAACTATGTTCACTTCGTATTAAAGTTAAACTGTATATCCAAGTTATGATTAAACTATGTTCACTTGGTATTAAAATTAAACTGTACATCCAAGTTATGATTAAACAATGTTCACTTGGTATTAACGTTAAACTGTATATCCAAGTTATGATTAAACTATGTTCATTTGGTATTAAAATTAAACTGTATATCCGAGTTATGATTAAACTATGTTCATTTGGTATTAAAGTTAAACTGTATATCCGAGTTATGATTAAACTATGTTCATTTGGTATTAAAGTTAAACTGTATATCCGAGTTATGATTAAACTATGTTCACTTGGTATTAAAATTAAACTGTATATCCGAGTTATGATTAAACTATGTTCACTTGGTATTAAAATTAAACTGTATATCCGAGTTATGATTAAACTATGTTCACTTGGTATTAAAGTTAAACTGTATATCCGAGTTATGATTAAACTATGTTCACTTGGTTTTAAAATTAAACTGTATATCCGAGTTATGATTAAACTATGTTCATTTGGTATTAAAATTAAACTGTATATCCGAGTTATGATTAAACTATGTTCACTTCGTATTAAAATTAAACTGTATATCCGAGTTATGATTAAACTATGTTCACTTGGAATTAAAATTAAACTGTATATCCGAGTTATGATTAAACTATGTTCATTTGGTATTAAAATTAAACTGTATATCCGAGTTATGATTAAACTATGTTCACTTGGTATTAAAATTAAACTGTATATCCGAGTTATGATTAAACTATGTTCATTTGGTATTAAAGTTAAACTGTATATCCAAGTTATGATTAAACTATGTTCACTTGGTATTAAAATTAAACTGTATATCCAAGTTATGATTAAACTATGCTCACTTGGTATTAAAGTTAAACTGTATATCCAAGTTATGATTAAACTATGTTCACTTGGTATTAAAGTTAAACTGTATATCCGAGTTATGATTAAACTATGTTCACTTGGTATTAAAGTTAAACTGTATATCCGAGTTATGATTAAACTATGCTCACTTGGTATTAAAGTTAAACTGTATATCCAAGTTATGATTAAACTATGTTCATTTGGTATTAAAGTTAAACTGTATATCCAAGTTATGATTAAACTATGTTCACTTCGTATTAAAGTTAAACTGTATATCTGAGTTATGATTAAACTATGTTCACTTGGTATTAAAGTTAAACTGTATATCCGAGTTATGATCAAACTATGTTCACTTGGTATTAAAGTTAAACTGTATATCCGAGTTATGATTAAACTATGTTCATTTGGTATTAAAGTTAAACTGTATATCCGAGTTATGATTAAACTATGTTCATTTGGTATTAAAGTTAAACAGTATATCCAAGTTATGATTAAACTATGTTCACTTGGTATTAAAATTAAACTGTATATCCAAGTTATGATTAAACTATGTTCACTTGGTATTAAAGTTAAACTGTATATCCAAGTTATGATTAAACTATGTTCACTTGGTATTAAAGTTAAACTGTATATCCAAGTTATGATTAAACTATGCTCACTTGGTATTAAAGTTAAACTGTATATCCAAGTTATGATTAAACTATGTTCACTTGGTATTAAAGTTAAACTGTATATCCGAGTTATGATTAAACTATGTTCACTTGGTATTAAAGTTAAACTGTATATCCAAGTTATGATTAAACTATGTTCACTTCGTATTAAAGTTAAACTGTATATCCAAGTTATGATTAAACTATGTTCACTTGGTATTAAAGTTAAACTGTATATCCGAGTTATGATTAAACTATGTTCACTTGGTATTAAAGTTAAACTGTATATCCAAGTTATGATTAAACAATGTTCACTTCGTATTAAACTTAAACTGCATATCCAAGTTATGATTAAACTATGTTCACTTGGTATTAAAGTTAAACTGTATATCCAAGTTATGATTAAACTATGTTCACTTGGTATTAAAGTTAAACTGTATATCCGAGTTATGATTAAACTATGTTCACTTGGTATTAAAGTTAAACTGTATATCCAAGTTATGATTAAACGATGTTCACTTCGTATTAAACTTAAACTGCAAATCCAAGTTATGATTAAACTATGTTCACTTGGTATTAAAGTTAAACTGTATATCCGAGTTATGATTAAACTATGTTCACTTGGTATTAAAGTGAAACTGTATATCCAAGTTATGATTAAACGATGTTCACTTCGTATTAAACTTAAACTGCATATCCAAGTTATGATTAAACTATGTTCACTTGGTATTAAAGTTAAACTGTATATCCAAGTTATGATTAAACGATGTTCACTTCGTATTAAACTTAAACTGCATATCCAAGTTATGATTAAACTATGTTCACTTGGTATTAAAGTTAAACTGTATATCCAAGTTATGATTAAACTATGTTCACTTGGTATTAAAGTTAAACTGTATATCCAAGTTATGATTAAACTATGTTCACTTCGTATTAAACTTAAACTGCATATCCAAGTTATGATTAAACTATGTTCACTTGGTATTAAAGTTAAACTGTATATCCAAGTTATGATTAAACTATGTTCACTTGGTATTAAAGTTAAACTGTATATCCAAGTTATGATTAAACTATGTTCACTTCGTATTAAACTTAAACTGCATATCCAAGTTATGATTAAACTATGTTCACTTGGTATTAAAGTTAAACTGTATATCCAAGTTATAATTAAACTATGTTCACTTGGTATTAAAGTTAAACTCTATATCCAAGTTATGATTAAACTATGTTCACTTCGTATTAAACTTAAACTGCATATCCAAGTTATGATTAAACTATGTTCACTTGGTATTAAAGTTAAACTGTATATCCAAGTTATGATTAAACGATGTTCACTTCGTATTAAACTTAAACTGCATATCCAAGTTATGATTAAACTATGTTCACTTGGTATTAAAGTTAAACTGTATATCCGAGTTATGACTAAACTATGTTCACTTGGTATTAAAGTTAAACTGTATATCCAAGTTATGATTAAACTATGTTCACTTGGTATTAAAGTTAAACTGCATATCCAAGTTATGATTAAACTATGTTCACTTCGTATTAAAGTTAAACTGTATATCCAAGTTATGATTAAACTATGTTCACTTGGTATTAAAGTTAAACTGCATATCCAAGTTATGATTAAACTATGTTCACTTGGTATTAAAGTTAAACTGCATATCCAAGTTATGATAAAACTATGTTCACTTGGTATTAAAGTTAAACTGTATATCCAAGTTATGATTAAACGATGTTCACTTCGTATTAAACTTAAACTGCATATCCAAGTTATGATTAAACTATGTTCACTTGGTATTAAAGTTAAACTGTATATCCAAGTTATGATTAAACTATGTTCACTTGGTATTAAAGTTAAACTGTTTATCCAAGTTATGATTAAACTATGTTCACTTCGTATTAAACTTAAACTGCATATCCAAGTTATGATTAAACTATGTTCACTTGGTATTAAAGTTAAACTGTATATCCAAGTTATGATTAAACGATGTTCACTTCGTATTAAACTTAAACTGCATATCCAAGTTATGATTAAACTATTTTCACTTGGTATTAAAGTTAAACTGTATATCCGAGTTATGACTAAACTATGTTCACTTGGTATTAAAGTTAAACTGTATATCCAAGTTATGATTAAACTATGTTCACTTGGTATTAAAGTTAAACTGCATATCCAAGTTATGATTAAACTATGTTCACTTCGTATTAAAGTTAAACTGTATATCCAAGTTATGATTAAACTATGTTCACTTGGTATTAAAGTTAAACTGCATATCCAAGTTATGATTAAACTATGTTCACTTGGTATTAAAGTTAAACTGCATATCCAAGTTATGATTAAACTATGTTCACTTCGTATTAAAGTTAAACTGTATATCCAAGTTATGATTAAACGATGTTCACTTCGTATTAAACTTAAACTGCATATCCAAGTTATGATTAAACTATGTTCACTTGGTATTAAAGTGAAACTGTATATCCAAGTTATGATTAAACCATGTTCACTTGGTATTAAAGTTAAACTGTATATCCAAGTTATGATTAAACGATGTTCACTTCGTATTAAACTTAAACTGCATATCCAAGTTATGATTAAACGATGTTCACTTGGTATTAAAGTTAAACTGTATATCCAAGTTATGATTAAACTATGTTCACTTCGTATTAAAGTTAAACTGTATATCCGAGTTATGATTAAACTATGTTCACTTCGTATTAAAGTTAAACTGTATATCCAAGTTATGATTAAACTATGTTCACTTCATATTAAAATTAAACTGCATATCCAAGTTATGATTAAACTATGTTCACTTGGTATTAAAGTTAAACTGCATATCCAAGTTATGATTAAACTATGTTCACTTCGTATTAAAGTTAAACTGCATATCCAAGTTATGATTAAACTATGTTCACTTCGTATTAAAATTAAACTGTATATCCGAGTTATGATTAAACTATGTTCACTTGGTATTAAAATTAAACTGTATATCCGAGTTATGATTAAACTATGTTCACTTGGTATTAAAGTTAAACTGTATATCCGAGTTATGATTAAACTATGTTCACTTGGTATTAAAATTAAACTGTATATCCGAGTTATGATTAAACTATGTTCATTTGGTATTAAAATTAAACTGTATATCCGAGTTATGATGAAACTATGTTCACTTCGTATTAAAATTAAACTGTATATCCGAGTTATGATTAAACTATGTTCACTTGGTATTAAAATTAAACTGTATATCCGAGTTATGATTAAACTATGTTCATTTGGTATTAAAATTAAACTGTATATCCGAGTTATGATTAAACTATGTTCACTTCGTATTAAAATTAAACTGTATATCCGAGTTATGATTAAACTATGTTCATTTGGTATTAAAGTTAAACTGTATATCCAAGTTATGATTAAACTATGTTCACTTGGTATTAAAATTAAACTGTATATCCAAGTTATGATTAAACTATGTTCACTTGGTATTAAAGTTAAACTGTATATCCAAGTTATGATTAAACTATGTTCACTTGGTATTAAAGTTAAACTGTATATCCAAGTTATGATTAAACTATGCTCACTTGGTATTAAAGTTAAACTGTATATCCAAGTTATGATTAAACTATGTTCACTTGGTATTAAAGTTAAACTGTATATCCGAGTTATGATTAAACTATGTTCACTTGGTATTAAAGTTAAACTGTATATCCGAGTTATGATTAAACTATGCTCACTTGGTATTAAAGTTAAACTGTATATCCAAGTTATGATTAAACTATGTTCATTTGGTATTAAAGTTAAACTGTATATCCGAGTTATGATTAAACTATGTTCACTTGGTATTAAAATTAAACTGTATATCCAAGTTATGATTAAACTATGTTCACTTGGTATTAAAGTTAAACTGTATATCCGAGTTATGATTAAACTATGTTCATTTGGTATTAAAGTTAAACTGTATATCCGAGTTATGATTAAACTATGTTCATTTGGAATTAAAGTTAAACTGTATATCCAAGTTATGATTAAACTATGTTCACTTGGTATTAAAATTAAACTGTATATCCAAGTTATGATTAAACTATGTTCACTTGGTATTAAAGTTAAACTGTATATCCAAGTTATGATTAAACTATGTTCACTTGGTATTAAAGTTAAACTGTATATCCAAGTTATGATTAAACTATGCTCACTTGGTATTAAAGTTAAACTGTATATCCAAGTTATGATTAAACTATGTTCACTTGGTATTAAAGTTAAACTGTATATCCGAGTTATGATTAAACTATGTTCACTTGATATTAAAGTTAAACTGTATATCCAAGTTATGATTAAACTATGTTCACTTGGTATTAAAGTTAAACTGTATATCCAAGTTATGATTAAACTATGTTCACTTGGTATTAAAGTTAAACTGTATATCCGAGTTATGATTAAACTATGTTCACTTGGTATTAAAGTTAAACTGTATATCCGAGTTATGATTAAACTATGTTCACTTGGTATTAAAGTTAAACTGTATATCCAAGTTATGATTAAACTATGTTCACTTCGTATTAAAGTTAAACTGTATATCCAAGTTATGATTAAACTATGTTCACTTGGTATTAAAGTTAAACTGTATATCCAAGTTATGATTAAACTATGTTCACTTGGTATTAAAGTTAAACTGTATATCCGAGTTATGATTAAACTATGTTCACTTGGTATTAAAGTTAAACTGTATATCCGAGTTATGATTAAACTATGCTCACTTGGTATTAAAGTTAAACTGTATATCCAAGTTATGATTAAACCATGTTCACTTGGTATTAAAGTTAAACTGTATATCCAAGTTATGATTAAACTATGCTCACTTGGTATTAAAGTTAAACTGTATATCCAAGTTATGATTAAACTATGCTCACTTGGTATTAAAGTTAAACTGTATATCCAAGTTATGATTAAACTATGTTCACTTGGTATTAAAGTAAAACTGTATATCCGAGTTATGATTAAACTATGTTCACTTGGTATTAAAGTTAAACTGTATATCCAAGTTATGATTAAACTATGTTCACTTCGTATTAAACTTAAACTGCATATCCAAGTTATGATTAAACTATGTTCACTTGGTATTAAAGTTAAACTGTATATCCAAGTTATGATTAAACTATGTTCACTTGGTATTAAAGTTAAACTGTATATCCAAGTTATGATTAAACTATGTTCACTTCGTATTAAACTTAAACTGCATATCCAAGTTATGATTAAACTATGTTCACTTGGTATTAAAGTTAAACTGTATATCCAAGTTATAATTAAACTATGTTCACTTGGTATTAAAGTTAAACTCTATATCCAAGTTATGATTAAACTATGTTCACTTCGTATTAAACTTAAACTGCATATCCAAGTTATGATTAAACTATGTTCACTTGGTATTAAAGTTAAACTGTATATCCAAGTTATGATTAAACGATGTTCACTTCGTATTAAACTTAAACTGCATATCCAAGTTATGATTAAACTATGTTCACTTGGTATTAAAGTTAAACTGTATATCCGAGTTATGACTAAACTATGTTCACTTGGTATTAAAGTTAAACTGTATATCCAAGTTATGATTAAACTATGTTCACTTGGTATTAAAGTTAAACTGCATATCCAAGTTATGATTAAACTATGTTCACTTCGTATTAAAGTTAAACTGTATATCCAAGTTATGATTAAACTATGTTCACTTGGTATTAAAGTTAAACTGCATATCCAAGTTATGATTAAACTATGTTCACTTGGTATTAAAGTTAAACTGCATATCCAAGTTATGATTAAACTATGTTCACTTGGTATTAAAGTTAAACTGTATATCCAAGTTATGATTAAACGATGTTCACTTCGTATTAAACTTAAACTGCATATCCAAGTTATGATTAAACTATGTTCACTTGGTATTAAAGTTAAACTGTATATCCAAGTTATGATTAAACTATGTTCACTTGGTATTAAAGTTAAACTGTTTATCCAAGTTATGATTAAACTATGTTCACTTCGTATTAAACTTAAACTGCATATCCAAGTTATGATTAAACTATGTTCACTTGGTATTAAAGTTAAACTGTATATCCAAGTTATGATTAAACTATGTTCACTTGGTATTAAAGTTAAACTGTATATCCAAGTTATGATTAAACTATGTTCACTTCGTATTAAACTTAAACTGCATATCCAAGTTATGATTAAACTATGTTCACTTGGTATTAAAGTTAAACTGTATATCCAAGTTATGATTAAACTATGTTCACTTGGTATTAAAGTTAAACTGTATATCCAAGTTATGATTAAACTATGTTCACTTCGTATTAAACTTAAACTGCATATCCAAGTTATGATTAAACTATGTTCACTTGGTATTAAAGTTAAACTGTATATCCAAGTTATGATTAAACGATGTTCACTTCGTATTAAACTTAAACTGTATATCCGAGTTATGATTAAACTATGTTCACTTGGTATTAAAGTTAAACTGTATATCCGAGTTATGATTAAACTATGTTCACTTGGTATTAAAATTAAACTGTATATCCGAGTTATGATTAAACTATGTTCATTTGGTATTAAAATTAAACTGTATATCCGAGTTATGATGAAACTATGTTCACTTCGTATTAAAATTAAACTGTATATCCGAGTTATGATTAAACTATGTTCACTTGGTATTAAAATTAAACTGTATATCCGAGTTATGATTAAACTATGTTCATTTGGTATTAAAATTAAACTGTATATCCGAGTTATGATTAAACTATGTTCACTTCGTATTAAAATTAAACTGTATATCCGAGTTATGATTAAACTATGTTCATTTGGTATTAAAGTTAAACTGTATATCCAAGTTATGATTAAACTATGTTCACTTGGTATTAAAATTAAACTGTATATCCAAGTTATGATTAAACTATGTTCACTTGGTATTAAAGTTAAACTGTATATCCAAGTTATGATTAAACTATGTTCACTTGGTATTAAAGTTAAACTGTATATCCAAGTTATGATTAAACTATGCTCACTTGGTATTAAAGTTAAACTGTATATCCAAGTTATGATTAAACTATGTTCACTTGGTATTAAAGTTAAACTGTATATCCGAGTTATGATTAAACTATGTTCACTTGGTATTAAAGTTAAACTGTATATCCGAGTTATGATTAAACTATGCTCACTTGGTATTAAAGTTAAACTGTATATCCAAGTTATGATTAAACTATGTTCATTTGGTATTAAAGTTAAACTGTATATCCGAGTTATGATTAAACTATGTTCACTTGGTATTAAAATTAAACTGTATATCCAAGTTATGATTAAACTATGTTCACTTGGTATTAAAGTTAAACTGTATATCCGAGTTATGATTAAACTATGTTCATTTGGTATTAAAGTTAAACTGTATATCCGAGTTATGATTAAACTATGTTCATTTGGAATTAAAGTTAAACTGTATATCCAAGTTATGATTAAACTATGTTCACTTGGTATTAAAATTAAACTGTATATCCAAGTTATGATTAAACTATGTTCACTTGGTATTAAAGTTAAACTGTATATCCAAGTTATGATTAAACTATGTTCACTTGGTATTAAAGTTAAACTGTATATCCAAGTTATGATTAAACTATGCTCACTTGGTATTAAAGTTAAACTGTATATCCAAGTTATGATTAAACTATGTTCACTTGGTATTAAAGTTAAACTGTATATCCGAGTTATGATTAAACTATGTTCACTTGGTATTAAAGTTAAACTGTATATCCAAGTTATGATTAAACTATGTTCACTTGGTATTAAAGTTAAACTGTATATCCAAGTTATGATTAAACTATGTTCACTTGGTATTAAAGTTAAACTGTATATCCGAGTTATGATTAAACTATGTTCACTTGGTATTAAAGTTAAACTGTATATCCGAGTTATGATTAAACTATGTTCACTTGGTATTAAAGTTAAACTGTATATCCAAGTTATGATTAAACTATGTTCACTTCGTATTAAAGTTAAACTGTATATCCAAGTTATGATTAAACTATGTTCACTTGGTATTAAAGTTAAACTGTATATCCAAGTTATGATTAAACTATGTTCACTTGGTATTAAAGTTAAACTGTATATCCGAGTTATGATTAAACTATGTTCACTTGGTATTAAAGTTAAACTGTATATCCGAGTTATGATTAAACTATGCTCACTTGGTATTAAAGTTAAACTGTATATCCAAGTTATGATTAAACCATGTTCACTTGGTATTAAAGTTAAACTGTATATCCAAGTTATGATTAAACTATGCTCACTTGGTATTAAAGTTAAACTGTATATCCAAGTTATGATTAAACTATGCTCACTTGGTATTAAAGTTAAACTGTATATCCAAGTTATGATTAAACTATGTTCACTTGGTATTAAAGTAAAACTGTATATCCGAGTTATGATTAAACTATGTTCACTTGGTATTAAAGTTAAACTGTATATCCAAGTTATGATTAAACTATGTTCACTTCGTATTAAACTTAAACTGCATATCCAAGTTATGATTAAACTATGTTCACTTGGTATTAAAGTTAAACTGTATATCCAAGTTATGATTAAACTATGTTCACTTGGTATTAAAGTTAAACTGTATATCCAAGTTATGATTAAACTATGTTCACTTCGTATTAAACTTAAACTGCATATCCAAGTTATGATTAAACTATGTTCACTTGGTATTAAAGTTAAACTGTATATCCAAGTTATAATTAAACTATGTTCACTTGGTATTAAAGTTAAACTCTATATCCAAGTTATGATTAAACTATGTTCACTTCGTATTAAACTTAAACTGCATATCCAAGTTATGATTAAACTATGTTCACTTGGTATTAAAGTTAAACTGTATATCCAAGTTATGATTAAACGATGTTCACTTCGTATTAAACTTAAACTGCATATCCAAGTTATGATTAAACTATGTTCACTTGGTATTAAAGTTAAACTGTATATCCGAGTTATGACTAAACTATGTTCACTTGGTATTAAAGTTAAACTGTATATCCAAGTTATGATTAAACTATGTTCACTTGGTATTAAAGTTAAACTGCATATCCAAGTTATGATTAAACTTTGTTCACTTCGTATTAAAGTTAAACTGTATATCCAAGTTATGATTAAACTATGTTCACTTGGTATTAAAGTTAAACTGCATATCCAAGTTATGATTAAACTATGTTCACTTGGTATTAAAGTTAAACTGCATATCCAAGTTATGATTAAACTATGTTCACTTGGTATTAAAGTTAAACTGTATATCCAAGTTATGATTAAACGATGTTCACTTCGTATTAAACTTAAACTGCATATCCAAGTTATGATTAAACTATGTTCACTTGGTATTAAAGTTAAACTGTATATCCAAGTTATGATTAAACTATGTTCACTTGGTATTAAAGTTAAACTGTTTATCCAAGTTATGATTAAACTATGTTCACTTCGTATTAAACTTAAACTGCATATCCAAGTTATGATTAAACTATGTTCACTTGGTATTAAAGTTAAACTGTATATCCAAGTTATGATTAAATTATGTTCACTTGGTATTAAAGTTAAACTGTATATCCAAGTTATGATTAAACTATGTTCACTTCGTATTAAACTTAAACTGCATATCCAAGTTATGATTAAACTATGTTCACTTGGTATTAAAGTTAAACTGTATATCCAAGTTATGATTAAACTATGTTCACTTGGTATTAAAGTTAAACTGTATATCCAAGTTATGATTAAACTATGTTCACTTCGTATTAAACTTAAACTGCATATCCAAGTTATGATTAAACTATGTTCACTTGGTATTAAAGTTAAACTGTATATCCAAGTTATGATTAAACGATGTTCACTTCGTATTAAACTTAAACTGCATATCCAAGTTATGATTAAACTATGTTCACTTGGTATTAAAGTTAAACTGTATATCCGAGTTATGACTAAACTATGTTCACTTGGTATTAAAGTTAAACTGTATATCCAAGTTATGATTAAACTATGTTCACTTGGTGTTAAAGTTAAACTGCATATCCAAGTTATGATTAAACTATGTTCACTTCGTATTAAAGTTAAACTGTATATCCAAGTTATGATTAAACTATGTTCACTTGGTATTAAAGTTAAACTGCATATCCAAGTTATGATTAAACTATGTTCACTTGGTATTAAAGTTAAACTGCATATCCAAGTTATGATTAAACTATGTTCACTTCGTATTAAAGTTAAACTGTATATCCAAGTTATGATTAAACGATGTTCACTTCGTATTAAACTTAAACTGCATATCCAAGTTATGATTAAACTATGTTCACTTGGTATTAAAGTGAAACTGTATATCCAAGTTATGATTAAACCATGTTCACTTGGTATTAAAGTTAAACTGTATATCCAAGTTATGATTAAACGATGTTCACTTCGTATTAAACTTAAACTGCATATCCAAGTTATGATTAAACTATGTTCACTTGGTATTAAAGTTAAACTGTATATCCAAGTTATGATTAAACTATGTTCACTTCGTATTAAAGTTAAACTGTATATCCGAGTTATGATTAAACTATGTTCACTTCGTATTAAAGTTAAACTGTATATCCAAGTTATGATTAAACTATGTTCACTTCATATTAAAATTAAACTGCATATCCAAGTTATGATTAAACTATGTTCACTTGGTATTAAAGTTAAACTGCATATCCAAGTTATGATTAAACTATGTTCACTTCGTATTAAAGTTAAACTGCATATCCAAGTTATGATTAAACTATGTTCACTTCGTATTAAAATTAAACTGTATATCCGAGTTATGATTAAACTATGTTCACTTGGTATTAAAATTAAACTGTATATCCGAGTTATGATTAAACTATGTTCACTTGGTATTAAAGTTAAACTGTATATCCGAGTTATGATTAAACTATGTTCACTTGGTATTAAAATTAAACTGTATATCCGAGTTATGATTAAACTATGTTCATTTGGTATTAAAATTAAACTGTATATCCGAGTTATGATGAAACTATGTTCACTTCATATTAAAATTAAACTGTATATCCGAGTTATGATTAAACTATGTTCACTTGGTATTAAAATTAAACTGTATATCCGAGTTATGATTAAACTATGTTCATTTGGTATTAAAATTAAACTGTATATCCGAGTTATGATTAAACTATGTTCACTTCGTATTAAAATTAAACTGTATATCCGAGTTATGATTAAACTATGTTCATTTGGTATTAAAGTTAAACTGTATATCCAAGTTATGATTAAACTATGTTCACTTGGTATTAAAATTAAACTGTATATCCAAGTTATGATTAAACTATGTTCACTTGGTATTAAAGTTAAACTGTATATCCAAGTTATGATTAAACTATGTTCACTTGGTATTAAAGTTAAACTGTATATCCAAGTTATGATTAAACTATGCTCACTTGGTATTAAAGTTAAACTGTATATCCAAGTTATGATTAAACTATGTTCACTTGGTATTAAAGTTAAACTGTATATCCAAGTTATGATTAAACTATGTTCATTTGGTATTAAAGTTAAACTGTATATCCGAGTTATGATTAAACTATGTTCACTTGGTATTAAAATTAAACTGTATATCCAAGTTATGATTAAACTATGTTCACTTGGTATTAAAGTTAAACTGTATATCCGAGTTATGATTAAACTATGTTCATTTGGTATTAAAGTTAAACTGTATATCTGAGTTATGATTAAACTATGTTCATTTGGTATTAAAGTTAAACTGTATATCCAAGTTATGATTAAACTATGTTCACTTGGTATTAAAATTAAACTGTATATCCAAGTTATGATTAAACTATGTTCACTTGGTATTAAAGTTAAACTGTATATCCAAGTTATGATTAAACTATGTTCACTTGGTATTAAAGTTAAACTGTATATCCAAGTTATGATTAAACTATGGTCACTTGGTATTAAAGTTAAACTGTATATCCAAGTTATGATTAAACTATGTTCACTTGGTATTAAAGTTAAACTGTATATCCGAGTTATGATTAAACTATGTTCACTTGGTATTAAAGTTAAACTGTATATCCAAGTTATGATTAAACTATGTTCACTTGGTATTAAAGTTAAACTGTATATCCAAGTTATGATTAAACTATGTTCACTTGGTATTAAAGTTAAACTGTATATCCGAGTTATGATTAAACTATGTTCACTTGGTATTAAAGTTAAACTGTATATCCGAGTTATGATTAAACTATGTTCACTTGGTATTAAAGTTAAACTGTATATCCAAGTTATGATTAAACTATGTTCACTTCGTATTAAAGTTAAACTGTATATCCAAGTTATGATTAAACTATGTTCACTTGGTATTAAAGTTAAACTGTATATCCAAGTTATGATTAAACTATGTTCACTTGGTATTAAAGTTAAACTGTATATCCGAGTTATGATTAAACTATGTTCACTTGGTATTAAAGTTAAACTGTATATCCGAGTTATGATTAAACTATGCTCACTTGGTATTAAAGTTAAACTGTATATCCAAGTTATGATTAAACCATGTTCACTTGGTATTAAAGTTAAACTGTATATCCAAGTTATGATTAAACTATGCTCACTTGGTATTAAAGTTAAACTGTATATCCAAGTTATGATTAAACTATGCTCACTTGGTATTAAAGTTAAACTGTATATCCAAGTTATGATTAAACTATGTTCACTTGGTATTAAAGTAAAACTGTATATCCGAGTTATGATTAAACTATGTTCACTTGGTATTAAAGTTAAACTGTATATCCAAGTTATGATTAAACTATGATCACTTCGTATTAAACTTAAACTGCATATCCAAGTTATGATTAAACTATGTTCACTTGGTATTAAAGTTAAACTGTATATCCAAGTTATGATTAAACTATGTTCACTTGGTATTAAAGTTAAACTGTATATCCAAGTTATGATTAAACTATGTTCACTTCGTATTAAACTTAAACTGCATATCCAAGTTATGATTAAACTATGTTCACTTGGTATTAAAGTTAAACTGTATATCCAAGTTATAATTAAACTATGTTCACTTGGTATTAAAGTTAAACTCTATATCCAAGTTATGATTAAACTATGTTCACTTCGTATTAAACTTAAACTGCATATCCAAGTTATGATTAAACTATGTTCACTTGGTATTAAAGTTAAACTGTATATCCAAGTTATGATTAAACGATGTTCACTTCGTATTAAACTTAAACTGCATATCCAAGTTATGATTAAACTATGTTCACTTGGTATTAAAGTTAAACTGTATATCCGAGTTATGACTAAACTATGTTCACTTGGTATTAAAGTTAAACTGTATATCCAAGTTATGATTAAACTATGTTCACTTGGTATTAAAGTTAAACTGCATATCCAAGTTATGATTAAACTATGTTCACTTCGTATTAAAGTTAAACTGTATATCCAAGTTATGATTAAACTATGTTCACTTGGTATTAAAGTTAAACTGCATATCCAAGTTATGATTAAACTATGTTCACTTGGTATTAAAGTTAAACTGCATATCCAAGTTATGATTAAACTATGTTCACTTGGTATTAAAGTTAAACTGTATATCCAAGTTATGATTAAACGATGTTCACTTCGTATTAAACTTAAACTGCATATCCAAGTTATGATTAAACTATGTTCACTTGGTATTAAAGTTAAACTGTATATCCAAGTTATGATTAAACTATGTTCACTTGGTATTAAAGTTAAACTGTTTATCCAAGTTATGATTAAACTATGTTCACTTCGTATTAAACTTAAACTGCATATCCAAGTTATGATTAAACTATGTTCACTTGGTATTAAAGTTAAACTGTATATCCAAGTTATGATTAAACTATGTTCACTTGGTATTAAAGTTAAACTGTATATCCAAGTTATGATTAAACTATGTTCACTTCGTATTAAACTTAAACTGCATATCCAAGTTATGATTAAACTATGTTCAATTGGTATTAAAGTTAAACTGTATATCCAAGTTATGATTAAACTATGTTCACTTGGTATTAAAGTTAAACTGTATATCCAAGTTATGATTAAACTATGTTCACTTCGTATTAAACTTAAACTGCATATCCAAGTTATGATTAAACTATGTTCACTTGGTATTAAAGTTAAACTGTATATCCAAGTTATGATTAAACGATGTTCACTTCGTATTAAACTTAAACTGCATATCCAAGTTATGATTAAACTATGTTCACTTGGTATTAAAGTTAAACTGTATATCCGAGTTATGACTAAACTATGTTCACTTGGTATTAAAGTTAAACTGTATATCCAAGTTATGATTAAACTATGTTCACTTGGTATTAAAGTTAAACTGCATATCCAAGTTATGATTAAACTATGTTCACTTCGTATTAAAGTTAAACTGTATATCCAAGTTATGATTAAACTATGTTCACTTGGTATTAAAGTTAAACTGCATATCCAAGTTATGATTAAACTATGTTCACTTGGTATTAAAGTTAAACTGCATATCCAAGTTATGATTAAACTATGTTCACTTCGTATTAAAGTTAAACTGTATATCCAAGTTATGATTAAACGATGTTCACTTCGTATTAAACTTAAACTGCATATCCAAGTTATGATTAAACTATGTTCACTTGGTATTAAAGTGAAACTGTATATCCAAGTTATGATTAAACGATGTTCACTTCGTATTAAACTTAAACTGCATATCCAAGTTATGATTAAACTATGTTCACTTGGTATTAAAGTGAAACTGTATATCCAAGTTATGATTAAACCATGTTCACTTGGTATTAAAGTTAAACTGTATATCCAAGTTATGATTAAACTATGTTCACTTCGTATTAAAGTTAAACTGTATATCCGAGTTATGATTAAACTATGTTCACTTCGTATTAAAGTTAAACTGTATATCCAAGTTATGATTAAACTATGTTCACTTCATATTAAAATTAAACTGCATATCCAAGTTATGATTAAACTATGTTCACTTGGTATTAAAGTTAAACTGCATATCCAAGTTATGATTAAACTATGTTCACTTCGTATTAAAGTTAAACTGCATATCCAAGTTATGATTAAACTATGTTCACTTCGTATTAAAATTAAACTGTATATCCGAGTTATGATTAAACTATGTTCACTTGGTATTAAAATTAAACTGTATATCCGAGTTATGATTAAACTATGTTCACTTGGTATTAAAGTTAAACTGTATATCCGAGTTATGATTAAACTATGTTCACTTGGTATTAAAATTAAACTGTATATCCGAGTTATGATTAAACTATGTTCATTTGGTATTAAAATTAAACTGTATATCCGAGTTATGATGAAACTATGTTCACTTCGTATTAAAATTAAACTGTATATCCGAGTTATGATTAAACTATGTTCACTTGGTATTAAAATTAAACTGTATATCCGAGTTATGATTAAACTATGTTCATTTGGTATTAAAATTAAACTGTATATCCGAGTTATGATTAAACTATGTTCACTTCGTATTAAAATTAAACTGTATATCCGAGTTATGATTAAACTATGTTCATTTGGTATTAAAGTTAAACTGTATATCCAAGTTATGATTAAACTATGTTCACTTGGTATTAAAATTAAACTGTATATCCAAGTTATGATTAAACTATGTTCACTTGGTATTAAAGTTAAACTGTATATCCAAGTTATGATTAAACTATGTTCACTTGGTATTAAAGTTAAACTGTATATCCAAGTTATGATTAAACTATGCTCACTTGGTATTAAAGTTAAACTGTATATCCAAGTTATGATTAAACTATGTTCACTTGGTATTAAAGTTAAACTGTATATCCGAGTTATGATTAAACTATGTTCACTTGGTATTAAAGTTAAACTGTATATCCGAGTTATGATTAAACTATGCTCACTTGGTATTAAAGTTAAACTGTATATCCAAGTTATGATTAAACTATGTTCATTTGGTATTAAAGTTAAACTGTATATCCGAGTTATGATTAAACTATGTTCACTTGGTATTAAAATTAAACTGTATATCCAAGTTATGATTAAACTATGTTCACTTGGTATTAAAGTTAAACTGTATATCCGAGTTATGATTAAACTATGTTCATTTGGTATTAAAGTTAAACTGTATATCCGAGTTATGATTAAACTATGTTCATTTGGTATTAAAGTTAAACTGTATATCCAAGTTATGATTAAACTATGTTCACTTGGTATTAAAATTAAACTGTATATCCAAGTTATGATTAAACTATGTTCACTTGGTATTAAAGTTAAACTGTATATCCAAGTTATGATTAAACTATGTTCACTTGGTATTAAAGTTAAACTGTATATCCAAGTTATGATTAAACTATGCTCACTTGGTATTAAAGTTAAACTGTATATCCAAGTTATGATTAAACTATGTTCACTTGGTATTAAAGTTAAACTGTATATCCGAGTTATGATTAAACTATGTTCACTTGGTATTAAAGTTAAACTGTATATCCAAGTTATGATTAAACTATGTTCACTTGGTATTAAAGTTAAACTGTATATCCAAGTTATGATTAAACTATGTTCACTTGGTATTAAAGTTAAACTGTATATCCGAGTTATGATTAAACTATGTTCACTTGGTATTAAAGTTAAACTGTATATCCGAGTTATGATTAAACTATGTTCACTTGGTATTAAAGTTAAACTGTATATCCAAGTTATGATTAAACTATGTTCACTTCGTATTAAAGTTAAACTGTATATCCAAGTTATGATTAAACTATGTTCACTTGGTATTAAAGTTAAACTGTATATCCAAGTTATGATTAAACTATGTTCACTTGGTATTAAAGTTAAACTGTATATCCGAGTTATGATTAAACTATGTTCACTTGGTATTAAAGTTAAACTGTATATCCGAGTTATGATTAAACTATGCTCACTTGGTATTAAAGTTAAACTGTATATCCAAGTTATGATTAAACCATGTTCACTTGGTATTAAAGTTAAACTGTATATCCAAGTTATGATTAAACTATGCTCACTTGGTATTAAAGTTAAACTGTATATCCAAGTTATAATTAAACTATGCTCACTTGGTATTAAAGTTAAACTGTATATCCGAGTTATGATTAAACTATGTTCACTTGGTATTAAAGTTAAACTGTATATCCAAGTTATGATTAAACTATGTTCACTTCGTATTAAAGTTAAACTGTATATCCAAGTTATGATTAAACTATGTTCACTTGGTATTAAAGTTAAACTGTATATCCAAGTTATGATTAAATTATGTTCACTTGGTATTAAAGTTAAACTGTATATCCGAGTTATGATTAAACTATGTTCACTTGGTATTAAAGTTAAACTGTATATCCGAGTTATGATTAAACTATGCTCACTTGGTATTAAAGTTAAACTGTATATCCAAGTTATGATTAAACCATGTTCACTTGGTATTAAAGTTAAACTGTATATCCAAGTTATGATTAAACTATGCTCACTTGGTATTAAAGTTAAACTGTATATCCAAGTTATGATTAAACTATGCTCACTTGGTATTAAAGTTAAACTGTATATCCAAGTTATGATTAAACTATGTTCACTTGGTATTAAAGTAAAACTGTATATCCGAGTTATGATTAAACTATGTTCACTTGGTATTAAAGTTAAACTGTATATCCGAGTTATGATTAAACTATGTTCACTTGGTATTAAAGTTAAACTGTATATCCGAGTTATGATTAAACTATGTTCACTTGGTATTAAAGTTAAACTGTATATCCGAGTTATGATTAAACTATGTTCACTTCGTATTAAAGTTAAACTGTATATCCAAGTTATGATTAAACTATGTTCACTTGGTATTAAAGTTAAACTGTATATCCAAGTTATGATTAAACTATGTTCACTTGGTATTAAAGTTAAACTGTATATCCGAGTTATGATTAAACTATGTTCACTTGGTATTAAAGTTAAACTGTATATCCGAGTTATGATTAAACTATGCTCACTTGGTATTAAAGTTAAACTGTATATCCAAGTTATGATTAAACCATGTTCACTTGGTATTAAAGTTAAACTGTATATCCAAGTTATGATTAAACTATGCTCACTTGGTATTAAAGTTAAACTGTATATCCAAGTTATGATTAAACTATGCTCACTTGGTATTAAAGTTAAACTGTATATCCAAGTTATGATTAAACTATGTTCACTTGGTATTAAAGTAAAACTGTATATCCGAGTTATGATTAAACTATGTTCACTTGGTATTAAAGTTAAACTGTATATCCGAGTTATGATTAAACTATGTTCACTTGGTATTAAAGTTAAACTGTATATCCGAGTTATGATTAAACTATGTTCACTTGGTATTAAAGTTAAACTGTATATCCGAGTTATGATTAAACTATGTTCACTTGGTATTAAAATTAAACTGTATATCCGAGTTATGATTAAACTATGTTCATTTGGTATTAAAATTAAACTGTATATCCGAGTTATGATTAAACTATGTTCACTTCGTATTAAAATTAAACTGTATATCCGAGTTATGATTAAACTATGTTCACTTGGTATTAAAATTAAACTGTATATCCGAGTTATGATTAAACTATGTTCATTTGGTATTAAAATTAAACTGTATATCCGAGTTATGATTAAACTATGTTCACTTCGTATTAAAATTAAACTGTACATCCGAGTTATGATTAAACTATGTTCATTTGGTATTAAAGTTAAACTGTATATCCAAGTTATGATTAAACTATGTTCACTTGGTATTAAAATTAAACTGTATATCCAAGTTATGATTAAACTATGTTCACTTGGTATTAAAGTTAAACTGTATATCCAAGTTATGATTAAACTATGTTCACTTGGTATTAAAGTTAAACTGTATATCCAAGTTATGATTAAACTATGTTCACTTGGTATTAAAGTTAAAGTGTATATCCAAGTTATGATTAAACTATGTTCAATTCGTATTAAAGTTAAACTGTATATCCAAGTTATGATTAAACTATGCTCACTTGGTATTAAAGTTAAACTGTATATCCAAGTTATGATTAAACTATGTTCACTTGGTATTAAAGTTAAACTGTATATCCAAGTTATGATTAAACTATGCTCACTTGGTATTAAAGTTAAACTGTATATCCAAGTTATGATTAAACTATGTTCACTTGGTATTAAAGTTAAACTGTATATCCAAGTTATGATTAAACCATGTTCACTTGGTATTAAAGTTAAACTGTATATCCGAGTTATGATTAAACTATGTTCATTTGGTATTAAAGTTAAACTGTATATCCAAGTTATGATTAAACTATGTTCACTTCGTATTAAAGTTAAACTGTATATCCAAGTTATGATTAAACTATGTTCACTTGGTATTAAAGTTAAACTGTATATCCAAGTTATGATTAAATTATGTTCACTTGGTATTAAAGTTAAACTGTATCGCAAAAGTTTGTTTCAACTATATATTCACTTGGTATTTCAACATTTGGTTGGTGTTAGAACAGTGTATCTTTGCTGATTGATATGAAGGGAACCATTAATCAATTTTCTATTCTATTTCTTTGCTAATGAAGTAAACGTTCATTACGAACTATAGGTTTTGCAATGACATAATGTTATGTAATTTTATCCCTTTGTTCCGCACTAGGTAGAGCAGCTAACAGATGAACAGAAGAAAGGTGAGTATCTGTAGTTGTTTGTTGCTACAGATGGTTTAGAAGATTATTTTAATACAGTTTACCGGCTCATCGACGAGCGAGGTGACGGAGAGTAAAAAGGCAATGTACTGAGTGGGAGTGGGGCCACAGTTGGACACAACAAGCAAGGGGAAGAAGGAACAGGAAAAGAGGAGCGAGAAGGTAGCACAATAATGCAATGATAAATTAGAAACAACAGAATGTGCGAAAACTATTTCTAGAATATCAAGAGTGAGAGAGAAGCAAAAGCAGGAGATGAATGCTCCAGGCAAAAATATCATCACTTTACTATACAGTAGTCATTCTCCGCAGATTACTGTAATTAAACTGCAACCAACTTTGATATATGAGAGTTGCACTCTCATGTACCATAGTTATAACGACACCATTTTGCCTGAGATATGCAGTAAAGGATGATGCCACCCAGATCCTACATGGAGGTGAGCAAACCAAGAGAAGGTGGAAAGAGTATTTTGAAAGATTACTAAATGTGGAAAATGAAACAGAGGGCAGGCATGAGGCATGGAAAACTGAGGGCCCCATGAGGGAGGTTGAAGAGGAGGAGGTAAGAAAAGCACTCAGCAAAATGAAAAGAGGCAAAACCTGGAGACCATCTGAAGTTGTGGTCGGGTTAGTGAAGGTGTTAGGACTTGAGGGAGTAAACTGGATGGTAGAGTTGATGCGGGAGGTGGGGACTTCGGAGAAGCTACTGGATGATTGGAGGAAGCTCATAATAATACCAATATTCAAACGGAAAGGGGATCTCATGGACTGTGGAAACTACAGATGGGATCAAATTTATGGAGCATACTATGAAGATACTCATGAAGACTGTAGACCTAAAGCTAAGGGCGAATGTTAAGATAGCCAAGGCACAGTATGGATTCATGCAAGGAATGGGAACACTCGTGGATGTGATTTTCATCATGAGCCAGATTCAGGAAAAAATTCTGGAAGGATATAAGAAGTAGTACTGGACATTCATAGTTCAAGAGGAATATTATAGGATTCCAAGAGAAGAAGTGGTGTATTGGTGTTTCAGGAAGAAGAGTGTGTCAGAGAAGATTGTTACAATTGTGATGTAAATATATGCGGGAGCCAACACTATGGTCAGGATAATGAATGGGGGCTCACAATATTTTAAAGTCGAGGTAGTCCACACCAGGGTTCTGCACTAACTTCCTTCCTTTTTGTAATAGTGATGGACGTGCTGAGGGACATCATTAGAGATAGAGAACTGTGGGAGCTCCTGTTCACAGACGAATGGGTCATAACAACATAGTCAAAAGAAGAGCTGCATAGAAGAGTGCTGGAATGGCAAGAGAGCTTCGAGAGGCAGGAATTAAAGGTTGAAGGTTAAAATACAAAGGTAATGGTGTATGGTAAGACTGGTGTAGAGAGGGTCGAGATTGTAGATTATAAGGGATGGAAATCTGGTACAAGTGGACAAATTCAAATACAAGAATGCAAGGGGGAGTTTGTGAGGCACAAGCCTGGGACAGAGTGAACGCAGCATGGACAAGGCGGAAGGAGGTTAAAGGTAACATCTGTAATAGAAGATACAGAGAAAATTGAAGGTAAGAATATACAAGACAGTGATTCGACTGGTTACAATGTTTGGTGCAGAAACATGGGCTTTGAGAAAAAGGGAAAAGGAGTTGCTGGAGAGGACAGACATGAGAATGTTTTGGTGGATTCTCAGAGTATCACTTAAGACTTACATGTAAGGCTTAAGACTCTAGCTGAGGGGAAGACAAACACAAACTTGAAATTGATAGAACATGTGGTATACTTTATTGATATATTGTATATATCATGTCAATGTTGTGGCATTGTGTTTCATGGCAGAGTTCCGTGCGGCGTTTGACATTTTCGTCCAGGATGCAGAGGATGGCTGCATCAGCACCAAAGAGTTGGGACAGGTACTGCGAATGCTGGGTCAGAACCCTTCCCCAGATGAACTCCAGGAGATGATTGATGAAGTGGATGAAGATGGTGAGTGCCTTGATGATGTATATAAGCTCACCTTAGCAAAGGAAAACGAATATCTTGAATGATGAATGAAACTCGAACCTTAGGTTTTGAGGTTGAGGTTCACATATTTCTTTCCTCCTCAACTTGCTTGGCATAATCCTGTTATAGATTCGCCTCCAATAGGGGTCATGACGGAAGTTCCCGGACTCACTTCCCGGCCGATGACCCAGAAGCTGATGAACGAGGATAACCCCATGGCATGACAGGCTGCGAAGCAACCACAGACGCTGTCTGAGAAGCTTTATGGGTCCAGCGTAGGGGTAGGGTCCAGCGCCCAAATCCCGCTTTACCTTCCCAGAAAATTAACCACCACAGATAAGAACTGTGCTTCCCAACGTTCTTATGCTATTAATCAAAATGTCCGATCAATGCAGTTAGTGGAACGTTGTCAATGGCTGACCACAATGAAACAGCAGGGCTGAACTCCCTGTCGCTATCCACACACTATATTCTAACCAATAGAAGATGACAATCGGGCAGTTTGGAAAACGGTTTATCGAGCTCAACCAGGAGCACGTATTTACAAGCAGAGCACATATTTACAAAAGGACATCGACTTTTCATTGATGCTGTGTGTTCAAAGGGAGCGGATATATTTAGGGAAAGTAAGAGACAGGTATCGCTAGTCAGTGTGTATGTGCCAACGTGTCTGGGAATTCTCTGCTGGCCAGGCTTATTCCCTGCCTGTAACCTCGCTCGCTCGCATGCTCCACCAGCCATCCAGTCACCAGCTTGCTCGTCTCCGGTCCGAGACGCGTCAAAGTTCTCTTTGCTCAAAATCTCCCGACTTATTAAGAAAAAGCAGAGGTGTGGTTTTGTGACTGAGTAGCCTCCTCGTTGCACTCCTGAACGCTGCCTTGGTATCGCATAGGCCATTCTGTCTCATCTGTCTCATGGCCATTGGAATATGCCAGAGCTGTCTCCTTATTGACCTGCCCTGTATATCTAGGTGCCGCCAATTGTTTGCGTCCAGCTCCTGCAGCACCGCCATTGAATGTTGAATGTTGTAAAGTGTGTATGGATGGGCTGTGGAGGTGTGGAGAGAGGGATTGAGAGAGGGATTTAGAGAGAGATAGGGAGAAGGAGGAGGGTCGGGGAGGGGGGTCCGGAGGGAGCGTCGAGGGTGGGGGGGGGCCCGGGGGGAAGTGGGGAGAGAAATAGAGTGAGAGTGAAAGAGAGCGAAAGACAGAGCAAATTTAGACGCAAATGAGAAAAGTTACAAAGGTTCAAATCTCCTACACCAACACAATGCGTTTTCCCTTTCCAATAATATGAGAGGATAGGTAACTTAGCTACCCAATATAATACTGAGATAACTATATTAGGGCTCCCTTATGTGTTGGTATGTGCCTCCCCAGACACTGAAAACCGTCACAATACAATAGAAGAACACAACTTGAATGTGTTATAGATGGACCAAAAGAAAACTACCAACCTGGCTTGTAATTATACCTTTGTCTGTGAATAGAACAATACTCTGTTTCCCGGTTTTGCTCATGTGGTTGTTTGCAAAAAAAAAATTGCCCTGGCCAACACCAGGGACACTACACAACTGGCTTAAAAAAAACATTGCGTGACTGAGTCGATCGGACAGGTGTAGATTCTGCAAGGTAGAAAGAGAAAGCATGAGCCACCTCCGATCAGGATGGAAGAGAAACTCATGTCAGAACAGCTGTACACCTGAAGGCACAACAAAGTATGTTAAGTAATCCACTGGCACATTTGCAAAAAACTTCAATATCCCAGTTCCAGAAAACTCGTGGAAGCATGAACCAAAAGCAATCATTGACAAGTACAGATACATTCAAAGGACACCGCCCACATGCCAAATAAATATAAATTCCTCCAGCGCGGCATTGCTGGGGCACCTTAGGCACCTGGCGATACCACTGTGCAGCTCATAGAGACTGTATTGGGAGGGAGAGGTGTACAATAATTGATTGATTTATTGCATAATTAAAATCAAGAAATAATGATCTTAAAAGATATTTTTAAACAATTGGCTAATAGCATACCTAAACCACCAGTGCATGTGCCAGTGCATCATCCGAAGGTGTAACCTTTTGAAAATTAATTAAATAAGTCATTAGTCGAAAAAAAATAATTAATGGGTTCATCAATAAATAATGAATCGATTAATTGATTAATCAATAAATCAAAAATATTTATATCCATCGTGTCCTATCGTGTCCAAATATCAGCTTCCTAGCTCAAATGGTGCCTGAGATATTGGCCAGATGAGAAAAAATAAAAAGATTAGTAATGAAAATAAATAAATAATAATCATAAAATAATTAAATAATTAATCAATTGGCTAATATAATAATAATAATAATAAATAATAATAATAATAATAAATCTTTATTGTCCCATTTTCAGGGAAATTATTCTTTAATACCTAAGCAACCACGGTTTCATCCACATCTTTAACTTTAAAAAAAACAACTCATTAATTGAATAATAAAATAATTAATTGATTAACTGATTCATCAATAAATCAAAAATAGCCTTTATAGCCAAATCACTTGGTCATTGTCGTGTCCAAATATCAGCTTCCTTGCTCAAAAGGTGCCTGAGGTGTTGCCCAGATGAGAAAGGAAATAAATTAGTACTTAATTAATCGATAATAATAAAGTAATTAATCACTTAATTGATTAATCCAAAAAATAAATTTCCCTTTTTCCATGCACTTGCTCACTATTGTGCCGAAATTTCAGCTTCCTAGCTCAAAGGATGGCTGATATATTGCCTGGACAAACAAGAAAACAAACAAACAAGCAAGAAACCGGAGTGAAAACTGAGTACTCCCTTTCAGCGCGCGTCATTGGCGGGCCCCCTTCGGGCCCAGCAATGACGTCATGCAGCGCCTGGAGAAGGAATAGGAAAGGAGCGGTGTACAACAAACAAGAAAGTAATGCTCATGTATGACCTGATGATCCAATCGAGCGTAAATATAGAAAACAAAGCATTGCGACCAGATATAACACGTCGGTACAAAAAAGAAAATAAGGCATTGCTAATTGAGGTGTCAGTACCCAGCAATTTTGGCCTAAACAATGTAGAAATCAAGAAAATGACCAAATACCAAATCTTCAAGAATGAAGTGAAAAGATAATGGAAGCTGAAGAGTGCCAAAGTTGTACGAGTGATAATTGGAGCAACAGGAATGATAAAAAGAACCTCACGAAGATCCTACAAATCATTCCTGGGAATATTACTCCAAACAAACTACAGTTGGAAGCTGTCGGGGCTCAGTGACGATCCTGAAAAGAGTCCTCGGAATAAAACTTTGAAAATAAGAAAACTTTGCAAACTGGTCCATGAATCATGATCTCTTACTGAAACGGAGGTCGATACCTCGAGACCTGGGAGGACTCCGTTCCACCTTCTGAAACCTGCATTTCCTCCTTCTTATGGTTGCTAACCGATGGGGATTGTCTGTGCTCTTGACCTTTTAAATGCTGAGTATCAAAGCAAGGAAGCAGCACGAATATTGTCAAGTCTTTGGTATGACTTGGCCAGGGTTTGAACCACCGACCTCCCAGACTCGGAGCAGATGTTGTAACCATGACGCCACCGAGTCTGGTTACACCATATGTTACATATTGTAATTGTTGTAAAGTTATGTTGAAGTTACGTGAAGTTTGATTGTGGGACGTGAAGACGTGAACCCACAATTCGCAAGACAAAAGGTTCAAATTGAGCAAAAACTCATGTCTTGGAATCAGAGTACAATTGATTGTTGTGAACAAGTGATTAGTTTAATATATGCATCAATTTTCATAAACTAATTAGGCACCGTCTCCTGTAAATGCCAGGAAGTGGAACTGTGGATTTTGAAGAGTTTCTGTTGATGATGGTGAGAAGCATGCAAGGTGAAGAAAGCAAAGGAAAATCGGAGGAAGAACTCGCTGAACTGTATCGCATGTTTGATAAGTAAGTAAAAATAGAGCTGAACAGCTTCTGTTCATGTTTTTCGTCCAATTTTTCTGTGCCAGACTATATTGTTGTGTTGAATCGTCAAGCTTGTGTCCCCTGATAAACTCTGGCCTACTCGTGCTAATGGGATTGTTACTTCTGCCTCCATTTTTTATATCCCACTTGTTTAGTTTTCGCTCCTTTTATCCCAGGTATTATTACTTTTGATCACTCGGCTTAATTCTTTTCTGCTTTTTGCTTCAAAAAAAATAACACTCTTCTTCATTCTGAAAAAAGCAAAAATACAACATGAAGAACAACAACATCAGAGAAAAACCAGATCTATCTCCCGTGCTCAGTTACTCTTTAATTTCCTATCCCTTTTCAATATCCCAAAACTGAATCTTCACTGAATAAAACGTCTCTTCCTTTGAAAACTCTTAATAACATTAAATAAATAGCACCGCAAAGCGGGCGTAACCCCTCAGCCCATGCATGGTGGAAACCAATTTCAAGATGGCTGCCGTGGCGGCCATATTGAAAATCGCAGCGCGCCAATTTTCGAAAGGAACCTTCCTCTTCTCAACCCCAACACACACTGCAAAAATGGATTTAATTGGACAAGCCGTTCTGCTTGAAATTGACGGAAACCAATTTCAAGATGGCTGCCGTGGCGGCCATATTGAAAATCGCAGCGCGCCCATTTTCGAGAGGAACCTTCCTCTACCCAACCCCAACACACACTGCAAAAATGGATTTAATCAGACAAGCCGTTCTCCTTGAAATTGACGGAAACCAAAAGTTGACGGACGCCCGGACGCCCGGACGACGCCCGTGACGACAATACCCCTTAGCCCAATTTGGGCTGAGGGGTGAAAAGCTTCAAATGTATTGTTATGTCGGTGGGTAGATTTGTGTAGGTAACATGCTCTGACTGTCATGAAGAAGATGAACCACCACCATGTAATAAGTAAAGGACCTGTTTAGCCCGGATGTTGGATTAAGGTGTATCTTCGTCCCCATTACGAGGAGTGGGGCATGTTAACTGGTTATAGGGATTATGTTAATTACCTTGTTCATCAAACCTCTGTGATCTATCCTTTGTCCTTTATGGCACCGCACCATAGACACTAGTTAGAATTGCCATTAAATGACGCTCGATAACAATAAAAACCAACCGGAAGGCAGGCATCAAGCACGAGGGCTGACAATCCCGACTTGGCAGGCACGTCGCTCAGGCAGGCTGAGAGCCACGCCCAGAATGACAGTGATTGGGCGGAGTTGACCAACGGGAAGGCCGGGGTAGGAAGGGACTCGCTGATTGGTGAAGGAAAGACGAGGATGAAGCAGCGCGCTGATTGGCAAGGTTCGACTGATGACGTCAGAAGCGGACTGCATGTGGATTGGTGGAGAGGCACAGATGACGTCACGAGTTGGTCAATAAAAGAACTCTCGGACCGACATTTTATCTCTCTTGCCTTTTGCCCTCGACTCCCTCCTCTTGGTTCCAGACTTTGGTGGAAGACGGCTGTGTTTGGACGATGGGCTCCAGGAAGCGATCGGACCGACCGTATTTGGAGACACCACCGGGAGACGTGCAGAGGCGACAGGGAGTGCTGCGGCCCGGGAACTGCGGTTCTCCGTGCAGAGGATGGGTGGACGAAGCCAGGCACAGCTGGAGGAGTGACCTGCATGCGGCCCGTTCGCCTCATGCAGGAGGCCTTCACCGAGGCCTGGTGAGGCCTGGTTTCGCGCGCAACGTCACCAACGCCCCGGACAATTTTTGACGACACTGACGAGACCTCACCAGTGATCAGAGCTAAGCACACACACACACACCCCACCCATTTATTTTCATTATCTTTCCCTGTGTCTGTGTCTGGGTCCATTGCGGGAGCGCTCCGTTTAGGAATTTAGTTTACCATCGCGTTTCTTGTTATCGACATCCGTTTAAAAAAAAACCCTTTTGTTATTTTTCCTGTACATTTTAAATCCGGTTTTGTTTTGAGTTATTTTTGCAGGGTGAAGACGTCAGTGGGACCCATCCAGGTAAGTCGGTACTCTTCTTCCTCCTCGCTTATAATCTGCCATATATTTGGATTTAAAATGCCTCCATTCACGCTCATTTGCCTTCCGTGGTTCTTTCAGTGTTAATTGAGGGAACCACACGACAGTATTTTAAAATGCTTATTACTCCACAGGAACAACCCATTCAGTATTACTCTTATTCAAAATATCTTTCTTTTCTTTTTCGCAAGGCATCTTTCCCAAAACCTCTTCACTCTGAAACACTTAGTTCATCCAGTCTACTCTTGAACATACAGACTAATTTTCCTCCATGCCTTCAACCAAAAACATTTTTACCACCCACCCATGAAGTCTGCCATGGGTTATCCAGTTTTGGAATCCTGAGATGTCCATTTTGAAAAGGCTGTATGCACACAACAATAAATTCTACTTCACATCCATTCATTGTGTCAAACCCCTCCATGTCAGTACACTCCCCCCACCACCAGATGATTCCCCTTCATCTCACCCTATCTCGGCTTCCCCCTCGTCCTGCCCCCACTCAGCTTCCTCTTCGTCCTGCCCCCTTTCAACCTCCACCCCGCTCGTCACCCTCACGGTTTCACCCCCACCCCTCCACCTCTTGATTTACCCCCGCCCCTCTCCTTACAGGCTTCACGTTTGCTCTGCACCCTCCCGGCTTCCACACCCCCACTCCCCGGCCTCGCCACACACCCAGCTTCGCCCCCATTCCCCCAGCTTGGCCATAGCCTCGCACTCCCCCAGCATCGCTCAAAGTGGGACCTTTTTGTTCAAAAGAAGATCGTTCTCTTCCTCTCTCTTGCTCTTCGTCTCTGGCTCTGTCTCTCTCGCTGGCTCTATTCCTCTCCGGCTGTCTTCTTCTTGGGGTAGGGAGGACCTCTCTCTTGAAATGTGGCCGCCGCTTCACATTCCCTCACTTCCACTGCATCCATAAAGCCTATTCCCGAGATGTACCAAATCCCTGCACACCACTCAGCAACGTGCCATAGAGAATTCCTCGCTTGCTTACCCCATTGTTTCAGAAGAGTTTGGTCTGTGGTGCCTAGTGGGGTTAGGATTGTTATTTATTCATCTTTGTAGACAAGATTGCGTGTTCTCACATCAATCTTTGTGTCTGTTTATTCGCTTGGTTTGTTCCGATTTGCACGTCCTGCCCACCTTTCTCCCCATACTCGTTATAACGTTTGCCATTCTTTTGCCTCCCATGCATATTGTTGACAAATTTGATTCATTTGGGCGACCTTGCAGAACAGTAAAATTGTAGATTAATTTCACTGAACGCAGTAGTTAAAAACCGTTCAGCCTTTCGTGGGACAAAAGTTCCTGGTGCAGACGGCCTATGTTAATGGAGGCTGTCTGACCCAACAGTATTTTTTAAAGTTTGTTTGTTTCTTTAACTTCCATGCACTCCTGAACCGCTGGACGGAATGAATGGAAACTGGTGGTTGTACTCAGGGTTTACACAGGGTGGTCTTTGGAGTTGTTTTTAATAGCCCCTTGGGATTCGGGGTGGGGGGAACTTTTGACACCACTGCTCTCTCTGTAAATCTGTATTGTATGGCCCTACCTAGTGGAAGCTGGTATTACAAGGTATCATAAAATATACTCCATAGACCATAAAAGTGCGGATGGTTGGGGTTCTTTGCTGGTAGATTAAAATGTTTCCCACTAGTTAAGCAACAGAGTTAATGTCTACCAATAACAACAACATGCAACCCCATTACCCCATGGCATTCCATTAAAGGTAGACAAAATAGATGGATTGTTATTATTTCCCTTTCAGGAACTGTGATGGATTCATTGACTTTGAAGAGTTGAAGAGTATGTTGGAAGCAACAGGAGAGGAGATTACTCAAGAAGAAATTCAGGACCTGTTTGCAGATGGCGATAAAAATGCAGATGGGAAAATCGACTATGATGGTAAAAACAATTACGCTCATTAATTTTTTTTCCAGAAGTCACAAAGAGAAAGTAGAAAGTAATACAACAGGCATTTTAAGGCCATTTTCCCTGCAAGAGCGTTAGCCTTGCAGTCTCCATGACAATCTTCTCCATTTTACCCAATATTCTGCATCTCTCCTTGTTAACCCCCTTGCCCGCATTTCTTCTTCGACCATCTTTAGCCAAGTCTTTCTCGGTCTTCCACGTCCTCTACTTCCTTCTACATTTATTTCCATCACTCTTCTCAAACAGTCACTTTCATCCTTCCTCAACACATGACCAAACCATCTCAAACTGTTTCTCTTCACAGCATCAATCACAGGCTCTATTCCCACCATCTTTCAAAATTCATCATTTGTCTTCCTCTCTCTCAACAATACTCCGCACATCCACCGAACCATTCACATTTCCACCCTTTCCAGCCTTCGTTGCTGCTCTACGTTCATGACCCATGTCTCGCTCCCATAAATCATAACACTTCTCACACATGCAGCATACACCTTTCCCTTCAGCTTCAACGACACTCCCCTCCTCGTCAGGACGCCACTCAGTTGCCGAAACTTCTTCCATGCACATCTCACTCAAGCAACCATTGCCGAGTCTGATCCACCTTCTCCATTCAGCATGTCTCCTAGGTAATAAAATGTTTTCACACCTACCAGCTTCACGCCATCTCCAAGATCCAACTCAACATTTCCTCCATCTGCAGCTCCCTCTGTGCACACCTTACACTTGAATGTAGCTGCCACACTGGTTAATGACCCTCTCAAACCACTACATTTTTGATGAATCCACTCAGAGCACATTGTACGTTGAATGGAATTCACTCCGACACCCTTCCTGCACACAGCACACGGCCACTTCCCAGTTCTTTCCACCTCACCACATGCTTTACCACTTGCCATCACCTTCGTTTTTCCGATATTCACCTTCAGACCTTTTGTCTCCATACATTCTTTCCACTTGTTCAACTTTTCCTTCAGTCCATCCATACTTTCTGCAATCAACACCAGATCATCTGCATACAACAACTCCCACGGTAAACCCTCATTTACGTTCCCAGCCAGCACCTCCATCACAGCTACAAATAGTAGTGGACTTAGTACCGACCCCTGATGCACTCCCACCTTCACCTCAAACTCACCACTGTTCCCGTCCTTCGTCCTTACAGCTGTGCGCGCTCTTTTGTACATTGCTATCACTACTCTGATCAACCATTCCTCCACTCCTAACTTCCTCAATGCCCATATCACTACTTCACGTGGAACCCTATCGAATGCTTTCTCCAGATCAACAAACCCAAAAACAACTTCTTCCTCTTCTCCATGTACTTCTCCTGCAACTGCCTCACAATAAAAAGTGCGTCTGTCGTTCCTCTTTCTGGCATAAATCCAAACTGCATTTCGTCAATCTTCCCCTTCTTCCTTATCCTCCTCTCCAACACCCTTTCCAATACCTTCATTCCATGCTCCAATAACTTTATCGCTCGATACGAGCCACAGTCCAGAGGGTCACCTTTCCCCTTGTATGGAGGGACGAGGGTACTCAGTTCCCAAACCACTGGAATGCGGCCTTCTTTCACCACCAGATTGCAGATCTCTGTCATTCTCTTCACACCCCAACTTCCTGCTGCCTTCAACATATCTCCCACAACTCCCGTCGGCCCTCCCGCTTTTCTACCCTTCATTGCTTTTATCGCTTCCTCAACTTCCTTCTCGGTTATCTTCTCTGCCGTTCCTAAAACTGGGTTACTCTCTATGTTAGTAATGATAGTTAATGTTGTTGTTGTTGTTAGTAATGACAACTAATGACAACTAACAACTGATGTTGTTAGTAATGAAAGTAGAAAGTAATGATATGTAAAATTATTTGCATAACTTGGATATGGACTGGCCAAGGGGATACCATTCTAACTTGAAGAGTCCAAACTGAGCATTGGAGGCCATCTATTTATTATATACATTAATATAGCGGCCATTTTGACACCGAATCCTCTCCCTTTTCTTGTTGGGGTCGATTTTTGAAATGTGCACCCATTGGTCGGACAGCTGCTAGACCACACCCACATCTGTCACTTGACTCCACCCACAATAGCATTGAGACAAAATGATATGGCTGCCATCTTGGTTTTCTGGTGTGCCTAACACATTAGGCCTGTAGGCATCTGCTGATTATATACTGCCTGGGTTTGTTGCGTCAGATTTCCATTGGCTTTGTTCGGGTTGAGTCTTATTCACGACGAGGGACCCTGAAAAATCTAATTATATGTCGAATAATAGTAAGGTTTATTCAAGCCCGTCAGAATGCATGGCACGTCAGAATGCACAGTAATCAAGTGTAACGTTACGTAATCAAACGTTGCATTACAAAAATTACTGAAACTATTGGCTTTGTTTGGGTCGAGTGTTATTCACGATGAGGGACCCCAAAAAAATCTAATCATATGTCGAATAATAGTTAGGTTTAATCAAGCTTGTCAGAATGTACGGTACGTCAGAATGCACGGTAATCAAGCATTATGCAAAAAAAAGCAAACTGCAAGTTACTAAAAAAAGTGTTGTATATTTTTTTGAATGGCCACATATTGAGGTTACGCAATCCGTGACAATTTAATGATTATTTTAACAATATTTTAACAATAAAATTTATTTTCAATTACTTAATTAATTTTTTAATTAATTTGTTTTTTTATTTGTTTTTTAAGTTGATTTTTAAATTAATAATTATTTGTTGAAGTTAATTTAATTTTTTTAAATTAATTAATTTCATTACATTTTTAATTTAATTTAAGAGTTAATTTTTTAATAGCGCATTAAATGTGTGTTTCCCAATCGCACTGTTCATCTTCTAAGAGTGCTTTAAATGTGCATTTCACAATTGACCCATTACAGGATTTTGTCACAGGTTGCGACCACAGTGCGGTCATTCTTGTTATTTAATTACAGCTATATTGAGCTCTTTATGAATAACAACTAGGTTTTTATGTTTTAGAGACTGTAGAAAGTTTAAACATCATTGCGAGTTTGGAGTGCATTACAACCCCAATTGTACAATTGGCCATCTCAAGGGTGGGCCACAATTCCGATGATTTAATCGTCAATTACCATGTTTGCTGTTGTGGGCAAATGACTATATTGGACTGAGATTAAATTCTGAATCAATCCTGCTGGTTGCATCATTATTGAGGCATGGCAGCACCACAGATGCAGTGCCCTAGAATTAGTAATTTGTTCAGGGTATCGACCGGGGATAACTCACCTGCTCTTTACGAACGACACGTGGGATCTTTGATGTCCACCAAATAATTCTGGCACGTGACGCTAAGGTTGACGTCCATCTGAGGGACGGCACACCCATTGATACCTTGCACTGCCTGCAAAACACCTGGATGGCAGTTTATTGTAAGGACGAGATCAAACTCAGGCCGGACAGCTCGCAGGGGAATTCGCATACCTCTAGGTCTAGGTCAACCTGTTGGTCCACCATCTATGTGTTTTACTGAGAAAACTGTATTTCTCTTTTTGCCTAATATGTGTGGATGTAAAGATTTGTAAATGAACATTTAAATCTGTGGTATGCAAGGTATTTTCTGTATGTAGGCCAAAGGTATTCTCACACATGTAAGGTATTTTTTAATGTACAAATATACTGTCCTGTTCCTAGGGATTAAAATCCTCCAAGGAAACGGATAGCCAAACGGGCTTAACACTCCGAGGCGTTCAGTCAAAATATAGCAGTGTTCTTTACAAGTGAGGGAAAGGAGAATGACGAACTTACCTGGACGGCTTCCACCAGAAGTTTTCGCACCTGCGACAATCGAATCAAATAGACACGGATTCAAATGTTCAAAAATACCGGCTTTATTGAAGAAATGCCGGTAACTTAATAAACACACGGCAAAACTAAGATTCCTAAATTGGACGTCCCCACACAGACCCGTATACACACAAAGGGAAAAAATAACTGGTGAAAATAAATGTGTGTGTGTTTCTCAACTAGGCACTTAGCTCTGAGTGTCTCCTGAACCCCATCGGGAATCGTCCAGGCCCCGAGCACGCAATCTGGGCGCGGCACAGGCCCTGGTGGGAAGTAGGCCTCAGCACACCCTCATTCACTCAGCCGCGCTCGTCCTCGTCACCCGCCTCACCAGCACCCATGTTTCTCAGCGCAAGAGCGCTATGAACTGTGACTGCACGGCACCAATGTTCCAACGCAAGAGGGTGGAAAATGTCGGAGCACGACTGTTCATCACCAAAGTCCCAAAGCAGAGAGCTTATCGGCGACCGTTCACTTCCAGGTCCAGAAACCGAGAGAACACCAGAGCGAAAATGTTCGTCCGTTCATGATGAAATCCCGAAGCAGAGAGAGAGAGCCAAGAGCTCGTAAACTTTGACCATTCTTTATGAAATCCCCAAGCAGAGAGAGAGCCAAGAGAGATATAAAATGCCGACTGCATGCAATCAAATCCAGAAGCAGAGAGAGAAAATGTCAGCCCTCCAACTCCTTTGTACTCAAGGCTCTCACGTCATCCAATGCCGCTCGTGCTTGCTCCAACCAGCGAGTCCATCTCCTCGTTGCTCGACAATCCTAACCACTCACTGTTCTTCGGGGCATGGCCTCCAGGACCTGCCTGCTTGATGGTATCACACGTTGGTGGTATCATCGTTGGTTGAATGTCCTGTTTCCGGTTAGCTTTTATTGAGTGTCGTTTAATGCACTATTTCCTGGCTTTGTGTGTGTGCTGTATTGTCATAAGGCACAGAGGAAAAATAACCGAGGCCATTTACATACAGGGGAATCATTACCCATAATTCCTAACTAATTAACATAACCCCACCCCTCTCATGGGGTCACTTATACGCGCTTACACGACATCCGGTCTGAACGAATTTCCTACTTATGATACATGGGGTTTCTTCTTCATCGCGACAAACAGAGCATGGTATACTATACACTGCTACATGGACTAAGGTAATCATTGCCTACCTCCCACAAACGTAACAATACTTTTAGTGCCAGTATTTGCACCAGGCCTAAAGTGCAGCCTAAAAATTGTGAAATGGTGCATTTTAAGGCATTTTTTTGATTTTCATTCTCATCAGGCAGCATATACTTACTGAGAATACCAAATGAAAAAAATTGTTAGCATTGCAGGACCAACAAGATAAAGCAGATGTTACGGAATACCAATTATCAGCTCACTTAGATGTCGGTTCACTGAATTACAATGTAATGGAGTTTTTGGTTCCATCATTACATTTCCCTCGAAGAACGAGTGAAATGGTTCAAAATGTACAATATCTCAAATCATGTTAATGGCACAGGTGTCTACATACCTACCATGTTGCTGTCTCGTCAACTACCTGGAGCGATCAAAAGGTTTTCAAAAGTAGGCAGAGTGAGGTACTCAAGATAGCCCAATAAATGAGCCTCACTCTCTTCCACACACACACAAAAGGGTGTGTCATGTGGTGTGTTTTACTTCCGATTTAACGAAATACCGACATTTGATATGATTTTTCAGTATACAAAGATGTGGATATATGTATACTGTATATCCACAAATCCACAAAGATGCACAAAGATGTGGATATATGTATATATATATATATATATATATATATATATATATATATATATATATATATATATATATATATATAGATATATAGATATATATATATATATATAGATATATATATAGATATAGATATATATATTGTTACAGACGTGGCTTGGATGTTATTTACCGAGCGGTTTATTGGTATGACCACGTCTGCACAAGTTACCCGATTGTGCCCGAACGTTGACTAGCCGCGCTATGCTGGCTCAATAAGAAAAAGAAGACACCCGGCTGGATTACAATCACACAATACGACACCAACGTTTCGATTCTCAAGTATATTCGTACGGAAAAGGTTAGATTACAGGGGCTAGAGGTATATTACAGGAAGACAGGCACTTAGACACACTCTTATATTAACCCCGGACAGACGACAGACACACGGGACAAAATGCTGACTCACACGGGGGTTGATGAAAAGGACAGCGGGTATCGATGGCTCAAGGTGCACTCCTGGCTCAAGGCAGAATCGACTCGGTCCGGTCCAGAGATGCGGGGAGGTATCGTCGCGCTGGGGGTGGCGGTGGCTTCTCTCTCCAGTCTCCAAGCTGAGGCGCATCTGACGTCACGTCCGGCAAGCGGCTGCGTATATCCGGCGGGGAGTGACACGCCCTCGGCTCGTTAGCTCCGCCTCGTGGAATCGGCACGTTGCTTCTCATTGGGTGCGTGCGGGGGGGGTTACTGGCTCCGCCCCTGACGAGGAGCTGACAGCCAGCCCCTTCGGGGTAACCCCGTGGAGCGCATGGTCTGGAGCTAATCGAGCCGGTGTGAGGACGCATCCTCCCCCGCTCCGCCGCCATCTCCTCTGTTGTTGTTGTAATTGTTGTTGTAGTTGTTGTTATTGTTGTTGTTTGGGGAAGAAGATGGGAGGAGGTATGGGAAAGGTCCTAAACTCACTACTGATGCCATATAATCACATTCTGGTGCAACGAAGAGTCATAATTAATGGAGACGAGGCCTTAACTGACATAGAATAAGAATAACTAGGAAGATGTCCGAAAGTTGTCTACGTGTGGTGCGGTGGACCTGGGCACGACATTTAATGGGGGAATAAGGGGAAGGTCGGCTCTACTGATTGTTATTTACATGCAATGGGACTAGGGAATGGGGGATTGGGGAAAGTTGGGGAGTATTGGAGAAAATAGGGGAATATTTACAAGCGGATATGGAGGCCAAATTCCATATTCGCAACATTGCACCCTTCTCTACCCTCGGGGCGTCCCGACCCGATAAATTTTTACCTACTTTAGTGTGGCACGCAATGTAGTTCCCTCTACTATTAACTCTACCCTGAGTGCGACAGTTTTACAGATATTCACAAATGAGTAAATATGTCCCCCTGCGACGTTGCACCCTTCTCCTCACAGAAACACACCCACAGGATAACCGAATCCGGAAAGAATTCTCAAACTAAACATACAGCCGGTAGGGAGCATTATTTACAAGACTATGCTGCTATTTACACTACGATCCAGGACCTGTTTTTGGAGGAACACATGCAGATGTTATGCATAGAGAGAGCGCGCTTGCCAACATCGATACACCAACCCACGAGTGCTCTGTGGCCGACGGCCTTTAATAACGTGCAGAGCACCCTTTCCCAGCATCAAAAGCACCACCCCACCACACAGTCAGCACCATCCGGTGCAGTCACCATTGTTCAATGATTAAAAATAAATGCGACAACCCCTAACCCTGCAGGTGTCTCTTGCTCTTCTTGTGGTGCACTTGGTGTCAACTAAAAGTGGTTCACCTGTATGGCATAGGTGCCACGTTGACCCATAGGTCCTTCCACGGGTGGTGCTTGGCCGCAAAAGAGCTGCGGTCCATTGTGGGTGGCCACAAACATTGCGGTCCATATGGTGTATCGATCCAGGCAGCCAACAGCGAAAGTGCAGGCCCACAACTGCGTAGCCAGCACCTCTCTCTCCTCTCTCTCTACCCCAAAGCCAGATCCTCGGAGGTGGGAGACAAAAGAAGAAACAAGTGAGTAAGGTGGTAAGGGCGCAAAAGTGCACGCAATATAAGGTAATGCACACTGGGGGCACATGGGAACCAGGTGAGACAGGTACGTTCCTATCGTACGCCCCCCCCCCCCACCAGGTAACCTACATGGCCCCTCCCTTACCCCTTACTGTATCCACAAAACACAACACTACCCATAAACATCTACTTTACAAATCAACAAACATCCCTACTGTCTTCCCCGTTCCTCCCATAAACCAAATTCGTCTTCTCTCCCTCCTAACCAATCAAATTTGCCATTTTCAACTCTCATCAAAATTTGCCATCTCCAACTCAACATCATAATTTGCCATTACCAATTCATCATCAGTCCCTCCTAGGGAGGGAGAGATGGAATCACCCCAATGTCTCATCCACGTCGTGATGCGTCTCACAAATCCCCAGCAATCTCATTTCCTGCACACAGAACAAAGAAAACACAGGTGTGGAGTCATCATCATCACCACAGGTAAGTGGCTGCGTATGGTGCGACAGGTTCATCAATCCTAACTATTTCCTAAATGACTTTAACAACTTTACACTACCCGGGGTCTCTCTCCGGCCAAACCATTGGCCCTCTTACACTATGGGTTCTAAAAACCAATTCCCATTGGCCAAACTGTGGTGCTCTTCAATTTGGGGTCTCACTCCCCCGATTCATCTCCCGGTGCCCTCGCACAATTTCTGGGCTGCGGCGTGTACCTCCCCCAGTGGGTCTACCCACCTGCACACCTCCACCACTGCAGTTGCCTCCGAGCTTACCTGCTCCTTGCCCTAACCTAACTACCTGGGGAAGGCCCTCTGGCACTCTCCCCACTCGGTGCCGTCTCTGGCACTGGGCTACCCGGGTCCATCCTCCGGATCCTCGGGCCCCATCCACAACTCTACCGGCTCCCAGAGCCCACCTGCGGCCTCACCTGGCCGACATCCTCACAGTGGTGGAGTGCCCAACCAACTACACACACTAACAGGCTACACGCCCAGCCATTTCCACAACACTAATGCACCCATTCACAACACCATTCTGCAACCGCACCACAAATGCCAATATCCAACCACAACTTACCTATTCCCTCTACCTAACACTTACACTACCCGCCCCGGGTATTCGTGAAAGGG
The DNA here is from genome assembly GCF_964187855.1 of Myxine glutinosa. Classification (NCBI taxonomy): domain Eukaryota; kingdom Metazoa; phylum Chordata; class Myxini; order Myxiniformes; family Myxinidae; genus Myxine; species Myxine glutinosa. The sequence goes on from NC_136271.1 coordinate 17,607,490, forward strand.
GTCCACTCTTCCCCCATCCACACCTTCGCACCATGCACACCACTCCGTACCACTTACTCCAACTTTCTCCACACACCTGTACTTGCACACCTGTGCTCTCACACCTGGTGCCACCGGCACCCTTCTCTCCCCAAGCGCATTCGCGCTGATCCACAACACTCACTACTCATACACTACTCCACACACCTGTCCAGTTGCACACCTGTGCAATCACACCTGTTCAATTCTCACAAACACGGCATCATCTCAGCTAACTACTCCCTTCTGAAACTTGCGCTTCCCAGTCGTCCCTTTAAACTATTGCGCTCCCTCGTCATTATCATCCACACTAATCTACCTGCGTCCCCACTACAGGTATCAGTCACTAACTAACCTTAACGTTACCTAAGGTCATCTTCTCTAGATCCCTACACACCATATCCTAACCCTCCCGGGCTAGTTTTCACTGCCATACACCCCATAATCTAGTGCTCCTTTGCCCCCCACCTGTGAGGGATGGTGGATTTGCCATCCCACCACATCGGGGGTCTCTCACTACCAATTTTGCACATCAAATTTCAACAAATCAAAAATTTGGCCAATCACTGCCCATCATCTGCCAATCACTACTGCCAATCCTTTGCCAATCATCAAATTTTGTTTTTCTCTAATTTTGGGTCCAAAACACTAACCTCATCACCCAGTCTACTCACTACTGCCTCTCGGTGCGCCAATTCCTGTCCAAAGCCCGGCTTCGTAAAGCCAAGCAATGGATGCTGGTTGTTTTGTGCCAGCGGCCGGCTGCATCCTGCCTTCGGTGCAGGGAAGGAGGTTTACCCGGCCCGAGATCCCACGCATCACCTCGGCGTGGAGCCATCCAATGTCCCGATCTCGACCTGCCGGCACGTCTCAACAAAACGTGGTCGCCATAACGACCCTTCCTATCGGGCTGCAAGCTCCGCCTAGTGGAGCCTGGACGCGGCCGTTCAAAGCGAGGCCCGGCACGCACCGAGGGCCTGACTCGGCTATAAGTCGTTCTAAACTCTACCCCGTCTAACGTCGATGCTTCACCTGCATGCTTACATCCCGCAGCCCGTTCCTTGCTCATACATGCAGCTGTTCCCATTCTCCTTGTACCGTTCCTTACACACCCAGGCACACCCATTCCACTCACAGCCTTGGTCACACACCTGACCACCGAACACCTTGGCACACATTCGTTGCTCGCACACCTCACCAATACACCGCTTCGCGCCCCCTCCTCTGTCACCTCCTCTGTGACAATCACAGGTGTGCCCTCATTCGCACACCCAACCACGTGCCTCACCACCAACTCCAGCGTGCATTCCCACTCACGCTCTACCATTCCAGGTGTGCATCCTTCCATCCCAGGTGTACATCCTCGCTCACCTGTCACAACTAACTCACGCTCCATGTCACTCTCACTACTTTCACCTCCATTCCTGACAGCGCACTCACCCTTACTCTTGACAGCGCACTCTTTCCTCGTGCACCTGTCCGTCACACACCTTTCTCGCGCACACTCTCCCGTTACACCCTCTGTAACACTCACCACAGGTGTGCATTCTTCCTTGCCTTTGACAGCGCACTCTTTCCTCGTGCACCTGTCCGTCACACACCTTTCTCGCGCACACTCTCCCGTTACACCCTCTGTAACACTTACCACACCGCGCTTCCATGTGCTCCCTCGCACACGCGCTACGACCGACTCACTCTCGCCAGCACCCTCACTACTCCTTGGCACGCACTTTTTCCTCACACACCCCAGAGTCGGACTTTCTTGCACACCTCCTTTTCCGCACACCAGACCTGTCGCACACTTCACCAACGGCCTCTCACGAACACCCGGGTCTATCTCGACCCCCAAGCTTCTTAAATCCCCTGGCGCATCATACGCACGACCATATTGGTCACCACTTACACCGGGTCCTCTTCCTCTTCGCTTCTCCTCCATCACCTGCGAATCCCTCATCCGGTTAATGAGCACATCATCACGATCCAACCACAGACTTTGGACCAATTCTTTTATCTCCTCTTTTATCTCTTTCTTATCCCCTCTCCGTCGCTTCTTAATTTCGCTCATCCCTTCTTCCACTTCTTTTAATTTGTGCTTCACCTCTTTTATTCCCCGGTACGTCTCCTCAAGCTCGTCCTCCAAGGCTACCTTGACCGTTTCCATGTGCGTCCTCACCTGCCGGTCCTTCGTCTCCATTACCTCTACCACCTCGTCCAACCTCGTTGTCAGTCCCTCACGTACCATCTGACATTCCCTCTTTGTCGCTATCAAGTCATCTTTTAGTTCTTTCTGTGTCGCCTTTAAACCTCCTAATACCGCAGTGTTCCTTTGAACCTGCTCCACTAACTCCGTCTGTCCCACCGTCAGCTGCTCCACCTCCTGCGTCAGGTCCTCTATGCCCCCTTGTAACTTTACAGTCCCCTTTCTCACCTCCTTTTCCATGTGCTCCTCACAGTGCCTCACCTCCTCGCGCACTCCTCCGACCTCCTCACTCACTCCTCTTCTGATCTCCTCTCCCATCACTTGCATCTCCTGCCCAGATGCCACCCTCATCTGCTCCATTTCCTCCCTGTGAGCATCCAGTTTGGTTTCTACCCCCATTCTGACCCCCTCTATCTGCTGCTCCATTTGTTTAACTTCCCTTTCCGCTTGGTCCCTCATGTCCCTCAATTTGCCTTCCATACTGTTTTCTAACCCCTCTAACCCATTTTTCACTCCCTCTATCTGATTCTCCTGGGCAGCCATTCTATTTTCTACCCCCGTTAACCCATGTTTCACTCCCTCTATCTGATTCTCTTGAGCGGCCATTCTGTTTTCTACCCCCGTTAACCCATTCTTTACTTCTTTTATCCCGTTGTCTAACCCCTCAAAATTATTGTCTAACTTCCCAATTTTCTTGTCTAACTCCTCAAAATTATTGTCTAACTTCCCAATTTTCTTGTCTAACTCCTCAAAATTATTGTCTAACTTCCCAATTTTCTTGTCTAACCCCCCGATTTGATTCCCTAGTCGCTCCCCCATTCTGTTTTCCATTTTCTCCATTTCCCTGGCTCTTTTTTCGTTGTCGCTCTTCGACTCTGCCATGTATTCGCTAAACCGTGCCATGAACTGCTGCATGTCAAACGGCTGCATGTTAAAGCCCGCTGATACAGCCGGCTCGGCTACCGCGCGCTCGTGCGAGGCGCCTTTTTGCGCGCCCGCTACTTCGTGCGTGACGGCGCTATTTTGCGAACCTGCCGCCCTCACTGCTTCGCTCTCCTCTTGTCCCTCAATTTGGTCCTGGACCGACCCTGCTTCACTCTCCCCTACCGGACCCCAGCCGTCTTGATCCGCCATAGCGCGACTTTCAAAATTCGAGTTTCGTAAAACAAATTCGAAATTTCGCCGTTATACTTTCGTCGAGCGCAGTACCCGCGCTCCGGATCGATTTTGTCGAGCGCCGTACGCGCTCCGGATCGATTTTGTCGAGCGCAGTACGCGCTCCGGATCGATTTTCCCTCCCAAAATTTGGGCCTAACTAATTTAGTCCCGGGTCCGAATCCCACTCCTGACACCAATTGTTACAGACGTGGCTTGGATGTTATTTACCGAGCGGTTTATTGGTATGACCACGTCTGCACAAGTTACCCGATTGTGCCCGAACGTTGACTAGCCGCGCTATGCTGGCTCAATAAGAAAAAGAAGACACCCGGCTGGATTACAATCACACAATACGACACCAACGTTTCGATTCTCAAGTATATTCGTACGGAAAAGGTTAGATTACAGGGGCTAGAGGTATATTACAGGAAGACAGGCACTTAGACACACTCTTATATTAACCCCGGACAGACGACAGACACACGGGACAAAATGCTGACTCACACGGGGGTTGATGAAAAGGACAGCGGGTATCGATGGCTCAAGGTGCACTCCTGGCTCAAGGCAGAATCGACTCGGTCCGGTCCAGAGATGCGGGGAGGTATCGTCGCGCTGGGGGTGGCGGTGGCTTCTCTCTCCAGTCTCCAAGCTGAGGCGCATCTGACGTCACGTCCGGCAAGCGGCTGCGTATATCCGGCGGGGAGTGACACGCCCTCGGCTCGTTAGCTCCGCCTCGTGGAATCGGCACGTTGCTTCTCATTGGGTGCGTGCGGGGGGGGTTACTGGCTCCGCCCCTGACGAGGAGCTGACAGCCAGCCCCTTCGGGGTAACCCCGTGGAGCGCATGGTCTGGAGCTAATCGAGCCGGTGTGAGGACGCATCCTCCCCCGCTCCGCCGCCATCTCCTCTGTTGTTGTTGTAATTGTTGTTGTAGTTGTTGTTATTGTTGTTGTTTGGGGAAGAAGATGGGAGGAGGTATGGGAAAGGTCCTAAACTCACTACTGATGCCATATAATCACATTCTGGTGCAACGAAGAGTCATAATTAATGGAGACGAGGCCTTAACTGACATAGAATAAGAATAACTAGGAAGATGTCCGAAAGTTGTCTACGTGTGGTGCGGTGGACCTGGGCACGACATTTAATGGGGGAATAAGGGGAAGGTCGGCTCTACTGATTGTTATTTACATGCAATGGGACTAGGGAATGGGGGATTGGGGAAAGTTGGGGAGTATTGGAGAAAATAGGGGAATATTTACAAGCGGATATGGAGGCCAAATTCCATATTCGCAACAATATATATATATATATATATATATATATATATAGTTTTTTATTTTTATACTAATGGGGTATGCTTGCACATTGTGTAAGCAATAACAAACCGTGCTTCGTATGTAGGTACATAATGAACAGAAGCTTCATGATTATAGGCAAGCATCACTGACCTGCTGATAGATATCAATTTAGGTTTTATTTATTTATTTTATGGACGTGTTCACGTTGTTTACGTTAATTGTCATTGAAATTTTTACTTGACAGTTTACAGTTATAGAGATTACAATTTTCAAATGCTAGATAACGATTGAGATTGTTTTATTTGCAGAAGCGTTTATGTTTTTTAATGTAAATTTTCATTTACAAACGCTTTTTCTATTTTTCATTTACGGACATTATTGGCATGTTTATTTCACAGTTTACAGTTACAGAAATTAAAATTTTCAAATGCTAGATATTGATTGAGGTTGTTTTTTTTTAACGGATGCATTTTCGTTTTTTAATGTAAATTTTCATTTATGGACACTTTTTGATTCATTTACAGAGGATTTTTCTTTTTTTCGTTTATATTCATTGTCATGTTTATTTCACAGCTTACACTTACAGAAATTACAAATTTCAAATGCTAGATGTTGATTGAGCTTTTAAAAATATATATTATTTAATTTTACGGGCGTGTTTATGGTTTTTTTTTTTAAATAAATTTTCATTTACGGACATTATTGTCATGTTTATTTCACAGTTTACACTTATAGAAATTACAAATTTCAAATGGTCGATGTTGATTGAGCTTTTAAAAAATTATTTTATTTTATTTTACGGGCGTGTTTACGGGTTTTTTTAAACGTAAATTTTCATGTACGGACATTATTGTCATGTTTATTTCACAGTTTATGGTTATAGAAATTACAATTTTCAAATGCCAGGCTATGAGCCAAGGGCGTTGGTCGGTACCATACAGATGGAGTAAGGCTCATTGTGATTTTTAGCAAGATATATGTCCCTAGATATGAAAAAAAAGTGATAGCAGTGTATAACTCTCGGCCATCTCTGTGTTATCACCCGAAATATTATTATACGCCCGCTTCGCTTCGCCAAAAAATGTTATATTTGCTAAAATTGGAATAAATATATGTTTTTAAGGACCACAGAGTGCCAAAAATTTGCATACTGGATGCCAACTACTATAGTAATAGAAAATAGAACATTTGTGGGGGTTATTTATCAAAATATTGATATAATGACAAAAAATATGTTAAATTTAGTGAAAAAGTGGTCGAAATCGCTTCGAGTTCAGAATTCACATTGTACATTTTTGTCAATATTTCAAAAATGAAAACTCCCAGAGTAACATTTGACCCCTCAAAATCTTCGCAAGGAACCACTGCATTGGAATATATCATTACTTTGTAATATGGTGGTTGTTTGGGGCACATATTTTGGCAAAGTTCAAAATATGTTCAACCATACCCCCTAATTTTGATATTTTGGAACGAAACATAGCTTTTGAACATTTTAGGTTTATTCGTCTACTACTTTTGGTATCTCAGTGTAATTTTTGGTATTAGCTAGTATCCTAAAGTAGGTTTGTAACATCAGCTACATTATATTTCACAATGCATGCAAACTTGCTCCACACTCTAGGTTTATCATGATCTCTCGAACAAATACGCCTTGTTATTATACAGTATTATTACCAATCAATTTTTAACACAATTGACACAGATTACAGGCATTTAAAACACATACTAAATAATGCTTATAAATTGAACCTATCCTTTTATGCATCGGGATACTTTAAATTACAATGAACGTCATACATATTATACTTAAATCACTTAACAGAAAATAAATGTCTGAAATGACATCACGAAAGTGTCCCTCCCTTTAGATGCGCAGCATATTTGGCTCAGAATCCGTATTCTTGCTCCTCGTCAGATGGATCATCCTCGTCGAGGCTGTCGTCGTCTGGCTCGACAGACAATGGCTGATTGTCGCAGGTGGCAAGTTTACACATGTCTGTACATTTCAGTCCATTGGCAATGCAGACACAACTTGGTCTTTACCTTGGTCAACTTTGAACTTCACCAAAATATGTGCCCCAAACAACCACCATATTACAAAGTAATGATATATTCCAATGCAGTGGTTCCTTGCGAAGATTTTGAGGGGTCAAATGTTACTCTGGGAGTTTTCATTTTTGAAATATTGACAAACATGTACAATGTGAATTCTGAACTCGAAGCGATTTCGACCACTTTTTCACTAAATTTAACATATTTTTTGTCATTATATCAAAAATTTGATAAATAACCCCCACAAATGTTCTATATTCTATTACTATATTAGTTGGCATCCAGTATGCAAATTATTGGCACTCTGTGGTCCTTAAAAACATATTTATTCCAATTTTAGCAAATATCACATTTTTTGGCGAAGCGAAGCGGGCGTATAATAATATTTCGGGTGATAACACAGAGATGGCCGAGAGTTATACACTGCTATCACTTTTTTTCATATCTAGGGACATATATCTTGCTAAAAATCACAATGAGCCTTACTCCATCTGTATGGTACCGACCGGTCAATTTGGGGGGTCTGGCTCATAGCCTATGCTCGGTGTTGATGAGGTTAAAAAAAATAACATTGACGGGTGCGTTTAATTTTTTTTTTTTAAACGTACATTTTCATTTATGGACATTATTGTTATTTTTATTTCACAATTTATGGTTATAGAAATTACAATTTTCAAATGCTAGATGTTGATTGAGGTTTTCTTTTTTATGGAGACGTTTATGTTTTTTTTTAACGTAAATTTCTATTTATGGACGCTTTCCAATGGTTCTGATTTTTCCCGGTGCACCGACTTCGATGTCTGTCAGCACGCCAAATTTCAGCTTTCAATGACACCTGGAAGGTACCGAACATTCATATCAGTCAGTCAGTGGTCAGAAAGAGCTTTAGATATATAGATATATAGTGAGGAAAATGTTTTCTTACTAACTGCATCTAGTTGTGTGTTCAAAAATAAAACCAGAAGGTTTTGAATGAGTAATGTAGGTGGAATATTCTGCATGATGTCATCTCAGTGCCATTACGATGTCCATCCACCCTTTTTGTTATGCTGACATGGTGGAATTGTCACCTATCCAACACCTGCACTGCTCCGTCTCTCTGTTGTATTTTATTTTTTTGCAGAATTCCTTGAGTTTATGAAAGGAGTGGATTAGTCTTCATCGCTCAACGTGATGCTGCCATCTTAATCGAACACTTCTGAGAGGAAGGACTGTTATACGTCGATAAATAGCTAAACATCTCCATTGATGTTGGTGTTTTGTTATAATACAATCAAAGCCTGTATTTATAAAGGAAGATGCATCACTATATGTGCCTTGTGGTCATTTTATGCCTCCGCCGACAAAGTCGCCGGAGGCATTATGTTTTCGGGTTGTCCGTCCGTCTGTCCTTCCGTACGTCCGTCCGTCCGTCCTTCCGTCCTTCCGTACGTCCGTCCGTCCGTCCGTCCTTCCGTACGTCCGTCCGTCCATCCGTCCATCCGTCCGTCCGTGCTAAACCTCGTTTTTCTCAGCAATCATATGTCTGATTGAGACGACATTTTCAGGGTAGGAGTGACACCCATGCAGAATGTTTTCATGATAATTGTGGCGTCATAGGTCATGTGGTATGGCAGCCATCTTGGATAGAAAAACGAACCTTATCCGATCAACACGAAACTTCACAGACGTGATCCACTACCCATACATATGCAGAGTTATGGCATCTACCCGTTGTGGGACTATGCGGAGGCATATTGGCGACACAGTCGCATTGTTCCAGTTTTTTTCTCATATTTAGTCTAGGCTTGTGTTTCATAAGTTTAAATGCAAACAGGCCCTCTCTAAACAGAATTGCCTCCAGTGAATAACTATCTCATAAAACACAGCTAATTCATTACTTTAGTTTGGATTTTAGGGAAAGATTACCCAAGATGGGATCACACCCCAAATGGGACAAATTTCAATTTTAATTTTTTACAATCACTCCAAATGCAAGAAATATTAATATAACCTGAAGAAGATAGGAACTCATTTTATGTTATCCCTTCACCTCACCTGGTCTGGCTCTCTCAACCCGCCCTCTACCCCCATCCCTCTCACTGAGCCGAAATAATGAATCAATCTCCTCCCGAATTTATAGATTTGTGTCGACTGTCGAGTTCTCCAATAGCAATGGTTATTAGCCCCCGTTTGACTTGGTCCGAAATGGGGGCTTATGGACTTGGTCTCGTCCGTGCGTCCGCAACCATATCTCGGAGATGTATGGACTGATTTTGTTCATACTTGTCACAAAGATGCATGACGCATGACGGTATACATACACACATCATTTTTTTTTCACGATCTGATCAAAGGTGGCCGACTGGCGGCCATTTTTGTTGAAAAAACCTGATGTTGAACATGTCCTCAACCATTTATCGGACATGCATTGGCTGATGTTGTTCAAATTTGGCAAACAGATAATGAATTATGGCTTACATATGGTGGTCATTTTTTTTTTCTGAGATCACATCCAAGATGGCCGACCGGCGACCATTTTGTTACTTAAACGTGTCTCCAACAATTTCACGGACATGCATGGTACGATTTTGTTCAAACCCGGCACAAGCACCTCATACACATGCACCTCACTTTATTTTGTGATCTGATCAAAGATGGTGGACTGGTAGACTGGCGGCCATTTTAGTTGTAAAGAACCCGATATTGAACACGTCATCAACCTTTTCTCGGACATGCATTTACCGGTCTTATTCAAACTTTGCACACAGATGAAGAATGATGGCTTACATATGCACATCATTACTTTTCGAGATCAGATCCAAGATGGCCGACTGGCGGCTATTCTGTTACTTAAACATGTCCCCAACCATTTCTCGGACATGCATGGACCGATTTTCTTTAAACTTGGCACAAAGATAATACATGAGTATACATATGCAGAAGATTTTGTTTTGTCATCTAACCAAGGATTGCTGACTGATAGCCTTTAACTCCCTACAGCAAAATTACTAAAATCACAGAGGAAGCAATGACATTTGATGTCTTTTTCTTCTTGTTTAGTAAAAATGTCATGCCCATACTTGAACACTAACATACAAGAGGCCATATATATATATATATATATATAGTAGGTGTGCAAATATGGCAGAATCTCTCACCACATAGTCCACTCACAACCCCCCAATCTGGTCCACAACCACCCCTTCCATTCTCACTCTTATCTCTTCTCACCCTTCTGCTTCTGTTTCTTGAGCTTGTTATCCTCCTTTGTCATTTCTATCACACCCCCTTGTCTTCCTTCCCTCATTGCTCTCTCTAGAGTCATATTTTCTCATTATTACACTCCTCCGCATGGGGGGGGGGGTACATAAAAAGCCTTGACCCCAAAAGGCTTGTCAACGCACAGTCCTATCAGGGTGCACATTTTGTCACATATATAAAGAAAGGGAAAACTGTGGCGGACACAAAAGCCCACTGGCGTGGTGACATCATTCCGTGCACCAAGTGGGCGGTGGCCACGCCCGAGGGGTAGGCGTGGCCTCATGATATACACCGGGCGCGCAGCCCGGAGCGCGCCAGTGTTACAGTGAGCTCCTGAAATAAAGACGCTTATAAGTTACCGCTTGTCCGCTTCCTCCTTGCTCGCAAGCAGCGCGCGTAACGCCGCGCTTTACTGGTGACCCCCTCGACGTTGGATCTGACGGAGCGATCCTTCCACACGCGACGCCATTGCCATGGCCAACCTCATCAAACTTCCCGAATTTTGGGAGGCTCAGGCCGAAGTCTGGTTCGTCCAGGCCGAAGCCCAATTTCAGCTTCGGCGCCTCACCGGCGATGACACGTGCTATTGCCACGTCGTCGCCTCCCTCGGGCCTGGCACGGCCGCTCGAGTTGTGTCCGTCCTTCGCCACCCACCGGACGGCCACAAGTACGAGGCACTCAAGCGGCTACGCCTAGCCACGTTCGGCCTCACGGACGACGCACGGGCCGACCGCCTCCTGGATCTCCCCGAGCTCGGTGACACGCGCCCGTCGGTCCGAATGGACCATATGCTGTCACTGTTGGGCGACGAAGCCCCCGGTTCTCTATTCCGGGCGCTTTTCCGTCGCCAACTTCCAGCACAGGTTCACCTCGCGTTGGCCAGGACCGGGCTAACGGAACCCCGAGCATTGGCAGCCGAGGCGGACAGGTACTTCGCCGCTTCGGACACGCGGGCGAGAGTCGGCGTGGCCGTCCCGGCCCTCGAGGCTGATGCTGCTGATGCTGCTGATGCTGCTGTTCCACAGCATCAGCTTATACAGCCTACGCAGCATGCTGATACGCACCTCGTGACCGCCGCCACGCCCCGCCCACCGCCGCGGCGAAAACCGCCACCGCGGGGAAACCCGCCAACTCCACCGGCCTGACGGAGCCAGCCGCACTCCTCCAGCTCCACCACCTGGTGCTGGTTCCACGCCAAGTTCGGCCACGAAGCTCGCCAGTGTCATCCGCCATGCTCCTTCAACAGGTCGGAAAACGCCCGGGCCGGCGCTCAATATTGGCGATGAGCGCCGGCCGTTCGAGCAGCCTGCTGTTCATAACGGACACCTTCTCCGGGCGCCGTTACTTGTGCAACACGGGAGCGCAGGTGAGTGTCGTTCCCGCCGGCACGTCAGACAAGCACGCCGCGGGTGGGGGCCCCGCGCTGCTTGCCGCGAACGGGACGCCCATCCGTACGTACGGAAAACGCTGCCTCTCTCTGCCGTTCGGAGGGCAGGTTTTCCGATGGACGTTCGTCACCGCCGATGTGCCCATGGCACTGCTTGGCGCGGACTTCCTGTGCGCTAATGGGCTCCTGTTCGACGTCAAGCGCAGACGTCTTGTCCAGGCCGAGACGTTCAGCTCGCTCGCTTGTGCATTGCCCAGCTCAACGAGCGGCTTGCCAAGCGGCTTGCCGAACGGTTCGGTTCCGGCCACGTTGGTCTGTACGCTTTCGGTAGCGGACGCATTCACCCGCCTCCTCGCCGGCTTCCCGGCCCTCACGCGGCCCACCTTCTTGGCGGGGGCCGTCAAGCACGGGGTGGCCCATCACATCCCCACCGTCGGGCCACCGGTCTACGCCCGGGCACGCCGCCTCGAGCCGACGAAGCTGGCGGTGGCAAAAGCGGCGTTCGCTACCCTGTAGCGACTCGGCATCGTTCGGCGCTCAGAGAGCGCTTGGGCGTCGCCGCTGCACATCGTGCCGAAGCCCGGCGGGGGATGGCGACCGTGCGGGGACTATCGCCGTCTCAATGACGCCACGACTCCCGACCGCTACCCCGTCCCCCACATTCAGGACTTTTCCACCCGTTTGGCGGGCAGGTCCTTCTTCTCGAAGGTGGACCTCATACGCGGCTACCATCAGGTCCCCGTCAGGCCGGAGGACGTCCCGAAGACGGCGGTCATCACGCCATTCGGACTCTTCGAGTTCCTGCGCATGCCCTTCGGTCTGAAGAATGCGGCTCAGGCGTTCCAGCGACTGATGGACAGCGTCCTGCGCGACTTGGATTTTGTCTACGTCTACCTGGACGATATCCTCGTCGCCAGCGCGTCCCGCGAAGAGCACCTACGCCACCTCCGCACGCTCTTCGAACGCCTGGGCCAGCATGGCCTGATTGTGAACCCCGCAAAGTGCCGGTTCGGCGCCGCCATAATCGATTTTCTGGGGCACCGTGTCACCAGGCACGGAGCCGTCCCCCTGCCGGCCAAGGTGGAGGCGGTGAAGGGGTTTCCACGCCCCCGCACGATCAGAGGGCTGCAGGAGTTCCTGGGCATGGTGAACTTTTACCATCGGTTCCTGCCCCGTATCGCCCAGCTCCTGCGCCCCCTGCACGAAGCTCTCCGAGGTAAGCCGGGCAAAGGCGACGTTACCTGGACTGAGCAGATGGACACGGCGTTCACGGGCGCGAAGCTCGCCTTGGCTAACGCCACCATGCTCGCGCACCCGGCACCCGATGCACCGATCGCCCTCACCACCGATGCCTCGGACTACGCGGTGGGCGCGGTGCACGAGCAATGGGTGCGTGGAGCTTGGCAACCGCTGGCGTTCTTTAGCCGGCAGCTTTGCCCGCCCGAACGCCGTTACAGTACCTTCGACTGCGAGTTGCTCGGGCTTCACTTGGCGGTCAGGCACTTCCGCCATCTGCTCGAGGGCCGTGCGTTCACTGCCTTCGTCGACCACAAGCCGCTGAACTTCGCGATGGGCAAGGTCACCGAGCCGTGGTCGGCCCGGCAGCAGCGTCACCTCTCGGCCGTGTCCGAGTACACGACGGACATCCAGCACGTCGCGGGGAAGGACAACCCGGTGGCGGATTGCCTTTCCCGGGCCGTCGCCCACGCAGTCCACCTCGGCATCGACTATGCCCGGATGGCAGCGGACCAGGCCGCTGACCCCGACGTCCAGGCCTTGCGGACCGCCGTCACGGGCCTCCGCGTCACCGAGGTGCCGTTCGACGGCGTGGGCGCGGCCCTCTTGTGCGACGTCTCCCTCGGGCGTCCTCGCCCCATCGTGCCCGCGGGCTGGCAGCGCCAGGTGTTTGACGCCATCCACGGCCTGTCCCACCCGGGCGCGAGGGCCTCCCAAAGGCTGATCGCCGACAAGTTCGTCTGGCATGGCCTCCGGAAGGCCGTCCGCGGCTGGGCCAGGACGTGCCTCGCGTGCCAGCGCGCCAAGGTGCACCGGCACACCCAGGCCCCGTTGGCCCCGTCACGGTGCCGGAACGCCGGTTTGACCACGTCCACGTGGACCTGGTGGGACCTCTGCCCCCCTCGCGGGGTTTCACCTATGTCCTCACCATGGTGGACCGCACCACCCGGTGGCCGGAGGCCGTGCCCTTGGCGTCGACAATGGCGGCCGATGTCGCGCAGGCTTTCATCGCCACCTGGGTCGCCCGGTTCGGCGCCCCCTCAGACATCTCGTCCGACCGCGGCCCCCAGTTCACCTCGGAGCTCTGGGGGGCGGTCGCGCAGGGGCTCGGGGTCTGGCTGCACCGAACCACGGCCTACCACCCCCAGGCTAACGGCCTGTGTGAGCGATTTCACCGCTCATTGAAGGCCGCGCTCCGGGCCACCCTCCGCGACGGCGGCTGGGTCGACAGGCTCCCCTGGGTCCTGCTGGGCCTCCGGACGGCACCCAAGGAGGACCTGCGCGCATCCGCGGTGGAGTTGGTCTTCGGGCAACAGCTGCGGGTGTCGGGCGAGTTCCTCCCCGACTCCACGGCACCATGGTCCGCGGCACAGCAGCGCTCCGCTCTGCAAGAGACCGCCCAGAGGTTCGCCCCGGTGCCAACGGCATGCCATGGGCACGCACCGACGCACGTCGCCCTGGAGCTTCGCACGGCGGAGTACGTCTTCATCCGCCACGATGCCCACCGGACACCACTGCGGCCCCCGTACGACGGGCCTTTCCGCGTGCTGGAGACCGGGGCGAAGCACTTCACCCTGGACATCGGCGGTACTCCTGACCGCGTTTCGGTAGACCGCCTCAAGCCGGCCCACCTCGACGTGGACCATCCACCGCCAGTGGCCCGACCCCCACGTCGGGGCCGCCCCCCTGCGGGCGGACCCCCGGCACCACCCAGCCCCGCCGCCACGCCGCCCCCCGGTCCTGCACCCATCCCAGGGGCAGCCAGGGGCATCCCACCTGGCATCCCTGCACCCCGGACGCTGCCGATCGCCAGGGGGCGCTTCGGCCGGGTCATTCGTCTGCCCCGCAAACTGGTCCTCCAGGTGCGCGGGAATTCTGGGGGGGCGCGTGTGGCGGACACAAAAGCCCACTGGCGTGGTGACATCATTCCGCGCACCAAGTGGGCGGTGGCCACGCCCGAGGGGTAGGCGTGGCCTCATGATATACACCGGGCGCGCAGCCCGGAGCGCGCCAGTGTTACAGTGAGCTCCTGAAATAAAGACGCTTATAAGTTACCGCTTGTCCGCTTCCTCCTTGCTCGCAAGCAGCGTGCGTAACGCCGCGCTTTAAAACCAACATTTCCTTTTCTTTTCGTAAATCAATGACCCGACCATGTAGACTTATAACAATCTTGTGCTTTCAGAAAATATCGATTATAATATCTCATGAGACCTGATCTGTCCCATAACCTTGAAGATAGTATGAGCACATTCTTGGGGTTTCAAATGGGCAAATAGATATGGTGGTGGCAATCTTCTCAAGTAAAGGTTGGCCAGGATTTGGAGTTTGGTACCGGCACACAATGATACCGGTACTGATGGCACACAATGAGACCGGTACTGATGGCACACAATGATATCGGTACTGATGGCACACAATGATATCGGTACTGATGGCACACAATGATACCGGTACTGATGGCACACAATGATATCGGAACTGATGACACACAATAATACCGGTACTGATGGCACGCAATAATACCGGTACTGATGGCACACAATGATACTGGTACTGATGACACACAATAATACCAGTAGTAATGGCACACAATGATACCAGTACTGATGGCACGCAATGATACCGGTACTGATGACACACAATAATACCAGTAGTGATGACACACAATAATACCAGTACTGATGGCACGCAATAATACCGGTACTGATGGCACGCAATAATACCGGTACTGATGGCACACAATGATACCAGCAGTGATGGCACACAATGATACCGGTACTGATTGCACACAATGATACCAGTACTGATGGCACACAATAATACCGGTACTGATGGCACACAATGATACCGGTACTGATGGCACACAATGATACCGGTACTGATGGCACACAATGATACCAGTACTGATGACACACAATAATACCGGTACTGATGGCACACAATGATACCGGTACTGATGACACACAATAATACCGGTACTGATGGCACACAATGATACCGGTACTGATGGCACACAATGATACCGGTACTGATGGCACACAATGATACCGGTACTGGTGGCACACAATGATACCGGTACTGCTGGCACACAATGATACTGGTACTGATGGCACACAATAATACCGGTACTGATGGCACACAATGGTACCGGTACTGATGGCACAAAATGATACCGGTGCTGATGGCACACAATAATACCGGTACTGATGGCACACAATGATACTGGTACTGGTGGCACACAATGATACCGGTGCTGATGGCACACAATGATACCAGCAGTGATGGCACACAATGATACCAGTACTGATGGCACACAATGATACCGGTGCTGATGGCACACAATAATACCGGTACTGATGGCACACAATGATACTGGTACTGATGGCACACAATGATACCGGTACTGATGACACACAATGATACCGGTACTGATGGCACACAATGATACCGGTACTGATGGCACACAATGATACCGGTACTGGTGGCACACAATGATACCAGTACTTATGGCACATAATAATACCGGTACTGACGACACACTGGCTGAAGATTACCATTTTGAAAAGCAATATCTTACACAGAACAAAGCTTTGACATTTATTACCTGCACCATCCAGCAGAGGGCAATGCTGCAACACTATCAAGGTGATGAATAATTATTATCATTTTAAATCACATGGTGGAGCTTGTACTTGTATATATATCAACTACTGGCCACAACGTGGTGAGGCAACAATTCACTACTTTGACATGAGTTAGAAATACTTTATTGAACAATGTACACATTATCAGAATACATGAGGTTTTAAATTCAAGGAGTGGATACTGCACTAGCGGATTCAAGGTGTGGATCCGGAGGTTCTCAATTTTAAGATGCTTGAAAGCTGCAATAATAAGGATTTGGATTCTAAGGTTATGGAAATTAAGTCTCAGGTGAACTTTCATATAATTATTGGTAAACCACCTGTCAGATATCTGGAGTATATATAACAAACATAGGAGCAATACCTCTGGCACTTACCTGGTAGAATAAACAGTATACTGCACTGACTATAGGTATTTTAAACCAATTTGAATGGTTTCTCGAAGACAGGGCAGCATGGAGAATCATACTAACATAATTAGACTTTAAACAAACAAACAAAACAAAACAAAAAACTATTTTGGGGGGCAACCCCTACAACCTCCCCCCCCCCCCCCCTCGCATCCTGTATACCTCCTCAGACCCCAATTTTTCTAATGACTTGAACAAACATTGGTACATCATGAGTGATGAAGGTTGTGCTGAAGTTTCATTGAAATTGTGCATGTAGTTTCAGATTAAAGAGCAAATACCTATTTTGGGGGGCAACCCCCGGTAGACCCTCTTAGACCCCGATTTTTTTTAATGCCGTGAACAAACTTTAGTCACAACACAACGAATATCATTTGTGTCAAATTTGGTCACAAACCCATCAGCGGTTTCGGAGAAGAACTTTCAAGTGTTTACTGAAGTACGGATGGACGAACTGACTGACGGAAGGACGGACGGATTGACGGACGGACGTATTGACGGACTGACTGACGGAAGGACTGACGGACGGACAGATTGACGGACGGACGGATTGACGGACTGACTGACTGACGGACGGACTTGCTGACTGACGGACTGACTGACGGAATGACGGACGGACGGATTGACGGACGGACGGATTGACGGACGGACGGATTGACGGATTGACGGACTGACTGACGGACTGACGGACGACGTGCCATCGCATAAGCTCCCCTGAACTTCGTTCCAGGTGAGCTATAAAATGATTCTTGTAACCCTGAATGTGACAATGATGATGACGTCATGCACATCTGTAAACCAACACATCACCTCCAAACTAAGATGGCTTCCATGAGATACTAAGGTCCTTAAAGACCGAGATTAAATGGCTACAAGCAGTGGTGTAGTGGAGGTAGCGGAGCCCTGCAAAATGTGTCAGCCATGACGTTATCTCCAAATGAATCGTCACATCCGGTTTTAGCATGACACCAACCATTCGAGTGACAAAAATGAGTGAAATGAGCCCAAAATGAGCCCAAAAATGAGTGAGAAATGACATACCCACTTTTTACCAGATAAACAAAACATTACCACTCACAACTACTTCATCTCGCAATGACCAATCTCCTTTTGAGAAAACGTCAGAGCAGTTATCGTCTCGATAAGCACCGTTTTCGACAAAACTATGTATTTTAAGGAAATAAAGGTTTTTAAACATTCTGCACCACGTGGTAAAGGATGTCTGGATGGCCTTCATCTTCATGTACGTACACTCATCTCTTCATGTACGTACATGTGTGTGTATGTGTGTGTCAATGTGTGTGTGTGTGTGTGTGTGTGTGTGTGTGTGTGTGCGTGTGTGTGTGTGTCTATGTGTGTGTCTGTGTATGTGTGTGTGTGTGTGTGTGTCTATGTCTGTGTGTGTGTGTGTGTCTATGTATGTGTCTGTGTGTGTGTGTGTGTGTGTGTGTGTGTGTGTCTATGTGTGTGTGTGTGTGTGTGTGTGTCTATGTGTCTATGTGTGTGTGTGTGTCTGTGTATGTGTGTGTGTGTGTGTGTCTATGTGTGTGCGTGTATGTGTCTATGTGTGTGCGTGTATGTGTCTATGTGTGTGTGTGTGTGTGTGTGTGTGTCTATGTGTGTGTGTGTGTGTGTGTGTGTGTGTCTATGTGTGTACGTGTGTGTGTGTGTGTGTGTGTGTGTGTGTATGTGTGTGTGTGTGTCTATGTCTGTGTGTGTGTGTCTATGTATGTGTCTCTGTGTGTGTGTGTGTGTGTGTCTATGTGTGTGTGTGTGTGTGTGTGTGTGTCTATGTGTCTATGTGTGTGTGTGTGTCTGTGTATGTGTGTGTGTGTGTGTGTGTCTATGTGTGTGCGTGTATGTGTCTATGTGTGTGTGTGTGTGTGTGTGTGTGTGTGTGTGTGTCTATGTGTGTGTGTGTGTGTGTGTGTGTGTCTATGTGTGTACGTGTGTGTGTGTGTGTGTGTGTGTGTGTGTGTGTGTGTGTGTGTGTGTGTGTGTGTGTGTGTGTCCCAGCCATAACCCTTTTACCATTTGAGCTTTTGCCATAAATTTTTCACCAAAACCTTATTTTGCGAAAATGGAGGAGACAAATTAATAAATAATTTAGACAAAAGGTCAGAGTTCTGATTCTGATCTGATTGACCTTTGAGCAGGGTTTGCATATTTGGTCACTGAAGCCTATTATTGTTTTTGAAGTCAAAAGGTCAAGTTCGCCTAAAATCATCGATCTTTTTGCATTTTCTTTAGCTGTTTTCGTCATGTTTAGCATCCGGAAAGAGGAAGAAGAAGCAGAAGATGAAGTCCGAATACAAAGCAGATGCAGACGGGCTTTGCATTTTTAGACGTTTTCCAGTTTAAACTTTAATCAGGTGAATGAGGCCAATAACACTTTATGTCGATGATACATTGGTGTTATTATCTCTTCGGAACAACGTAAGCCTGTGGGTCTCATCGTCAGAAGATGAGAGACTGGAGGATCGGGAAGCAAAGCATGAGCTCCGTCGTGTACAGATGCTTGATTCGGTTGTCATCGATACGGAAGTAGCGCAGGCGTGGTGGCCCTTCCTCTGAGACACGAGGTCCATCGCACACCGAGGATACATTCACCCCTGTGGGAAGAAGATCAAGGAAAGTTGTTACATCAAAGGTAGCATTTAGTAAAGTCTTTTGAATGAATGATAATGTCTGATGTTAACAATGAAATAACATCGCCGATGAAACAAGACCCATCGTCTAACAACGGCGTAGCTTCGGTCGGACGTCAGGCATTGACAGTAGGTTCGTGAAGGACTTGCACAAAAAACGTACCCAGTCTGAATGTCGCTATATCCAGTCAATGGCGAATCTGCAAATGGGGAATCCACGAATGTCACGGATGGAAACCCTTACATCATTTCCTCATCCTGCTTTGGTTTGGCAAGGACCTGAACAAAAATCGTTCCCAGTCTGAATGTTGCTATATCCAGTCATGGCGAAACTGCAAATAGGAATCCGCGAATGTCACAGATGGAAACGCTGACGTCATTTCCTCATCCTGCTTTGGTTTGTCAAGGACTTGAACAAAAAACGTACCCAGTCTGAATGTCGCTATATCCAGTCAATGGCGAATCTGCAAATGGGGAATCCGCGAATGTCACGGATGGAAACCCTTACGTCATTTCCTCATCCTGCTTTGGTTTGTCAAGGACTGGAACAAAAATCGTACCCAGTCTGAATGTTGCTATATCCAGTCATGGCGAAACTGCAAATAGGAATCCGCGAATGTCACAGATGGAAACACTGACGTCATTTCCTCATCCTGCTTTAAACTCATAACTCCGTGTTTAAACTTTATTCACAATTCCAATCACAAATTAATACCATGGTATTAATAGCCGGCGAAGCCGGTGTTGTGAATGAACGCGTACGTATTATGTTGAAAAGCCAGATGTTGCTGGATCCTTTGAGAATTTCGAAGCTTTGACGCACCAAATCACTCAATGGAGGCCGCCATCTTGCGGATGCGGAAGTATGCATAAAAATTGAGAAAAAGTTCAATAGGAGTTTGTTTCACCCGTCTTTTTTTGATTCACAATTTTATGCACCTCTAATTTGTAATTAAAATACTTTAAGACCAACCTTCCCACGGTCACCGGTTATCTTCAACGAAAATCGTCACCAAACACCGGAACCAATGAGATTCGAGCATTTGAAATAATATTTCAAAAACCAAATCACTCAATGGAGGCCGCCATCTTGTGGATGCGGAAGTATGCATAAAAAATTGAGAAAAAGTTCAATAGGAGTTTGTTTCACCCGTCTTTTTTTTATTCACAATTTTATGCACCTCTAATTTGTAATTAAAATACTTTACGACCAACCTCGTTCCCCGGGCCCGAACGGTCCCTGGTTATCTTCAACGAAAATCGTCACCAAACACCGGAACCAATGAGATTCGAACATTTGAAAAACTATTTCAAAAAAGCTTATTACCGGTACCACGTTTCGGACGCTGAAAACGGCGTCAAATATCCTAAAATTGACGAAGAATTGTTTTTTAGAAATCTCGCGGCCATAGGGGATAGTTTTTCACGGCCGGAAATATCCGAAGTTGAGAAGGAATTCACCGAATTAATCAAGAAGGAAATTTTATAAATTTTAATCTCGTCCAGAATGCAAATGGTGTCATTTTGAACTAGGCACGGTACATACTACACCTACCTACTACCAACTACCTAACCTACTGATGCCATAGTGATGGGTAAAATAGTGGCAAGAGGCTTTGGCTTCGCCAGCTCATTGCGGCTTTGCAGTAGGGTACTAGTAGCCGGCAAAGCCGGTGATGTGAATGAATGCATACGTATTATGTTGAAAAGCCAGATTTTGCTGGATCCTTTGAGAATTTCGAAGCTTTGACGCACCAAATCACTCTATGGAGGCCGCCATCTTGCGGATGCGGAAGTATGCATAAACAATTGCGAAAAAGTTCAATAGAGGCTTTGGCTTCGCCGGCTCATTGCGGCTTTGCAGTAGGGTCATATTATATCAAATATATAATGTTAAATCACGGTTGTATTGAGATATCAAACCAGCGAACCGTCATCATCCGTCACTTCTGGATTAGGGAGCAAGGCCCGTATCGATCACATTTCAAAATCATAATTGTATTGAGGAATTTCTGAAACCTCGTACCGACCTTACGACACCCGCTGTGACCCCAAAACATTACACAGAAGGTTATTATATTTCCTTTTAGCAAATTATGCAACTGTAATGGTTACCAAACGCGCCCCCCTGTCATATGACCAGATTGTCAGGTCTGATTGGTGGACGTTTGTGAGAGACATACGGACAGACAAACGCTGTTCCAGACGGCATTGCCCTACGGGTTGCGCCATATAAACACCAGCAGAGGTTTAAAACGTGTGAGAACGTTTGGGTCAGAAGGGATTGGTAGATTTGTGGTACAACTTGGGCACAGTTATCATTGGGCTGCATAGAATTGGGAAAGGACATGAAAATTGAAAAACGTCCAATAAGATAATAATTGATCAAATTTGACACGTGATGTCGAAATGGCAGCAGAAAAGTTTTCAAAATGGACTACGATGAGATGGGTGGTGAATGGAAGGTGAAGAAGAATGAAGTCGAGAGTGCACTGGAAAGATTGGATTGTGGGCAAGGAAATTGAGTGTACCTCGAGGAGAAGCAGAAGAATGGCAAAGGTGTGGAAAGGACTAAGGGAGTTGGTGAGGACTGCAGAAGATCCTATACTGCAGGTAGAAGACATCGAAGGTCCTACTCCTTAAGAATGAGAAAATGATGTTTTGAAGCGTGCTATAATTTGTTTTCATCAGAATGACCTATCACCTTTACCTTCTAGAATGGAAAAGTATTTGCCTCAATCACAGGTGGAAGAATGTGTTGCACTTTGGAGCCATCTATTGATTAAGTACGAGGTTGGCAGGATTGGCTATCTCTAAACAATTATAGGCCATTATCATGTCCTTGTACGCTGGACAATTTTTTTTTTATACTTGGGCTAAGGCTCGTAATAGAGCTGACACACACACACGGACATACTGACGAGACAAACGCTTAACACAGCCACTGAGCTTGGGGGAAGTGCCGCCGTCACTTCCCGGGACACTCTGGGTACCAGCGACGTCATAACAATGGCGCCACTTTTCTCACTGTACTCAGTTGGGCATTTCCTCAAGAGGAATTTCCTCCTCCCCATGGATGCCAACCGATGGAGACTGTCCGTGCTCTATCCTTTTCAAGCAAGGAAGCAGCACGTACCATTTTAAAGTCTTTTGAACTTTATTTGAACCGGTCCAAACCGGATGGGTGTTTTTAGGAGACACCATCTCCTTACTGGATGGCTGATGGCTCCACACGGGAGCTCATCCGCCCTTTGCCAGGTGTTGTTTTTGGTCCTGGCAGGATGTCACAGTCACCCTCTCCACGAGCAAAGCCAGTAAGGGGTCTCGGTTTAGTCGCCGACAACCCAACCATGCGGCATTAAAAAAAAATTTCATTCAAAATATAATTCATTCATTCATTCAAAATTCAAAATATTTTCAAAATTGCCGCCAAAATTTCCCAAATGTGCCATAAACTTTTTAATATTGAATTTAGGATGTATGAGTATCAATAAAAAAAATCACAGAACCACATAGTGTATCTATAAGAGGTAGTTAAAATTTTCAGTAAACCTAATTAAGATAAATTGAAAATATTAACAACAATAAAAATGGCCGCCATATTGAATTTCGAGTTCGTGAATTGACTGCATTTAAAGAGTATTTATATAAGAACATCACTGCCAAGTTTCATGCCTGTATGAATGTGAACGGTTTATTGTGTTAGCTGCCTCGCTCTATTGGTTCACGAGTTATCAAGTGACCACTATATTCGTCATGTGTGTGCGTCTGTCTGTGTGTGTCTGTGTGTGTGTCTGTCTGTCCGCAGCATAACTACCCGATGATATCATCCGATCTTGATGAAACTTGGGTGGGAGGTTGATATCATGATCTAGTTGTGTCCTGCCTAGAGTGGGCGTATTGCGCCCATTGTGGGCGGAGCCACGCCCGAAAAAGATGTCTTTTTAGGGGTAATCTATTTCAAGCTACATCTTCTCCGAGGGGTTTGGTGGAATCTGACAGGGGTTTCGATATTTGGTTAGGCCAATGTCATGTGTCTAGCCCCACTGAGCTCGATTTTTCTTTTCGCCCCAAGGTCAAGGTCACAAGGTCACGAAATTTAGAAAAGTCGATTTTTGATAGTTTTATTACATTGTTCGCTTCCTGATAGGGTGAAATGTCGTACATGATCTTATATTATCACATACATCATGAAATACAAGTTTTCCAACAAATTTCAGAATCCTCGACCTTTGACCTTTGAAGGTCAAAAAGGTCAATGTTTCAAAGTTGTCAGAATCGAACCGAATTATCGGTATTGTGTAGCTAACTAAACTCATAACGGATTATACATTATTTTATATCTCATTTCAAGGTCAGTAACCTTCGTTTTGACATTTCAAGGTCACAAAGGTCAAATTTTCAAAGTTGTCGGAATCTAACCAAATTTTCGAAATCCAACCAAAGAATACCGCTCGCTCGTGAAACATCGTCGTCTCCTGACTTGTCTATATAATATTCTCCGTAGGTGATTCTGTGAGTCTGTCCAGGGGTGTGGTCTTCTCTGTTGAGGGAGTAACTCCACCCATTCTGGAATGGCTTAAAAAACAAATTTTCTTTCCTCGCATAGCTTTGAGGCCTCTTTTGTTAGGCCCGCGGTGTCCTGCTCTCTCTTGCGGCTTTATCTCGACTCTAATTCGATATCTCATTTCATTTTTCACAGTGGCTAACATGGTTTTAGACTCGGTTTCAAAAAACGGGAAGAAAATTCAATGAGAGTTACCGTTTAAAGAACAAAATGCATTTTCAAAGGCCTGTAACATAAAGGCCATTCATTGAGACTCCGTCACGGCTTTATCTCGACTCTAATTCACCATCACAGTCGCTGGGAGGGTTCAAGTCTCAGTTTCAGCTAAAGTTGAGAAAATCGGCGACATGTATTCCAACAGCTGTTTTGAATGCGTTGACTGTTATGTGGGCACGGGGAAGGAAAGAGGGGAATGAGAGGAGAGAATGTTCCCAGGACTTCGTTATTTATATTGTAACGGTTTTGAGAAGTGTAACGAATTTGAGAAGTGTAACGGTTTTTGAGAAGTGTAACAATTTTGGAGGAAGTGTAACGAATGTGAAAAGTATGGTTTTGTTGTGTGTAACACCCTCGTAATGTAAATAATGGTCGCAGCCGCCCTCCTAGTTAATTCCATGAAACTTACACACAGGCCACGATATATCTTTTTAAATAGTTTATTTCCTTATTCCATGTAGGCTAAATATGTGTTTCCCACTAGATTGACTCTGCATTGTATCAAACGAAATAAGCGTAGGCCCTTCCAATTTCCCCAATCATCTCCGCTCTCCAAAGTTCCTTTCAAAAGCGGTGCGAGTGGTGTTCAATCCCGCAAGCTGTCATTGCCCATGTGCTCATCTCGGAGAAGAGGGGGGTAGGAGCCGCCAACTCACAGGCGTGGCACGTCGTCATGATCAAAGGGGAAAATCAGACAGCCCTAACAGCCAATCAGCACCGCGGTGAGCGACCCGGTAGGCGTGCCCTCGCAGCCGGCGGCTTGATTCCGCCCCGAGTAATAAAAGCGACTGGAAGGGACTGCTTCGGGAGATGACATGAGAGAGGACATGTGAGCTGTGAGCTGTGAGATGAGAGACGCTCCAAACCGAAAAGGAGAGATACTTGGAGAGGAATCCAGCTTTAAAGAGATGCGCTGAGAGGAGGGAGACGGCTCCACCAGAAGGAGAGGAACAGGTGTGACCGAGCCAGCGCGTGACGTCTACAGCATCGGCAGCGGATACGCGGCCGAGGGTTTTCCCGCTAAAAACGCGAGGAATTGAGAGCTGCTGCCTCCGACCCTGCCTCCCTCTCCAGCAATCCACCTCAAGCCATACCTGACTGCAATATCCCCCATGTAAGTGTGAATGTCGTCTGTCCTAATCGTTGTCCTGGGGTTAAGTAAATTGAATAGTATAAGTTAACGATTCACTGTGTGACTGCTTCTTCCATCCATTGCTTGTAAATAATTTTGGTCGCTCCTTCTTTTTGCTTGTGTGTGTATAATAAATCTGTTCTTCCTCCGTACTCTGTCTTCTTCTCTTTTCCTTCTCTTTCGGTCGCTTTAGAGGTTTCCCGATTGAATATCCGTGGTGCGATCTGGTCAATGTTGGGGGAGTCGGGCCAATTGGGGATCCTGTAACGGTCGCGGTTGGACCATCCGCTCGGCCCATCATAACATCTAAAACCGCGATCTGTAACAATATTATTACTTAGTAAAAGTACAGCGACTGAATACTGAAGTTTGGGATCAAATCGAAGTCTAATTATATATTTACATATTCCTGGGGTGTATATACACAGTGTGTGCAAAGCAAGTCAACTTTTTTCCAACCATGGAATTAAACAATACAACAACAAACAACAACAGGCATTTTAAGGCCATTTTCGCTGCTGGAGCGGGGGTTAGCCTTGCGGGCCCCATGACAATCTTCTCCATTTTGCCCTATTTTCTGCATCTCCCCTTGTTAACCCCCTTGCCCGCATTTCTTCTTCCACCACCTTTAGCCAAGTCTTTCTCGGTCTTCTTCTTCTTCCCCGTCCTCTACTTCCTTCTACATTCATTTCCATCACTATTCTCAACCAGTCACTTTCATCCTTCCTCAACACATGACCAAACCATTTCAACCTGTTTCTCTTCACAGCATCCATCACAGGCTCTATTCCCATCATCTTTCGCAATTCATCATTTGTCTTCCTCCCTCTCAACGATACTCCTCACACCCACCGAACCATTCGCATTTCCACTCTTTCCAGCCTTCGTTGCTGCTCTACGTTCATGACCCATGTCTCGCTCCCATACATTCTAACACTTCTCACACATGCAACATACACCTTTCCGTTCAGCTTCAATGACACTCCCCTCCTCGTCAGCACGCCACTCAGTTCCCAAAACTTCTTCCATGCACATCTCACTCTAGCAACCGTTGCCGAGTCTGATCCACCTTCTCCATTCAACACAGCTCATAGGTAGCAAAATGTTTTCACACCTTCCAGCTTCATGCCGTCTCCAAGATCCAACTCAACATTTCCTCCATCTGCAGCTCCCTCTGTGCACACCTTTCACTTGAATGTAGCTGCCACACTGGTTAATACCCTTTCAGACCACTACATTTTTTATGAACCCACTCAGCGCACATTGTACATTGAATGGAGTTCACTCCGAAACCCTTCCTGCACACAGCACACGGCCACTTCCCAGTTCTTTCCACCTCACCACATGCTTTACCACTTGCCATCACCTTCGTTTTTCCGATATTCACCTTCAGACCTTTTGTCTCCATACATTCCTTCCACTTGTTCATCTTCTCCTTCAGTCCATCCATACTTTCCGCAATGAACAGCAGATCATCTGCATACAACAACTCCCATGGTAAGCCCTCCTTTTCATTCCGAGCCAGCACCTCCATCACAGCTACAAATAGTAGTGGACTTAGTACCGACCCCTGATGTACTCCCACCTTCACCTCAAACTCACCACTGTTCCTGTCCTTCATCCTTACAGCTGTGCGCACTCTCTCGTACATTGCCATCACTACTCTGATCAACCATTCCTCCACTCCTAACTTCCCCAATGCCCATGTCACTACTTCACGTGGCACCCTATCAAATGCTTTCTCTAGATCAACAAACCCAAGAAACAACTTCTTCCTCTTCTCCATGTACTTCTCCTCCAACTGCCTTTCAATAAAAAGGGCATCTGTCGTTCATCTGCCTGGCATAAATCCAAACTGCATTTCGTCGATCTTCACTTTCTTCCTTATCCTCCTCTCCAACACCCTTTCCAATACCTTCATTCCATGCTCCAATAACTTTTATCGCTCGGTACGAGCCACACTCTAGTTTAGAGGGTCACCTTTCCCCTTGTATAGAGGGACGAGGGTACTCAGTTCCCAAACCACTGGAATGCAGCCTTCTTTCACCACCTGATTACATATCTCTGCCATTCTCTTCACACCCCAACTTCCCGCTGCCTTCAACATATCTCCCACAACTCCCGTCGGCCCTCCCGCTTTTCTACACTTCATTGCTTTTATCGCTTCCTCAACTTCCTTCTCAGTTATCTTCTCTGCTGGTCCTAAAACTGGGTTACTCTCGATGTTGCCGTCCCATTCCTTATCTGCATTCAACAGCATTTCCATATATCTCTTCCATCTTCCTTTAATTCCATCTGGGTCCACAAACGATTTTTCCCACTTCATCCTTCAAGCAACTCTCCCCTATCACATCACACCTCTCTTTCGCTATCTGGTTTGCAATCCTGAATACCGCTCTCTGACCCTCCTCCGAATCCAAGTGTTCTCCGAACATTTTCCTACATGCCTCTTGCGCCTTTGCTACCTCTTTCTTTGCAGCCTTCTTGGCTGCCTTATAAATTTCATGCTCTGCTTTTTCTGCTCCCGTACCCTTCGCCTTCTGCCACTCCTTGAACTTCTTCCTCTTCTTGTCAATCCTCTTTCCAACTTCATCATCCCACCTCCATGTTTCCGAGTGCCTCGGTGGTCCTTTCGTCAATGTACATACCTCACCAACGGCTCCCAACAGACTATCTTTCATTGACCTCCAACCACTTTCAAGCTCAACCACATCATCCTCTGCCATACTCAGCCTCTCTTTTAATGCCTCCCTCACTGTCACCGCTTTCAACCTCCACACCTTCATTCTCGGTTGGTACTTCACCCGCCGAGCTCTCCTCGCACCTTTCACCCTTATGTCGTACACAACCAAGTGGTGCTGTGAAACAGCCTCCTCCCCCGGGATCACCTTTGTGTCCCGGAGGTGCCCCCTATCTCGCCTACGCACCATCAGGTAGTCAACGGTTGTCGTCAACCCACCTGACATGTATGTAACAAGCTTATTGTCCACTTTCTGGAACTGAGTATTACAAATCAACAAACCAGCTCCATCAACAAACTCCAAAATCCTTTCACCTTCTCCATTCCTCACACCTTGTCCGTAACCCCCATGAACTCCCTTTAAAAAACCGTCCTTCATCCTTACAGCTGTGCGCACTCTCTCGAACATTGCCATCATTACTCTGATCAACCATTCCTCCACTCCTAACTTCCCCAATGCCCATGTCACTACTTCACGTGGCACCCTATCAAATGCTTTCTCTAGATCAACAAACCCAAGAAACAACCTCTTCCTCTTCTCCATGTACTTCTCCTCCAACTGCCTTTCAATAAAAAGGGCGTCTGTTGTTCCTCTGCCTGGCATAAATCCAAACTGCATTTCGTCGATCTTCACTTTCTTCCTTATCCTCCTCTCCAACACCCTTTCCAATACCTTCATTCCATGCTCCAATAACTTTTATCGCTCGGTAGGAGCCACACTCCAGAGGGTCACCTTTCCCCTTGTATAGAGGGACGAGGGTACTCAGTTCCCAAGCCACTGGAATGCGGCCTTCTTTCACCACCTGATTACATATCTCTGTCATTCTCTTCACACCCCAACTTCCCGCTGCCTTCAACATATCTCCCACAACTCCCGTCGGCCCTCCCGCTTTTCTACTCTTCATTGCTTTTATCGCTTCCTCAACTTCCTTCTCAGTTATCTTCTCTGCTGGTTACTGGGTTACTGGGTTACTAAAACTGGGTTACTCTCGATGTTGCCGTCCCATTCCTTATCTGCATTCAACAGCATTTCCATATATATCTTCCATCTTCCTTTAATTCCATCTGGGTCCACAACGATTTTTCCCACTTCATCCTTCAAGCAACTCACCCCTATCACATCACACCTCTCTTTCGCTATCTGCTTTGCAATCCTGAATACCGCTCTCTGACCCTCCTCCGAATCCAAGCGTTCTCCGAACATTTTCCTACATGCCTCCTGCGCCTTTGCTACCTCTTTCTTTGCAGCCTTCTTGGCTGCCTTATAACTTTCACGCTCTGCTTTTTCTGCTCCCGTACCCTTCGCCTTCTGCCACTCCTTGAACTTCTTCCTCTTCTTGTCAATCCTCTTTCCAACTTCATCATCCGACCTCCATGTTTCCGAGTGCCTCGGTGGTCCTTTCGTCCATGCACATACCTCACCAACGGCTCCCAACAGACTATCTTTCATTGACCTCCAACCACTTTCAAGCTCAACCACATCATCCTCTGCCATACTCAGCCTCTCTTTTAATGCCTCCCTCACTGTCACCTCTTTCAACCTCCACACCTTCATTCTCGGTTGGTACTTCACCCGCCGAGCTCTCCTCGCACCTTTCACCCTTATGTCGTAGACAACCAAGTGGTGCTGTGAAACAGCCTCCTCCCCCGGGATCACCTTTGTGTCCCGGAGGTGCCCCCTATCTCGCCTACGCACCATCAGGTAGTCAACGGTTGTCGTCGACCCACCTGACATGTATGTAACAAGTTTATTGTCCACTTTCTGGAACTGAGTATTACAAATCAACAAACCAGCTCCATCAACAAACTCCAAAATCCTTTCACCTTCTCCATTCCTCACACCTTGTCCGTAACCTCCATGAACTCCCTAAAAAAAACCGTCCATACTCCTTCCCACATGTCCATTTAAGTCTCCTCCTACCACAACAACTTCTTCATCTTTCACGTTTTCCATCAGCTTCTCTATTGCACACCAGAACTTGTCCTTCTCTTCATTGCTCCGACCAACCTGCGGAGCATATCCCGAGATGACGTTCACCAAGAGCTTTCCAATCATCATTTTCACCATCATCAACCTTTCGCTCACTCCAGTCACACTCACCACACTGTCTACAAACTCCTCAGAAAACAGGACACCAACACCATTCACGCCCTCCGGGCACCCTTGCCACACAAACTTGTATTTCTGTCCCTGCGTACCCTTCACCATTCTCACACCACTTCCCTTCCATCTCGTCTCCTGCAAACAACATATGTCCACTCTTCTTCTGACCAATACTTCCACCACTTCTCCTGATCTCCCTGTCATTGTCCCTGCATTCCATGTCGCAAACCTCAGAAACTGATCTCCACTTCGGGCATCAGACGTTTCGTCATCATAAATGGAATGATTTCCACCCTTGCTTCGATCGGGTTCCCCACCTTGAGTTTTGACGAGAGGGAGTGGGGTCCCCCACGGGGTACTTCGGGCTGCACCCTGCCCATATGTAGTTGTAATTGTCATGGTTCTCTTTTTGAGGCAATGTTTTTATGGCCGGATGCCCTTCCTGACGCCAACCCTTTTTCGTCGCCTCTTACGACATGCAGGGATACGGTGTCCCTATTCTAAACCGGGGTACACACCGGGAATTAAACAATACAGTACTTCAAAAATGTACATGATAATGTAAACTACCGGTAACTATGGAATACAATATTTATCGATAACATTTGGTTTTAATCTATTTTTACTTTGTAAAGCGATAAGTTTTTCGATACATTCAAGTTTAAAAATGAAGAAGAGTCATGGGGTCCATAGGCCTCTGATGTGCATTTTAAGACTGAATCAACACGTCTTCGATCATAAAATACTTTTTGAAGAAACAAAGGTACATTTTGATTACAACTCAAGCAAAGGAAACCAGGTAATGCCTGTTTCGTTCGGAGTGATTATAAACCGCCCAAAGAAGATGCGTTTCATAGC
This sequence comes from Myxine glutinosa, assembly GCF_964187855.1. Taxonomy (NCBI): domain Eukaryota; kingdom Metazoa; phylum Chordata; class Myxini; order Myxiniformes; family Myxinidae; genus Myxine; species Myxine glutinosa. The sequence continues at coordinate 17,638,403 of NC_136271.1, forward strand.
GAAAGGAAATAAAATCGTGAAATCTTTAATAAAAATTATTTTTGTTTTCGCACGAGTTTTCAAGGCTGAATCGTGTTCACATCTATCTATAATTCCAGTAATCTCTGTGTGTCTGTGTGTCTGTGTGTTTGTTTGTTTGTCTGTGACCGCTGTTTCTCGACAACCACGGGTCCGATATACTTGAAACTTGCCAGGTATATTGCTGGGGACCCGAGGATGTGCCTTTTCAAGGTTTCATATTAATCGGAGAAGTAGTTACCGAGCTATGTCCAAAAAACGATTCAACCAATCAGAGAGCAGCGAGCTATCACGTGTGCCGAACGTGGCGAACAGACTCTGCCTCGGACGGCACATTTGAGAGCGTATTCATTTATTTCACGTTGGCAAACTATGTTGCCGCTATGTTGGCGTTAAACTATGTTTTACAACTAATTAAAACTAATTTGCGATTCTTTCTGTGCACGCTATGGCGATTTCTTTACCAAACTCCGCAAGCCGTTCGCTTTGGACCAAACCATTTCATGTAAATAGAGGGGGGGGGGGGGGGATTGTCACCGTACTCGCAAGCCGTTCGCTTTGGACCAAACCATTTCATGTAAATAGAGGGGGGGGGGGGTTGTCACCGTACTCGCAAGCCGTTCGATTTGGACCAAACCATTTCATGTAAATAGAGGGGGGGGGGATTGTCACCGTACTCGCAAGCCGTTCGCTTTGGCTGTGCGAATGGACCAAACCATTTCATGTAAATAGAGGGGGGGGATATAATTTTAGATATATATATAGTACGGGCATGCCCTAGTATATGATAAAGAAGCATTCTGAGTATTGCGCTGCAATACATGTCCCCTACCGGCAGTGTGAATTATATAATTACCAACTCACGGTCTGAGGTAACTCGGCTAAAAATTATCCAATTTGCACCAAATAAACTTCATGAATGGTTGCGCAGACCCCTACTTCTCACTCAAAGTGGAAACATAATGTAAATTGGAGTTAAAACAAGGAATATTAACAGCCTTGACTTACCGCACTCCAAATTATAGTCCGGAAAACTGTTGGGGAAATTATCAAAGTTCAAAGTGCCATAACTTTGTCAAAAATGATCGAAACGTCGTGAAATTCGAACTTGATCTGTAACTTATCATAAGGAAACCATGTGCCAAGTTTGAAATCATTAGCGTTAAGCGTTTAGAAAAGAAAGTCCGGAAAACTGTTCTTTGCGTGACGGACTGACAGACTGACGGACGGACAGACTGACAGACTGACGGACGGACAGACTGACGGACTGACGGACTGACGGACTGACGGACTGACAGACGGAGGGACGGCGTGCAAACCTATAGTCTCCTCCGGTGTACACCGGTAGGGGACTAATAATGAAGGAACAGAACGAGACATTCAATGAACGATAACCCAGACTTGCATGGGATGCTGAGCAACAAAAACATTGGAAGGTAATGTGTGCTCAGCAAACAGATACAAGAGCAGCTGTAATGAATCTGGATGAAGTATTGGATAATATTGTTGAAGATAATGATTGCGGTGCAAGTCCGATGACGTCACCATGCGTGTACTGTTATGCGAAAACATTTCACGAATGAATGAACAGGACAAGGGGCGGATTTACACTGTGTTGCTCGAAGAGAAAAGTTCAATTACCTCTTATGTTTGCCGTACCTGCTCGATTTAATTAGAACAATTGTCGGAATGAGTGGTGGAGAGCAGAGGAGAGTAGAGGAGGGGAAGAGGAGACTGAGGGAGTGGAGAGGAGACTGAGGGAGGAGGGGAGGCGACTGAGGGAGGGGAGAGGAGACTGAGGGAGGGGTGAGGAGTCTGAGGGAAGGGGAGAGGAGACTGAGGGAGGGGGAGAGGAGACAGAGGGAGGAGGAGAGAAGACTGAGGGAGGGGGAGAGGAAACTGAGGGAGGGGAGAGGGGACTGAGGGAGGGGGAAAGGAGACTGAGGGAGGGGGAGAGGAGACTGAGGGAGGGGGAGAGGAGACTGAGGGAGGGGGCGAGGAGACTGAGGGAGGGGGAGAGAAGACTGAGGGAGGAGGAGAGGAGACTGAGGGAGGAGGAGAGGAGACTGAGGGAGGGGGAGAGGAGACTGAGGGAGGGGGAGAGGAGACTGAGGGAGGGGGTGAGGAGACTGAGGGAGGGGGCGAGGAGACTGAGAGAGGAGGAGAGGAGGTGAGGAGACTGAGGCAGGAGGTGAGGAGACTGAGGGCGGAGGAGAGGAGACTGAGGGAGGGGGAGAGGAGACTGAGGGAAGGGGGAGAGGAGACTGAGGGAAGGGGGAGAGGAGACTGAGGAGGGGGAGAGGAGACTGAGGGAAGGGGGAGAGGCGCCTGAGGGAAGGGGGAGAGGAGCCTGAGGGAGGAGGAGAGGAGACTGAGGGAGGAGCAGAGGAGTAAAGGGAAGAGAGGAGTGAGGAGAAGTTGGAAGGGAGTGAGGGGAGAGGAGTAAAGTAAAGTGAAGAGAGGAGTGAGGAGGAGTTGGAGGGAGTGAGAGGAGAGGCGTAAAGTGAAGAGAGGAGTGAAGTGTGAGGAGGAGTTGGAAGGGAGTAAGGGGAGAGGAGTAAAGTGAAGAGAGGAGTGGGGCAGGAGTTGGAAGGGAGTGAGGGGAGAGGAGTTAGGAGGAGTTGGAAGAGAGTGAGGGGAGAGGAGTAAAGGGAAGAGAGGAGTGAGGAGAAGTTGGAAGGGAGTGAGGGGAGAGGAGTGAGGAGGAGTTGGAAAGGAGTGAGGAGGATTTGGAAAGGAGCGAGGGGAGAGGAGTAAAGGGAAGAGGGGTGAGGAGGAGTTGTAGAGGATTGAGGGGGAGAGAGGAGAGGAGTGACTGGGGAGAGGACGGGGGGAGGGGGAGAGATGAATGAGGAGGAGAGGAGATGAGTGAGGAGTAACATATTATGTAAAGTAAATACATTGTGTAGATTACATCATTTGTGGATCTGATAAATTGCCAGTAACCATTTTGTAAAACTGAATGTGCAGCATCTAAATGAAGATGTCCAAATGCCACACACGTCCATGCACGTGGGATTCCCACGGGTGGCCCCACTAGTCTACGTATGTTGTATGTAGCTTTGGAAACAGTATAATTCAGATGAATGTAATATTGGCCTTTGTTTCCTTTTTGCAAGCAAAGCAAGAGCAGGTGTGGTCGTGGATGAAGCGGAACTTACATTTTATCTGGTTGTGGTTCAGATACAGATATTCGAGGTGTGTTGGGAAATCCGGCACTCGCGTCAGCTGATTGTGGGCAAGGCCTAGCTCCAGCAGGCTGGATATGTTGAAAACTCCTTTGGGAATTCCCTGATCAGTGATGGAATTTGCATTCAAACGGATTGAGAAGAGTTTTTTCAGCTCATCGAAGTATCCTTCGGGGACGGTACTAATTGCATTCCGCTCAATGTAGAGCTGGAACAGACCACGTGGGAGTTTTGGAGGTAGCTTCGTTAACCGGTTTCTGTAAAGGTTTAGCTGGATGAGGCTCGACAGACCCGTCAGAAGCTGTGGCGTGAAGGAAGCGTCTCCGAGGCGATTCCCTGACAGGTCGAGCAGGAGCAAATTTTTCAGGCGAGAAAAATCTTTTGGTGAAACTGTGCCGATGCGGTTGTTCGCCAGTCGCAGCTGCTGTAGGGTAGTCGGGAGCTTCGAGGGCAGTTTGGCTAGGTCATTGTTCTCAACATATAGGTGGAGAAGGTGAGGAAGCGAAGCGAAGACCTTATTGTCCACCATTTTGCTGGTGAGGCGGTTGTCGTTGAGGTTGATCCAGCGAAGTTCCGTTGCGTTGGAGAAGGGTTCCACGGTTAGTGCGGTAATGCGGTTGTGCTGGAGATACAGGTGAAGCGTACGTGGTGGCAGGTTGGGCACCTGATGGAGACGCCTGCTTTCGCAGTTCAGAGCTGTTTCAAAGTTAGGGAGACAGTTGCACTCAGGAGGGCAGTCGGCATAATACTGTACCCCGGTATACAATATGGGCTCCTCTTCGTCCTCGACATTTTTATGTTTCAAAGACTTTTTCTTGGCTGATTCCACCAAGAGCAAGGCCGTAGCACATAAGCATAAGTGCGACCAGATGCCCATTCCTCAGAGATTTGTCGATGTGCAAGATACGGCGAAGCTTGTATGCGAGACTTGAGGGTTGCCAATGACTATGTTCCTTTGTTTAATCCAAAACCTGAAAATAGAATTTCAAAGAAAGTTTCAAAACTCAAAAAAAAACAAAAAAAAAACAAAGACAAACAAAACAACAAACAAACAAACGAAAACAAAGACAAACAAAACAACAAACAAACAAACAACACAAACAAACAAACAAAGACAAACAAAACAACCACAACAAAAACAATCAAAGACCAAAAAAAGCAACACAAACAAACAAACAAAGCAACAACAACAAAAACAAAAAAAACAAAGGCAAACAAAACAACAAACAAAAAACAACACAAAAAACAAAGGCAAACAAAACAACAAACTAAAAAACAACAAAACAACACAAACAAAACAACAAACAAACAAACAAAGACAACCAAAACAACAAACAAACAAAAAACAAAGACAAACAACAAAACAACACAAACAAACAAAGACAAACAAAACAACAACAAAAACAAACAAAACAAACAAAACACAAAGACAAACAAAAAAACAAACAAAAAACAACAAATCAACACAAACAAACAAACAAAGACAAACAACAACAACAACAACAACAAAAAACAAAGGCAAACAAAACAACAAAACAACACAAAAAAACAAAGGCAAACAAAACAAAAAACAACACAAAAAACAAAGGCAAACAAAACAACAAACTAAAAAACAACAAAACAACACAAACAAACTAAACAACAACAAAAAAGTTTCAAGTGGATTTGACTTACTAATTCTAATGTGATTTTTGAGCAATTGCATTTGATCGATTTTTCAGTTTGGATGCAATAAAAGGTGGGAATAGGAAGGAAGCAAGGAAGGTGAATTCTTTATCGAGGAGGAGGAACGTTGGACAGCAGGGGCATGATGTAAACTTGTACAATCTTTTTACTTGTAATCTAGGATATATCAGAAGTAGTGGACTCGGCCTTGTACTATCTAGTCTGGGTTCGATTCCCGACAAGATTATAAACGCTAACCTCCATTGTGTTTCACAAGCAGGTATTTCAGCAACGAGTACACCGTCCTTCGCAAGGGACGTTTACCTGGCTGTCCTGTCTCCTTTAGCGTTTGCTGGGAGACATTAAAGAGCCCATAAATGTCTTTTGTAAGACAAGTAGATCATCACGTGTTGGCACTCTGACCAAATACATGCTGTGACTACTGTTTGGCAGAGCAATGGAAAACTACCCAGTGTATTCTTTGTCTAATATTACTACTTCAGTAGAATAATGCAGTTGGTAGCATGTTCACCATTGAGCTGTCTAATCTGGATAAAAATCCTCTGATGTGATCAGAATAAATAAATCAATAAATCAATAGAAGCCGCAACACCAATGGAGCACGACGTTCTTCAGATGATGTCATTAAGCAGGCTGTTCCATCTGCATTCAGGTTGTGTATGCTAACGATCCATGGTGTCTTTTGAAAGGAGTAGGCCAAATTATATGCATAGGGGTAGCTGCATAATTACCACGATGTGCAAGTATGTTGGAGCGGACAGGTATGGGTATGGGGTGGAGAGAAGCCAAATGGGCTGGTTTCTTGTGCATTTAAAGGTCTTCATCTGTACTAAAAGAGAGCTGTTTGTCTGTGTGTCGCCATTTTTCTCAAATGGCTAATCGGATCTTTGTCGAACTTTCAGAGCTTCAGAGTTTTGGGCAAAAAAAAAATTGTAAATTTTGAAAACAAAAACTTCGATTTTTTCTTTTGGATTTTTTTTAAATCAATCTATAGTGCCTGAGCCTTTGTAGCTAAGTGAAAGGTAATATTAAATTATCCCCGATTCGTTTGTGTGTGATATTATAATATTAAATATATATTTTCCTTAGTGGGTGTAGGGAAGTGTTTTAGGCACCCACAAAAAATAGAAAAAAAAGCAAATTGATTTCTTCAAAATGCCAACAGGATTAGAACATCACTGGACAATACCGGGTACTCCTGCTTGTACATGATAAAACTAGTGACAGATTAATTATTTAAATATCTCAAAACCTTTCCAATATTTTTTTGTTTCATAGCTTATGTTCAATGCATGACAAGGTAAAGTCTTGAAATTTCAGAAAATGTATAAATTACACAATAATTTATCATTTGCTCACAGTTTGCAAATTGTTTAGTTCCTTTTAAAACCTTAATTCCACCATTTGGTATGTTTGCAGAAACTCCGCTTGTTATTGACTGGTCAAGATCACCTTCCTAACCTAACTACCCCCCATCCAATGTACAATTTTTTTTTCATGTTATTGAGCTTTGTGGTATTTTGAAAGTCCTAATAATCTCAGAAGTCATTGGACACTTTGATTCCCATAGTTATAAGATGATGGATCTAAAGTTTCCATGCTAATTCATTGTAAATACTAGTGAGGTACCCGTGCGACGCACGGGTGGGAGGCCAGAAGCAAACAGACAATGCAAAAACGGTGAATGCTAAAGCATGAAACCAATAAATTCCACATTCCTGTAGCACCTTCAGTCACACGTCAGACATGGACAGCAAGTTCGTGAAGGACTTCCATGAAAATCGTACCCGTTGGCAAACAAACGGGTACGTTTGTTCCATACCCAGTCAATGGCGAATCTGCATGTGGCGATCCGCGAATTCACATTTAGAAAGTAGAAATCGTCACGGCATTTCGTCATTCACTTGAACTCGATATCTCTTTTTTTCATTCCAAACAGCATAACTTCAATCACAAATGAAATAACATTAATATAAAAAATAAACTTTTAACAACATTCATGACAAAAACAAATATTTAAATCCTGATGTGAAGTTCCGTATGGTTGGGTGAATACAATTACGAATTCTAAATGGTAATTGTATTCACTCACTTCCAATCATCAATTGATACTTTAACAAAACGATTAACACGATTAACGATTAACGTTTAACGATTAAGCATTACGATTGAATGACGGTTGTATTTGGATATTGTCAAACCCGCGCATTGTCGTAATCTGTCAACTTCCGCTTTCGCGGCAGGTTCGTAATTGTCATCAAAATCTAAACAGTATTTGTAGAATTTCAACAAAAGCCACATCACTGTTCATATCGGTAAATATTATTCCATTGTGTTTGGAAAAACTGGAAAATTGGAAAACTTGGAAAAATTGGAAAAACAATATAGCCTATTTTACTCCCAGGGGTCCCAGGAATACCCACCCAAAATATCGTTGCGATCGGTTGAGCCGTTTTTGCGGTACCTTCGAACAGACCGACGGACATTTGGTGAATTATAGTGAGATTACAAAGTACATTTCAGGGATAGACGACTGTGTGTACATAATGGGAAGTTTATGGTATTTGCAAATTACATGGAATCTCAATTTATGATGTCATTACTGTGTATAAAATAAATTTTGATTACAATATTATTTGTGTGCTTGTTATTTATGAAATCGCAAATATATATACATATATATATGTATATATATATATATATATATAATTTTTTTTTTCATTGAATATCCAAACATGCATGCGGGGGTGAGGGTTGCTCAAACTTTCGGAGAGAACGTCACAAGTTTTCTCGACATTTGAATATGTCACTATTTTCTATGTATGGGAAAACATTCACATTTTTTGGGTGCCACAGATTGTTCAGGAAATATTGTAAATTATTTAACCAGTTGATGAAAAATTAAATATTTTAATGATATTTTCATTTCCTTAAGAAAAGCTCTTATTTTTGTGCTGATTTATTAATACATGGCAAATAAATTCAAGATGATGTTCCACATTTTAAAAGAGAAATAATTGTAAGTTTTCTTAAACTATGTCGATGAAGAGCTGCTGAACATCTTGTTGATATTCCAAACATAGATTGATAATTCAGACAAATGAGTAACAAGGCAAAGGTCGAGGAGGGAGTATAAAGTTATGGAAGAAGTCAACATGTATCGGAGTAGTGCAGGTAATAAGTAGACAGTAATCCTGTTTTACCTGCAAGGTGAATCTGTTGAGCCCTGCTGAGCTTGGCATTCCAGACCTCTTTGCTTTTGAACTTCAACGCCCTTTTGAAAACAGTCGACTTTAGTTGTGCTTTCTCTCTTCAGTTCCCCACAGCTACTATTGCAAAGAGGCACAGCCCTTCTCCTCCTCTTCCTTTACCACTCCCTCTGCTCTGCCTCATTCCTGTGTGGTAGAATTCACTACATCAGCTATAAACTCAATCCCCTCTATTCCAAAATCTACAGAAGGCAGAAACATGTAGGGGTATCATCAGGGAGAAATGAGTGGATTGCAGTGACTCCACCATGGTTTTTCCTAATCTGGAATAAATCCCAAAGCCATGATACTGACCAGACCAGAAATTTCCATATTTCTATGACCTCCATTTAATCCTGAAATCCCACAAAGTATTTAAAGAACAAAGAAAGTTTAGCTTCAAACACACAGATGTGAAACTGGGGCTAGCACCGCATCAAATCGAATGCGCCCCAGCATCACATCTGTCTCAGTCCAAGATTCTGTGGAATTTTAAATTATTGGAATCTCCCATTATGAGGCCGAAACACAGGGTCCGTTGTTCTCTCGTCGCAGGAAGGTCGGCGTTCTCTCTATTTTCTGACATCTATTTTGCTGCATTGCTCCCACCGCTCTTCAATCCTCAGATCCCCCGTATCTACCGCAGGATTCATGTATTCTTCCAGTAACCCCCTCCTGGTTAAACTTCCCAAATCCAGGCTAAAATGCACACATCAACGATTTTACTCCTCATTTCCCCCATCTTTGGGACCACCTTCCAGAGGCTGTTCTATCTCACTCTTCCTTCTAGGACTTCAAGCAATCAGTGTTCCACTACCTCATGTCATCCCCCATCCTGTACTATTATTTTTATAACACCCTCTAATCTATCCAAGCCCAACTATCTTACTTCCTACTTTCGGTGTTTCCTAACCTCCTCCCTTTTATCTTAACCACTTCATTCATTCCCTTGACATTTGTCCCACTGTCAGTTATACCTTACTCTTCCAGCAGCTTCATGTTTGTAAAGAAAAACAAATGCAGAAGGAAACTAGGACTGTTTGATTGATCTTCGATGAGCAAACCAGGAACAAAATGAAGAGCATCACAGGAGCAACACTTGTGTTTACAATCAATTTTTACCTGGTGTTATTATTACCCCGTGCACGCGAAGCGAAAAGTGGGGTTAAGCAATAGGGTTACTTCTGTCTGTCTGTCCTTCTGTTCACAAACGTCAGTTTATGATCGAGGAACAACTTGATCTAAATTTAATGTTACATTTTGAACACAAATCGGAACATGAATTCGGAAAAAAACATAAATTTTAGCAGGACTTTAGCTTTGAATTCGTCCCGATCGCACATGCACAGAGAGGAGTGGGATAATTTTCAAAAAAAATAAATAATGAAAGGATGTCATAAAGGACACAAACAGCAAGCATGGAGAACTAATGTAATGCGTTAAATAATGTGGTGTAAAAAACATCAATGGCAGTAAACTTCCAGAATTTTTTTTTGCTACGATCTTTAATTTTTTATTTTTTTTTCAATTTAATTACATACCGCAGTTGAAAAGTGTAAAACTTTTTAGCACTTTCAAAACACTTCCATTTGGAAGTACTTGGACAAAACATTGTTTTAGAGAATAGGGAGAAGGGTGGACCTTTGTCCTTGTTTCTCAAGACAGCGTGAGGTAATGTGTTCTATGAACTCTCCAGTTACCTCCACCACTGAAGGAGGACTGAGTTTCTGTTTTCTCCTCTGTCTGTCTGTTTGTTGGTCTATCTGAGAGCACAATATCTCAAAAAATTGTTGACGGATTCGGGCGAAATTTGGTGGACAGGTTGGGTGTGGGACAAGGACGAATCGATTTGATTTTGGTGAAGATCTGAATATGGATTCGGATACGATAATTATTTAATTTTTAAGTGATTCTTCACCATTGAGTGATAGGGCGAAAAGCGATATATATATATATATATATATATATATATATATATATATATATATATATATATATATAACATGATATTTTAAAATTTTATGGATGACATGACTAAACTAGGTGGATGAGTTGGATAGGCGACAAGAACAAGCCGATTAGATTTTGGTTCAGGTCCGAATCCAGAACCGGCCTATCAGTGGGATACAAAACATAAACTGTTCAGCCTGGCGGAGGTATGCGCTCTACCGAGTGCCGTTCGAGTTGTGTATACATCTATAGTATAAAACAGGTGTCATTCCGTCTATCTGTCCATCCCCAAACTACTCCCTCTGTTTTAGGGTTAGCCATGCCAAACCTTCTGTACAACGTTTTTGGGTCCCAGGTATTGTGTTGAAAGGTAGATGGGAGGTTTCATAAATTCTTCAATACAATTATGATTTTGAGTTTCCATCTGTACAAAACTGCTCCGATCTGGAAGTGAACACAATAATGGATATTCGTTGGTTTGATAATATCTTAATACAATTATGATTTAGACTTTTGATCCATACAAATTGTTTCTTATCTGCCCTTTCTCGCTGGCCTATTCAGCTGTATTGCTTATCATGTGAGAACGGAGTCGATTCGGCTGTAATGCTTATCATATGAGAACGGAGTCTATATTCGTTGACATCATGAGTATTTGTAACATTGGATTTTGTTATATTAATGCTATCTTACTATAATTCACCAAATGTCCGTCCGTCTGTCTGTCTGTCTGTCGGTCCGTCTATCCGTTTCTTCGAAGGCACCGCAAAAACTGCTGAACCGGTCGCAACGATATTTTGGGTGGGTAATCCTGGGATCCCCTGGAGTAAATTAGGCCATATTGTTTTTCCAATTTCAGCTTTGGCCTCCAGCATTTTCAGGTTTGGACTCCCACATAACGTTATTTTCCCAGGTACGGCACAAACGGCTGCACCGATCGCTGCACCAATCGGACTCGGTGACCTTAAACAAAGACCTTTTATAAGGACATGGGTTGAATCCCTGCTTGAGAGAATGCCAACCCCCTCCCGCCATCATGGCCGTCTCTCCAACTCACAATCCCACAAGATATGCGGAAAGGACGACCCAAAACCAATTCTCTTCTTTTTGATTCATATATAAACATCATTAAAAGTAAATAATGACCTCGGCCAAAGTTCAAACGATGTGAGTTTAATCTCTAAATGAGGGAATTCCACATAGCTATCTGGGCAGTGTATAAGCTAACAGATCGCTGTCTCCATCAATATTGCCGAGGCCATAACACCTCTAGGCTCAAAATCCTTTTAACTGTTGACTTGGTATTTTTTACAATGAAGGAAACATTAACAATGTTGTTAAAAGTTTATTTTGTGATTAATTTGTGATTGGAGTTATGCTGTTTGGAATGAAAAAAGAGATATCAAGTTCAATTATTAAATGACGATATGCCGTAATGGTTTCTACTTTCTAAATGTGAACTTCGCAGATCGCCACATGCAGATTCGCCATGGACCCATGATCGATGTTTCTATACGTGAACGTACCCGTTTGTTTGCGAACGGGTACGTTTTTCATGGAAGTCCTTCACGAACTTGCTGTCCATGTCTGACATGCGACTGAAGATGCTAGATGAATGTGGAATTTATTTGTTTCATGCTTTAGCATTCGCCGTATCTGCATTGCCTGTTTGCTTCTGGCCTCCCACCCGTGCTGAGCACGGGTATCTCACTAGTAGTATTAATTTGTGATTGGAATGATGCTGTTTGTCATGAAAATATCGAGATTGTGTTTAAAACAGAATGAGGAAATGAATGATGTGAGGTTTTTAAACTTTAACATTTGTGGATTCGCCATTTGCAGTTTCACCATTGACTTGGTAGAAAAACATTCAGTGGCAGAAAGTGTTTTGCCCAAGTCCTTCCCAAACCGGCTGTCCATGCCTGCCTTTCGACTGAAGGTGGCACAGTAATATAGAATTTATTGGTTCATGGTTTAGCATTTGCCATTTCTGCATTGTCTGATCTTTGCCTCCTGCCTGTGCATAGCAAGTATTCACTTGTGATTGGCATGATGTTGTTTGGAATTAAAATATAGAGAGATTGGGTTTAAAGCAGAATGAGGAAATGATGTGAGGGTTTCCAACCGTGACATTTATGGATTCTGCATTTGCAGTTTCGTCAATCCCAGAGGCATTCCCAGAGCTCGGGCAGTGTTGGAAAGAGTTCAACATAGCACACTGCATCAGCGCCATCAAGGGGTCGCTGGACGAGGTAGACAGCCTCCACCAGAAATTCCAGCTGGCAAGACCTGTGACCATTGGCAGGGAAAATGTTTACAGGATTTCCAGACAACACAGTGGAGAGAAATGAAATTGACGGGTTGGCATGCCAACTGGGAGGGGAAAGCTTGGACAACATGGAGTCTGAGGAGTTGGAGGATCTTATCGCCTCACATGCTGATGAGGTCACCGAGGAGGAGTTGGACGGCATTACCAAGGTTTCTGAAGAGGAAGCGAGCAATGATGAGGAGGAAGAGTTGCCAAGGTCCAACCCCACAGTCAAGTTCCTGGGTGAAGTGCTGCAGGACATGCGGGCAATTGTCGACAGGGTGCAAGAAGCCGACCTTGTCATGGAGCGTTACATTAGGTTTAAGAGGGGGTTGGATGACGTGATGCTTCGATACAAAAATATTTGCACAGAAACCTGCGGCAAAAAAAAAAAAATATATATATATTTGAAAACAAGTCCCAATAATGTCTCACCCATAATTGGAGAGAATAACCAGTCAGCTCTAATCTAATGAATTGCCCCAGGTGGTCAGGATTAGAAATGAATTGACTCCTTCCATCCTCCTCTTGCCGAAGAAAGCTGCATGAAGCAACCATGAAAAGCCACACAAGGTAAGTCATTTGCTACCTCATAGTCTACCTGGGTTCTTCTACAGCTGCAAAACATTCACAGAAGTTGGTTCCACAGGTGGGTAAAAAGAGGAACAAATGCGTGGAGGTGAGCAGTGATCATAAATTTATGTAGTTTCACCAGAAGTGGGTTGATGGTGGACAATGTGTGCCCTGCAGAAATCTAGGGGAAGGTGGGAGGGGGGGGGGGGGAGGTAGAGGGGGCGGGACAAATCACGGAAAGAGCAGAGGGTGCACGACCACAAAGGAAGCAGTAGAAGACAGAGAAACCACCAACCTGTCTGTGATGGTGAAGTGATAGGCCCATCGACTTAGGAGATTCCAATAATCTTGAAGGCCTTGGTTTCCATGGCGTCATGCTGAGTAAGGTGTGAGGCGGGGGAGCTAGCCCATAGCGTAGAGCAGTACTCCATCAAGCTGAGTTAGAAGGCCGTGTAGTGTAGGTGAATAGAAGTTCAGGTGTGTCAAGGAAGGACTTTGTACGACGGAGGATGTGCAGTCGACGGCTGGCTTTGGAGGCCAACTTTGAAATGTGGTTAGCCCAAGAAAGATCATGGCTGATAGTGAGACGCAGGAGGTTGAATGACTGAACTTCCTCAAGAGGATTGTTAAGAAAGTAGATGTGTTGCTTTCGGAGAGAGAGACGGTGAGAGTTTGAGATTTTTCAGGATTGAAAGCCATTTTCAAAATGTTACACAACAACAACAAACGTTTTGCGACCATTTTCCCCTTTTCACCATTCACTTCTACTCATTGTTTACATTGTATGTATGTTCAACTTATTCCAAGATTCCATGGAAGTCCCTTCCACACCACTCTCTCGTCTCACTTGCTGCGCCAAATAACCAACTCGGCACTAATACCTGCAAAGGCATTTGAAGTCTTTTTGGCCATTTATTTTGGAACATGGCAACGATGCAAGCAAAACAGGCTCCTTGAATTGGCTGAGAACGAGAAGTCATTCATTTTTACACGTGACGTCGGATTGTGCACGTGAAGTATTACAGGCCCCATGTGTGCCCAAAGGTTTGCGGAAGACTGGTGAGCTCTTTCACACTGAACTTGGCACACGAGTTCGTTTGTATCGTGCGTATCGTGCGTATAATGGTACAAAATGATATGAGATATGTTATAGAATTCTTCTACCCCCGTTAATTCACCCCAGATCCACTTTTTTTATTTGGAAATCCCGACCTCTTTCTTGCCTAGAAGTTCCAGCAGTGTCCATGTGTTTTATACCTCTCCCACCCCCCCCCCCCCACCCCCGCCTTCCCATGCCTCCTCCCCCCCCAAGCCCTCTCCCTCCCACAGAACTCCCGATGTCCCTGTTCTCTGCTGTTGTACTTGTGTGCTTCCCTCTCTCTCCCCATCTTGTCTCCCGCTCCCTTTATTGTATGTTTTGTGTGTCCGTTTGACCGTTTTTGTGTCTCTTACACGAGCCTCGATCTGGTATACAAAAAAAATAAAAATGTGAATCATTGTCAGCTAATTTCCTCATGTTCGTTTTAGCCCTGCTCCTTCTCTTTGTTTTTAAAACATCAAAGACATCTTTATACAAGAACTTTTGGATTAGTAGGGTCAATATACGAAAAAAACTCACCTAACCCCCAAAAAATTGATACAAAAGGTTTTTCAATGGATTCTGGTACCATTGGGCATGCTAAATAACATACTAAAAATCTAGTAACATCTGACTTCCGGAAAGGGGTCATTTTCAAGATGGCGTCCAAGATAGCCACCGGAGCTTAAAATGGCCATATCTCAATTATTATTCAACCTAGAAAGGTGGTTTTGGTGTCTAACCCTAGGTTTTAGGGCCCAAGGAATCCAATTGAATCAATAAAATTACCATCAGTTAATTATTTATTGACAAGTCCAAGATGGCATCCCAAGGTGACATCCTGATCCACTAAAATGGCTCTGTCGAATAGTAGTCAACCCAGAGAGATATTTTCAGTGTGTATACCTAGGTTTAAGGCACCCAGGAAATCATCAAAATTACTTAAATAAGCACAAAGTAATCAGGTAATCCAGTAAGCCAGGTTTACCAGCCCATTAGGCATTTGTTGTCTTATACAGTTAATCGCTATTCATCGTCATCCTCCGACTCCTCTGGAAGAAACTTGTTATGTGGATTGTCACATTCTTCAAGTTGGCACGGTCCACAGGCAGTAGTAGTACATGGTAGTCCATATCGTCTACAAGAGCAGCGGAGTGTCTTGCAGGCAGTGGAGCAGTTACAATGAATGACCTTCAAGAGACTGTCTGGAGCAGCGTTCATTCTTGACAGATTCAGATTGTCAGACAGACAGACTCAGATTGACTCAGATTGTCAGATTGACAGATTCAGATTCATTCTTGTCAGATTTTTCAGTCCCCACCCTCCCCAATATAAAATAGTCTGTCCCTTGCCATAACCTCTCAAGCTTTGTACAAACCTTTGTCTGTAATGATCACTGAATACTGTGGACTGGAGTCACAGGTGGCAGTGGTGTAGACACATTACACTCTTATCTCCAATCTGAAACACACACTTGGTTCATTAGCTGGTGAGTCGGAGGATGACGATGAATAGCGACTAACTGTATAAGACAACAAATGCCTAATGGGCTGGTAAACCTGGCTTACTGGATTACCTGATTACTTTGTGCTTATTTAAGTAATTTTGATGATTTCCTGGGTGCCTTAAACCTAGGTATACGCACTGAAAAAATCTCTCTAGGTTGACTACTATTCGACAGAGCCATTTTAGTGGATCAGGATGTCACCTTGGGATGCCATCTTGGACTTGTCAATAAATAATTAACTGATGGTAATTTCATTGATTCAATTGGATTCCTTGGGCCCTAAAACCTCGGGTTAGACACCAAAACCACCTTTCTAGGTTGAATAATAATTGAGATATGGCCATTTTAATCTCCCGGCGGCCATCTTGGACGCCATCTTGAAAATGACCCATTTCCGGAAGTCAGATGTTACTAGATTTTTAGTATGTTATTTAGCATGCCCATTGGTACCAGAATCCATTGAAAAACCTCTTGTATCAATTTTTTGGGGTTCAACCATATATTGACCCCTCTAGATGGATAGTTGCCATTATGCCTTTTTTCAAACCTTTTTTTTTTTAAACAAAACTGAAGGACAGCTTTCTTCTTTTTTTTGTTAATTCTTTCCAAGCTAAATTTCATTCTTACTACATCTATCTGGAATTAATTATTTTACTTTATTTTTTATTATCTCTGTTCAGTGCTTTGTGATTGTTTGTCCATGAACGGCACAAAATAAAAATAATCTTCTTATGTTATAAAAGGCTTATTATGTTTGTCTTATTTACTTATTTACTAAAGGATTATTTACTTTTAACATTGTTCTTAATGAACGAGAACATGAATACTGTTAATAATAGGAAGGACAGAGTTGGGAGAGGGAGTTTGAGGATTTGGGGTTGGGAGCGGGGGTTGCGGACTTTGGGTTTGGGGGTTTGGAGTTGAGGACTTGAAGAAAAAAGAGGGAGGGGAGGACATAGAATTGCGGTGGGGGTGGGGGGAGCCAGAGAGGGGACAGAGAGTTGAGAGGGGGGAGGATGAGACCTTGGAGCGTGGGGGTGGTTGGAGGACTTGGGGTTGGGAGTGGGGTGGGAGTTGAGGACTTCAAGTCACATTTTACATTACATGGAAAGTCCCTGCAATCTATTTTATTTGACTTCCATACTTGTCTTACGAGGAAGTTCTTAATTAACAATCACAAACCACACACTTTAGTAAAAAAACAAATTCCTTTGATTAAGATCGACCTTCCTTACTGAAATGTACAAGAAGAATCATGTAGGATTCCTCTAGAATTCTCTAAATTCTGTAAGACATCACTAGGATTCCTGTTGGACATTTTGTTAAGAGTTTCTTCAACATGACAGATCTACCTGGAATGCATTTGTATTAATGAAGAAATATTTTAATATTCGAAAAATGTAGATTTAGTAAATTTAACATCAATTACTAGGAAGGTTGGTGAGACTCCAGTTATGGATCGTTATGGATCCGGCAGGATGATGTTGAGGTGGTGAGTGCACTTACCCTTAAACTGTCAAGTCTGGGTTTGATTCCCTACCTGACTATAAACTCTGAAATCACCAAGTGCTGTGTCTCTCAGATGGAAGTTGCTGAGCTTTTCCCGTCCACTGGTATTAGTTGGTGGATGTTAAAGATCCTACGGTATATTTTGTAAAGATTAGGCGAGTTATCGCCGGCACCCTGAACAATTTACAGATTTCTGCAACCTTTAATTGAATGTCAGGCCTGCCCAGCCAGTTCACATGGGACGTGGGCCAAGCGTACAAGCTCTCCAAGATGCTGACCTCAACTTCATTACCTCCGCCACCGAAGGTCGATGCAGGTTATGTGTTCACCCCTGTCTGTCTGTCTGTCTGTTTGTCTGTCTGTTTGTCTGTCTGTCTATCTGTCTGTCTGTTTGTCTGTCTGTCTGTCTGTTTGTATGTCAATCGCATACAGGTCACAATTTTAAACAGATCTGATGAAACTTCACCAAATGGTAGAGTTAGTCATAAGGAAGAAGTCTGTTGATTTTGATGTCAAAAGGTTCATCAAATTTCTAAAATCCTCAATTTTCATTCGATTGACTTGAAATTTGAAGACTATTTGCATATCTGATCACTTAATTCCACCACCAATTATTTTGAGGTCATCATAGGCCAAAAGGTCAACATAGTCCAAAGGTCAACAACTCAGGTGAAGTTTCGAAAATCGTAAATTTTCATCCGATTGACTTGAAATTTGAAGAGGATTTGCATATCTGATCACTTAATTCAACCACCAATTATTTTGAGGTCATCATAGGCCAAAAGGTCAACATAGACCAAAGGTCAAATTTCTAAAATCGTCAATTTTCATCCGATTGACTTGAAATTTGAACAGTATTTGCATATCTGGTCAATTAATACACCATTAATTATTTTTGAGATCTAAATGTGAAAAGGTCAACGTTCTCCAAATTTCGAAAATCGTCAATTTTCATCGGATTGATTTGAAATTTGAAGATGATTTGCCGATTTGATCATTGAATTTAACCAACAATTATTTTTGAGGTTAACGGAGGCCAAAAAGTCAACATAGGCCAAAGATGAACAACTTATTTTAGGGATTTCACAAGTATTGTGCTGTGCACGACATATTTCTTGTTTGTTTGTTTTTCTGTCTGTCTGTGAAAAAGATATCTCAAAAGGTTGTGGACAGATTCGAACGAAATTTGTTGGAGAGGTTGGGTGTGTGAGAAAGATGAAATGATTAGATTTTGGTGAAGATCTGGATCCGGATCAGATTATTATTTTTGAAGTGATTCTAAAGGGCTAAAAACGATTTATAGCACGATATCTCAAAAAAGTTATGGATGGATTCGGACGGAACTTGGTGGACAGGTTGGGTATATGACAAGGAAGAATTGATTGAAATTTGGTGAAAATCCGAATCCGGATTCGGATACGGGAAAATTTTAATTTTTTAAGTGATTCTTCACCATTGAGATATATGGCCAAAATCGTTATATAGCATATTTCAAAAAATTGTGGATGAGTTGGTCAGGTGACGAGAACAAGCTGATTCGATTGTGGTTGGATTGTTGATCGAGATCCGTGGGATACAAAACGTACACTGGTGTAATGATTATGTCATAAGTGCCTCCATTATGAGATCTTAATTCAACAAATACAAAACTTCATTTGTACAAATGATGAGAAAAATAATAATGATGACGTCATAGGTCACGTGGTTCGACCGCCATATTGGTTTAAACACAAAAGCCTTAAAAACTACCAAAAGCACGTCTTGGCGAGGGTCTGCAATCTCTGGTTGCTCTTTCTTGTTTGAAATGTAATTTTGTCCTTGCATCAAACTCGCAAACTCTTGGTGTAGGTGTGATGCAACATTATAATATTTGAATGAAAAATAGACTGTGCCATACCCCTTAAAACACAGAACTCGTGAAAATTTCACACTCATTTATTCGAAGAACGTTCAATGAAGTCCAGCTAAATATAGTTAACACTAAAGTGAACATGGCGTCTTGTGGAGCAATCTTGCATTGTGCAAATTAAAAACTTTATGACTGAACAATTTCCCAAGGGGGGGGGGAACAAATTCGGTCTAGAATTTCCTTGAAATGGAAATTCAGTAAATAAGTAGTTTGAAAACATCAACCTGCTTTAAAAACATCAACCTGCTTTAAAAACATCAACCTGCTTTAAAAACATCAACCTGCTTTAAAAACATCAACCTGCTTTAAAAACTTCAACCTGCTTTAAAAACATCAACATAATTTTAAAACAACCTGCTTTAGAAACATCAACCTGATTTAAAACAACCTTCTTTAAAACATTAACATAATTTATAAACATTAATCTAATTTAAAAACAACCTGCTTTAAAAACAACCTGCTTTAAAAACAACCTGCTTTAAAAACAACCTGATTTAAAAACAACCTGCTTTAAAAACAACCTGATTTAAAAACAACCTGATTTAAAAACAACCTGATTTAAAAACAACCTGCGTTTAAAAATATCAACCTAATTTAAAAACATCAACCAAATTTAAAAACAACCTGCTTTAAAAATATCAACCTAATTTAAAAATATCAACCTAATTTAAAAACAACCTGCTTTTAAGACATTCATCTAATTTAAAAACAACCTGCTTTAAAAATATCAACCTAATTTAAAAATATCAACCTAATTTAAAAACAACCTGCTTTTAAGACATTCATCTAATTTAAAAACAACCTGCTTTAAAAATATCAACCTAATTTAAAAACTTCAACCTAATTTAAAAACATCAACCAAATTTAAAAACATCAACCAAATTTAAAAACAACCTGCTTTTAAGACATTCATCTAATTTAAAAACAACCTGCTTTAAAAACATCAACCAAATTTAAAAACATCAGCCAAATTTAAAAGCATCAACCAAATTTAAAAACATCAACCAAATTATAAAACATCAACCAAATTTAAAAACATCAACCAAATTTAAAAACAACCTGCTTTTAAGACATTCATCTAATTTAAAAACAACCTGCTTTAAAAACATCAACCAAATTTAAAAACATCAGCCAAATTTAAAAACATCAACCAAATTTAAAAACATCAGCCAAATTTAAAAACAACCTGCTTTTAAGACATTCATCTAATTTAAAAACAACCTGCTTTAAAAACATCAACCAAATTTAAAAACATCAGCCAAATTTAAAAGCATCAACCAAATTTAAAAACATCAACCAAATTATAAAACATCAACCAAATTTAAAAACATCAACCAAATTTAAAAACATCAACCAAATTATAAAACATCAACCAAATATAAAAACAACCTGCTTTAAAGACATTCATCTAATTTAAAAACAACCTGCTTTAAGATATCAACCTGCGTCAACAATAACCTGCTTTAAAAACATCAACCTGCTTTAAAAACGACAACCTGCAATATTGTTCATTCTAGTATATTTTAACAAATAATACAAATGCGAGTAATAAGAATTTGATTTTAATAAGAATATGATAAGCACATAACAGCTTTAATCGTAAAAAGTGTAGCAACTCTCAGGTGTTTACTATACTCCAGGTGCACATCAGTTCTGTCAGTGCAAATCAACATTGACCCACAATGCATCTCTTCTGCTCATCGTGTCATCTTCCACATGAAAACAGCAGCAGCCTTGGGTAAATTGGTTTAGGTTGGGATTGATTGCCATGAAAGTCAAAATAGTCTGCTTGTCAGAGCTCTACCGAGAACCTCTTCAAAAGTGGAGACCTCAAACCCAGAATGAAGAGATTTCATTCTCCATTTGCAAGTCACGCTTCCTCATGGCATTTGCTTCCCACGTCCTGATGGAACATAAACACTGACAATCGCAATCAGGATTGAGTAATGCTGCAGATTGGAAGACAGGATTTTTCACATGTCCAGGGTACGACCTTAAAATCCTATATCAATTTTATTTATTGGTTTATCAGACTTTTATTTATCAGTTTTATTTATCAGAGTTTCATTTATCAGAGTTTTATTTGTCAGAGGTTTATTTATCAGAGTTTTATTTATCAGAGTTTTATTTATCAGAGTTTTATTTGTCAGAGGTTTATTTATCAGAGTTTTATTTATCAGAGTTTTATTTATCAGAGTTTTATTTATCAGAGTTTTATTTATCAGAGTTTCATTTATCAGAGTTTTATTTATCAGAGTTTCATTCATCAGAGTTTTATTCATCAGAGTTTTATTTATCAGAGTTTTATTTATCAGAGTTTTATTTATCAGAGTTTTATTTATCAAAGTTTTATTCATCAGAGTTTTAGTTATCAGAGTTTTATTTATCAGAGTTTCATTTATCAGAGTTTTATTTATCAGTTTTATTTATCAGTTTTATTCATCAGAGTTTTATTTATCAGTTTCATTTATCAGAGTTTTATTCATCAGAGTTTTATTTATCAGTTTCATTTATCAGAGTTTTATTTATCAGAGTTTCATTCATCAGAGTTTTATTCATCAGAGTTTCATTTATCAGAGTTTTATTTATCAGTTTTATTTATCAGTTTTATTTATCAAAGTTTTATTTATCAGTTTCATTTATCAGAGTTTTATTTTATCAGAGTTTTATTTATCAGAGTTTTATTTATAAGAGTTTTATTTATCAGAGTTTTATTTATAACAGTTTTATTTATCAGAGTTTTATTTATCAGAGTTTTATTTATCAGAGTTTTATTTATCAGAGTTTTATTTATCAGAGTTTTATTTATCAGAGTTTTATTTACCAGAGTTTTATTTATCAGAGTTTTATTTATCAGAGTTTTATTTATCACAGTTTTATTTATCAGAGTTTTATTTATCAGAGTTTTATTTATCAGAGTTTTATTTATCAGAGTTTTATTTATCAGAGTTTTATTTATCACAGTTTTATTTATCAGAGTTTTATTTATCAGAGTTTTATTTATCAGAGGTTTATTTATCAGAGTTTTATTTATCAGAGTTTTATTTATCAGAGTTTTATTTATCAGAGTTTCATTTATCTGAGTTGTATTTATCAGAGTTTTATTTATAAGAGTTTTATTTTATCAGAGCTTTATTTATTAGAGTTTTATTTATCAGAGTTTTATTTATCAGAGTTTCATTTATCAGAGTTGTATTTACCAGAGTTTCATTTATCAGAGTTTTATTTATCAGAGTTTTATTTATCAGAGTTTTATTTATCACAGTTTTATTTATCAGAGTTTTATTTATCAGAGTTTTATTTATCAGAGTTTTATTTATCAGAGTTTTATTTATCAGAGGTTTATTTATCAGAGTTTTATTTATCAGAGTTTTATTTATCAGAATTTTATTTATCAGAGTTTTATTTATCAGAGTTTTATTTATCAGAATTTTATTTATCAGAGTTTTATTTATCAGAGTTTCATTTATCAGAGTTGTATTTATCAGAATTTTATTTATAAGAGTTTTATTTTATCAGAGCTTTATTTATCAGAGTTTTATTTATAAGAGTTTTATTTATCAGAGTTTTATTTATCAGAGTTTTATTTATTAGAGTTTTATTTATCAGAGTTTCATTTATCAGAGTTGTATTTACCAGAGTTTTATTTACCAGAGTTTTATTTATCAGAGTTTTATTTATCAGAGTTTTATTTATCAGAGTTTTATTTATCAGAGTTGTATTTACCAGAGTTTTATTTACCAGAGTTTTATTTACCAGAGTTTTATTTATCAGAGTTTTATTTATCAGAGTTTTATTTATCAGAGTTTTATTTATCAGAGTTTTATTTATCAGAGTTTTATTTATCAGAGTTTTATTTATCAGAGTTTTATTTATCAGAGTTTTATTTATCAGAGTTTTATTTATTAGAGTTTTATTTATCAGAGTTTCATTTATCAGAGTTTTATTTATCAGAGTTTTATTTATCAGAGTTTTATTTATCAGAGTTTCATTTACCGGAGTTTTATTTATCAGAGTTTTATTTATCAGAGTTTTATTTACCGGAGTTTTATTGATCAGAGTTTTATTTATCAGAGTTTTATTTATCAGAGTTTTATTTATCAGAGTTTTATTTATCAGAGTTTCATTTATCAGAGTTTTATTTATCAGAGTTTTATTTATCAGAGTTTCATTTATCAGAGTTTTATTTATCAGAGTTTTATTTATCAGAGTTTTATTTATCAGAGTTTAATTACCCCACGCTCGGAGCGGAAAGCGGGATTAATGTGATTGGTTAAGCAACTGTCTGTACGTCAGTCTATTTCTACGATCGAGGAACGACTTAATTCAATTTAATTTTACAGTTTGAACGCTGTAGAACATGAATCAGAACACGAACCTGCAGTTTAGCTGTATATTGGCTCTGAAGTTGCGAAATTGTACGGAATCACATCCCAAGCGCACATGCGCACAGAGGAGTAAGGTAATTGTTTATCTCTCTATCTGTCTGACAATCAAACAAAATTGAAAATCATTCCAAACAGGAAACTCACTGTTTTTAGGGTTATCATAAATGGACACAAACAATAGGTGTGAATAATTAATTTTAATGTGTTAAATATGGTGGTGTAAAAGACACCGCATTAACGGCACTCGATGCAATAGGCTTTTGTTTCCAAAAAGCCTTAAAATTTTCATTTATTTCAATTGAATTATATATTTGATCACTGTAGAACACAAATCGCCTTGTTGGCACTTTAAAAATCCTTCGGTTTGGTTGTACTTCGACATAATTTCATGTCGTATTGACCAATCAAATTTGCCACACGCTCTGAGGGCGGAGTCATATCGAGATTCAGCCAAATTGTTGGCACGTAGTGATGCAACCACACAGCAAACCTCGTTCTATTTTCTCACATTCCTCTGAGAAGAGATGGCAGAAAGTTCGAAACCATCGAAAGAAAGAACCCATCGTCTTCTTATGGTTGCCATCTTGCCTGTTTTTCAAAGTTCATGAACAAAGTTAACATATATCATGGTCGAAAACATAAAAAGAGTTTGGAAGACCCTTCCCATGTCTGGGTAGACTGCACTGGGTAGAATGTTCTATGAACTCTCTAGTTAATTTATTTATCAAAGTTCCATTTATCAGTGTCATTTATCAGAGTTTAATTTTATAATTTAGCAGAATAGAGTTTAATTTATGAGAGTTTATTTTTTAATTCCCAAGTGGTCTCTTCGAGTTCACAATAGGTGCTTTTCCTGCACTGTTAGGTGCAGAAAAAGACTTTCTTCCCTTAACTCTTAAGTCCTTATCCTCTATTGCATGAAGTTGTGTCACTTGGCAATGAAGGAAATGTGGAGGGAGAAGAAGGGAAACTTACCCACATTACACAATCAGGTGGTGGCAATGGCGTAGACAGCGGTGTACATCTTTTGGAATGTCTGACAGATGTATTTTGTTTCCATCAAGGCGAAGCATGAACAGTTTTGAGTATCCTAATGGTCCAATTCGTCTGCAAAAGCTGTTGAGGGTGACATCTTCCCAGAAAACCCAAGGGGGTGGGGGAGATTGAGAATAAAGCATTACTTTTGACAAAAGGCATCTTTAATTGCAATAAATAAATAATTAAAGTGATCTTTGGTAGCAAATTTCAGACTGGAATACAACGTGAAGACAAAACCTTTATGAGAGTAATTTGAAATGTTTAGAGAAGATTTGTGAGATGTGAAAGAAAAGTTTTTGGAAAGAAGAGAAACAGTGACTGTGAACAGAAAACCTTGAAAATCCATTCCATGAGAGGTAGAGGTGAATAAATCAGGCAAGGAATCAGTGGTTTAAAAAAAAAAAGTTGGGGGAAAAAGTTGAAAAAGAGAAAAAAAAGGAAAAACGTTATGGCAGAATTCCTTGTGTCTTTTCGATTCATGTTCCAAGTTCCTGTCTGACTTGATTTTAAAGTCCATCAGTAACTGTCTTATTACATCCCGCTTTGATTCATGCGTCTCGTCTCCGCATAGAAGTTTTCTGCTTTCTCTGCAGACTCGGCTGCACAACATATGGCTTGTGGATTTATCCGATATTATTGGCAGGAATTGCTAACATTCCCAGCAGGAACAAGATGCAATATTCTGTGCTTGCATTTCCCCTGACAAGGGCCTGGTGGAAACAAGACCGAAGGGAGTTCAAGCGTTTTACGGGAAGCTTTTGCTACTGTTTTCTGTCTGCTTGTCAAAGTTTCCACCAAGAGACTTTCAAAACTTTTCTGTTTATGACTGAATAAGAAAGTCACTGTGGAACATGGTGGTAAATGCATTGGTTGTTCCTTTTTGGTGGTCTCGCTAATGCAATTTTCTCTCTACCCAAGAACTCTGTCCACTTTGTCCGCAACCGTTCGGTCCTGCAGCGCCTTTGAGACCGAGCGTCTCGGAATCCAAAATATTTTCGAGCTTGGCTGTTGCTTTTGAACTCTGGCAATAACCTGCATCCATTGAGTAAGTGTTGCCTGCTAAATGTCCCAATTGACAAAAACGTTTATTTATTTAATTTTTTTTTTTAACCAGGTTTAGTTTTTTAAAAGTTCCATATTTTTACATGAATGGCCATGCATGTATTATACATCCAAGGAAGTGGCTCATTTGAATTTGAGAAAAAGCAAAGTAAAATAGAGTTTAAAGTGGGTATACGCTAGAGAAAAGCTGTATTTCCTGTCATCTTGGCCTATTGTCTAATAGACAAGTAAAAATTTGAGAATTTTCGAATAGTGTAGGCATTTTGTGTTAAAAGTGATTAAACAAGTTTTTTTGGATAATTCGACGGTGCTGAATTCAAAAATGCTGTTTAACCGGTTCAGTTTTGGAGTCTTAACCTTCAAATTGTAAAAAACAAAATGCCCGCCATTTTCAGCATATTTTTTGCCATAACCTGAATTTTAAGCAACAAAGAAGGCTCAAAATAGTGGCAATACCCATGTTTGTGATACTGAGGATTCCAAATTTACTGTTACCTAAGTTGTAACTAGTTTGGTTTCGCCGCCATGTTGAATTCCAAGATGGCCGCCATATTTTTGGTAATTTCTGGGTGTATTTTTTTATGTACATCACTTTCACCGGTCAAATGCGCTTTTAATTTCTTTAGAACAAAAAAAAAGATATTAAATCATTTCTAAAGTGCATTTTAAAAAGGGGCTAAAGTTCCAAAATGGCTGCCTTTTCGTAATTATACTTTATAAATACCGTATAGCTCAATATTGGCATTCTCAAATGTTTACCTGTCTATCTTAGTCTGTTCTGTTTCTGCATTCTAGTTGTCTGTTGTATGCACATGCACATCCTCCTGTGCATGTTAGCCCAGCTTTTCTGCAGCTGCAACGGCCATTTATACATCCTTTGGTACATCCGCATGTTACTATCTCGCGACACGCCTTAGGTATTGGAGATAGCGTCATCAACTTCGGCACCAAGTTCCCATCGATGTATGTCCATCCCATGTCTGTTACTTGGGGGAGTACTGGAGTAGCGATGGTTGCGCGCTTCCAAATAAAAGCCTGGTAATGTGCGCACCTTATGTGCGCATGGCAGCAATCTCACTGCATCTGATGTTGGTGGCAGAGTCTCCTGTGGACAACCCTTAGAGACGAGTATTACACGTGCCCTGTCGCATCTGTCCACATCATCGGGTACCTTGTAAAGACGGCATATGAACTTTTCTGCATCGTTGATTACTTCTTCAGTGATATCTTCTGTGCCTAGATCTGTCAACAATTGGCTGTGTGTTTGAAACACCTTCCAGGCTGTCTTTTTGCCGTGGCCAGCAAGCTGTGACACACTGTCACAACCAGTAATTGTATGGAATGGCAGCAACGCTTCCACTTGGCAAGGTGGCAGTTTGTGGATGGGAATGTATTTTGGCTTCTTAAGAGTTCCTGCCTTCATCCACAGCTGAGTGCATGGCATCTTATCAAAATGAGCAGCTAACAAGACCAGCACGTCAGTGTCACGCACTAAAACCACCACTGTTTCAGCATTTGTGTCGACGCAATGAAGAACAAGTCGTGTGTCCGCCTCCTCATGGTTGGCCTGTAGGGATGATGTGTCCATCTCTGGATCTGAAGATTTCACGTCTGTGATCTGTGCAAATCCTCCAGCCACTACAAGTGTTGTGGGTGCAATAGACACCGCATTTGTCATGAGCTGCTGAGAAAGAAACTCTGCTAGATTTGCCTTATTCTCTCCAAGTGAGAGAAAGTTGGTCCATTTGTCTGGTAGAGGAACGTTTTGGTTTTCTATTACCCGACGTATTGGTCGAGAGGCCCGGGTACGTTTCATTCTGGTTCCAGTCTTGATGGAATCCTGCTGGTATCGGTCGAAAGTTACGTCAACTCTCTCAATTTTTTTCCCCATGGCAAACACTGAATTCACAAACGCATCTGCATATTCACCAAATGTGGTTATTCCGCTGGGCTTTCCAAGAGCCATCACCAGTGCTTGACCATCAATTACTAAGTAAGTACTTCCAGTTAATGTCACTTGTTCTGGGGTTGAGACATCTTGAATCAACTCATTTGCCAGTCGAGATTTACCGCTACTGCCTGTATGTAGACTCCCATTCATGGCAGCAAGTGAAATTGGCACAGGCATAAGCTCATGCTGCAGAATCAGGTCCAGGTTTATCACACGCCCTGCTTTGGAAGCTGTCACAAGTCGCTGTAGAATGTTTCTATCTGCCTTGATGGTCGTTTCTTTGCCTTTGCTTTCTTTGCAGTCTACAGCATACAGAGACGAGAAAGTCTGCGCTTTGTTCCTATGTAAAGCGGCATTGAAATTGATATGACATGTGCCGTCAGAAGGCTGAAGAAGGCGCTGATCAACAAACTCATCCAGCTGCACCTGTCCAAGTTTTTCTGCATTAAGCAAAGAATGTTAAATGCTCTCCGATGCTAAATCTTTGGTAGCAATATTCTGCAGTACAGAAGATGACATTCCTATGAATGTTCTGGGGTTGAGTTTCCAAATTTGTGGCTATGAATCACGCGATCGAATGGCCTCCACGGTTACCGGACCTGACCCCATGTGACCTTTTCCTCTGGGGTCACATGAAGGCGAAGGTGTATGTAACTCAACCACAAGACCACAATTCCTTCATTGTCTCATTTTACTCGCTTTTCAAAATAGCCCAAAGCACACTTTGCAAAAGACTCCAGGCGTACTATATTTCAATTTGTTTCTTTGTATTTAAATCCAACATTGTGGCCATCTTGATGATCAATATGGCGGCCATCTTGGAATTCAACATGGCGGCGAAACCAAACTAGTTACAACTTAGGTAACAGTAAATTTGGAATCCTCAGTATCACAAACATGGGTATTGCCACTATTTTGAGCCTTCTATTAAAAAAAACACCGTTTAGAGGCCATTTTTCCCCGCAAAGCGGGGGTTGGCCTTTTCGGGGACCGTGGTAGTTGTTGTTTTTTGGTCCCCTTTTAGAAGCAATGTTTTTACGGCCGGATGCCCTTCCTGACACCAACCCTTTTTGCCGCCTTCAACGACAAACAGGGAATTACCAGTGAACTGGTACTCAATGTTGAGCCTTCTATGTTGCTTAAAATCAAGTTATGGCAAAAAATATGCTGAAAATGGCGGGCATTTTGTTTTTTACAATTTGAAGGTTAAGACTCCAAAATTGAACCGGTTAAACAGCATTTTTGAATTCAGCACCCTCGAATTATCCTAAAAAACTTGTTTAACCACTTTTAACACGAAATGCTTCCAACATTTTATATAAGCACAAATTCTCAAATTTTTACTTGTATATAATGGAAGTTCATTTTTTGAGATTACAGATTTCCATTCAATGAAGATGAACTGTACCGTAACTCTGAGTACTCAGTTAAGACACAGGAGGAAACACAACATGTCTGTCTTGCATCCAGATCCACATTCAATTCCCTATTCCCCTGTCCTACTGCCAATCTCGTTTACAATTTTCACACAAAGAACAATAATGTCTCACCCAGCTGCTTGTGAGTATGTTATGATGTGTACCCATCCCTCTGATCCATCTCCCATATGTCTATTAAAATTTCAAAAGGCTTGCCTTGAATTGGCTCCATGACAAAAATGGACAAATTCATTGCGAATCACAATGCTAGCCAAGAAAGAAGAGAGGGGAGAGGTTAACCCTGAGAGGTATGCAGGAGTCAACCTAGCCCGAGCCTATCATGTATTCTGGTAAATAGTTGTGGACATAGTTGTGGGCATTGACTCGACGTGGCTAGATTGGTCACAATTCTGACTCGCTGATTTGGTGTCCTGTTTGTGTTCTTCTCCTACGAACTGGATGTCCATTCTTATTTTATTTCCTTCCATAAAGTCATTGCTCTACCTGGAGAATCAAAGACCCTAGTTCCGCATGTGCGCCATCAGCAGTATTTGACCTCAGTGCCAGGCCCACCCAAGACTGGGCCACTGATATGGACGGTGTTCCTACATTGACCATCGTCCATCAACTCTATAGCATGGGGGATAGGTGCGTGGGAATGAGGTCATGAATTACCTTTGAGTGAAGTGACAACATCAACACATTTGGTACTTCATTGTTGGTACTAACACAGGCCATTGGACATGAACTATAGACTTTAACACTGAATCAGGCTTCCTGGGAGATCTTCAGAAACTCCTGCAGAAGGATGTCATTTGCAAACAAAAGCTCAAGTTTTGTGAGGCCTTTGGAAACATGGTGCCAGACGTTCATTTATTGTGGGAATCCTCGTGTTTTGATTTTGTGTTTTCTTAAAGGGAAAAAACCAGAAAAAAAAAAAGTTTTTGGGAAAAACATATGATGTGGGTGATGGAGGAGAGGAAAACATGTACTGATGATGTGGGTAATGGAGGAGTGGAAAACATGTACTGATGATGTGGGTGATGGAGGAGAGGAAAACATGTACTGATGATGTGGGTAACGGAGGAGAGGAAAACATGTACTGATGATGTGGGTGATGGAGGAGAGGAAAACATGTACTGATGATGTGGGTAATGGAGGAGAGGAAAACATGTACTGATGATGTGGGTGATGGAGGAGAGGAAAACATGTACTGATGATGTGGGTGATGGAGGAGAGGAAAACATGTACTGATGATGTGGATAATGGAGGAGAAGAAAACATGAACTGATGATGTGGGTGATGGAGGAGAGGAAAACATGTACTGATGATGTGGGTGATGGAGGAGAGGAAAACATGTACTGATGATGTGGGTGATGGAGGAGAGGAAAACATGTACTGATGATGTGGATAATGGAGGAGAAGAAAACATGTACTGATGATGTGGGTGATGGAGGAGAGGAAAACATGTACTGATGATGTGGATAATGGAGGAGAAGAAAACATGTACTGATGATGTGGATAATGGAGGAGAAGAAAACATGTACTGATGATGTGGATAATGGAGGAGTGGAAACCATGTACTGATGATGTGGGTGATGGAGGAGAGGAAAACATGTACTGATGATGTGGATAATGGAGGAGTGGAAAACATGTACTGATGATGTGGGTGATGGAGGAGTGGAAAACATGTACTGATGATGTGGGTGATGGAGGAGAGGAAAACATGTACTGATGATGTGGATAATGGAGGAGTGGAAAACATGTACTGATGATGTGGGTAATGGAGAAGAGGAAAACATGTACTGATGATGTGGATAATGGAGGAGTGGAAAACATGTACTGATGATGTGGATAATGGAGGAGTGGAAAACATGTACTGATGATGTGGGTAATGGAGAAGAGGAAAACATGTACTGATGATGTGGATAATGGAGGAGTGGAAAACATGTACTGATGATGTGGGTAATGGAGAAGAGGAAAACATGTACTGATGATGTGGATAATGGAGGAGTGGAAAACATGTACTGATGATGTGGGTAATGGAGGAGAGGAAAACATGTACTGATGATGTGGGTAATGGAGGAGAGGAAAACATGTACTGATGATGTGGGTGATGGAGGAGAGGAAAACATGTACTGATGATGTGGATAATGGAGGAGAAGAAAACATGTACTGATGATGTGGGTGATGGAGGAGAGGAAAACATGTACTGATGATGTGGATAATGGAGGAGAAGAAAACATGTACTGATGATGTGGGTGATGGAGGAGAGGAAAACATGTACTGATGATGTGGGTGATGGAGGAGAGGAAAACATGTACTGATGATGTGGATAATGGAGGAGAAGAAAACATGTACTGATGATGTGGATAATGGAGGAGTGGAAACCATGTACTGATGATGTGGGTGATGGAGGAGAGGAAAACATGTACTGATGATGTGGATAATGGAGGAGTGGAAAACATGTACTGATGATGTGGGTGATGGAGGAGTGGAAAACATGTACTGATGATGTGGGTGATGGAGGAGAGGAAAACATGTACTGATGATGTGGATAATGGAGGAGTGGAAAACATGAACTGATGATGTGGGTAATGGAGAAGAGGAAAACATGTACTGATGATGTGGATAATGGAGGAGTGGAAAACATGTACTGATGATGTGGATAATGGAGGAGTGGAAAACATGTACTGATGATGTGGGTAATGGAGAAGAGGAAAACATGTACTGATGATGTGGATAATGGAGGAGTGGAAAACATGTACTGATGATGTGGGTAATGGAGAAGAGGAAAACATGTACTGATGATGTGGATAATGGAGGAGTGGAAAACATGTACTGATGATGTGGGTAATGGAGGAGAGGAAAACATGTACTGATGATGTGGGTAATGGAGGAGAGGAAAACATGTACTGATGATGTGGGTGATGGAGGAGAGGAAAACATGTACTGATGATGTGGGTAATGGAGGAGAGGAAAACATGTACTGATGATGTGGATAATGGAGGAGAAGAAAACATGTACTGATGATGTGGATAATGGAGGAGTGGAAAACATGTACTGATGATGTGGGTAATGGAGAAGAGGAAAACATGTACTGATGATGTGGATAATGGAGGAGTGGAAAACATGTACTGATGATGTGGATAATAGAGGAGTGGAAAACATGTACTGATGATGTGGATAATGGAGGAGTGGAAAACATGTACTGATGATGTGAGTGATGGAGGAGTGGAAAACATGTACTGATGATGTGGATAATGGAGGAGTGGAAAACATGTACTGATGATGTGGATAATGGAGGAGTGGAAAACATGTACTGATGATGTGGATAATGGAGGAGTGGAAAACATGTACTGATGATGTGGATAATAGAGGAGTGGAAAACATGTACTGATGATGTGAGTGATGGAGGAGTGGAAAACATGTACTGATGATGTGGATAATGGAGGAGTGGAAAACATGTACTGATGATGTGGGTAATGGAGAAGAGGAAAACATGTACTGATGATGTGGATAATGGAGGAGTGGAAAACATGTACTGATGATGTGAGTGATGGAGGAGTGGAAAACTTGTACTGATGATGTGGATAATAGAGGAGTGGAAAACATGTACTGATGATGTGAGTGATGGAGGAGTGGAAAACATGTACTGATGATGTGAGTGATGGAGGAGTGGAAAACATGTACTGATGATGTGAGTGATGGAGGAGTGGAAAACATGTACTGATGATGTGGGTGATGGAGGAGTGGAAAACATGTACTGATGATGTGAGTGATGGAGGAGTGGAAAACATGTACTGATGATGTGGGTGATGGAGGAGAGGAAAACATGTACTGATGATGTGGGTGATGGAGGAGAGGAAAACATGTACTGATGATGTGGGTGATGGAGGAGTGGAAAACATGTACTGATGATGTGGGTGATGGAGGAGTGGAAACCATGTACTGATGATGTGGGTGATGGAGGAGAGGAAAACATGTACTGATGATGTGGGTGATGGAGGAGAGGAAAACATGTACTGATGATGTGGGTGATGGAGGAGAGGAAAACATGTACTGATGATGTGGGTGATGGAGGAGAGGAAAACATGAACTGATGATGTGGGTGATGGAGGAGAGGAAAACATGAACTGATGATGTGGGTGATGGAGGAGAGGAAAACATGTGCTGATGATGTGGGTAATGGAGGAGAGGAAAACATGTGCTGATGATGTGGGTAATGGAGGAGAGGAAAACATGTACTGATGATGTGGGTGATGGAGGAGAGGAAAACATGTACTGATGATGTGGGTGATGGAGGAGAGGAAAACATGTACTGATGATGTGGGTGATGGAGGAGTGGAAAACATGTACTGATGATGTGGGTGATGGAGGAGAGGAAAACATGTACTGATGATATGGGTGATGGAGGAGAGGAAAACATGTACTGATGATGTGGGTGATGGAGGAGTGGAAAACATGTACTGATGATGTGGGTGATGGAGGAGTGGAAACCATGTACTGATGATGTGGGTGATGGAGGAGAGGAAAACATGTACTGATGATGTGGGTGATGGAGGAGAGGAAAACATGTACTGATGATGTGGGTAATGGAGGAGTGGAAACCATGTACTGATGATGTGGGTGATGGAGGAGAGGAAAACATGTACTGATGATATGGGTGATGGAGGAGAGGAAAACATGTACTGATGATGTGGGTGATGGAGGAGTGGAAAACATGTACTGATGATGTGGGTGATGGAGGAGTGGAAACCATGTACTGATGATGTGGGTGATGGAGGAGAGGAAAACATGTACTGATGATGTGGGTGATGGAGGAGAGGAAAACATGTACTGATGATGTGGGTGATGGAGGAGAGGAAAACATATACTGATGATGTGGGTGATGGAGGAGTGGAAAACATGTACTGATGATGTGGGTGATGGAGGAGTGGAAACCATGCACTGATGATGTGGGTGATGGAGGAGTGGAAAACATGCACTGATGATGTGGGTGATGGAGGAGAGGAAAACATGTACTGATGATGTGGGTGATGGAGGAGTGGAAAATATGTACTGATGATGTGAGTGATGGAGGAGTGGAAAACATGTACTGATGATGTGAGTGATGGAGGAGTGGAAAACATGTACTGATGATGTGGGTGATGGAGGAGTGGAAAACATGTACTGATGATGTGAGTGATGGAGGAGTGGAAAGCATGTACTGATGATGTGGGTGATGGAGGAGAGGAAAACATGTACTGATGATGTGGGTGATGGAGGAGAGGAAAACATGTACTGATGATGTGGGTGATGGAGGAGTGGAAAACATGTACTGATGATGTGGGTGATGGAGGAGAGGAAAACATGTACTGATGATGTGGGTGATGGAGGAGAGGAAAACATGTACTGATGATGTGGGTGATGGAGGAGAGGAAAACATGTACTGATGATGTGGGTGATGGAGGAGAGGAAAACATGTACTGATGATGTGGATAATGGAGGAGAAGAAAACATGTACTGATGATGTGGATAATGGAGGAGTGGAAAACATGTACTGATGATGTGGATAATGGAGGAGTGGAAAACATGTACTGATGATGTGAGTGATGGAGGAGTGGAAAACATGTACTGATGATGTGAGTGATGGAGGAGTGGAAACCATGTACTGATGATGTGAGTGATGGAGGAGTGGAAAACATGTACTGATGATGTGGGTGATGGAGGAGTGGAAAACATGTACTGATGATGTGAGTGATGGAGGAGTGGAAAACATGTACTGATGATGTGGGTGATGGAGGAGAGGAAAACATGTACTGATGATATGGGTGATGGAGGAGAGGAAAACATGTACTGATGATGTGGGTGATGGAGGAGTGGAAAACATGTACTGATGATGTGGGTGATGGAGGAGTGGAAACCATGTACTGATGATGTGGGTGATGGAGGAGAGGAAAACATGTACTGATGATGTGGGTGATGGAGGAGAGGAAAACATGTACTGATGATGTGGGTGATGGAGGAGAGGAAAACATGTACTGATGATGTGGGTGATGGAGGAGAGGAAAACATATACTGATGATGTGGGTGATGGAGGAGTGGAAAACATGTACTGATGATGTGGGTGATGGAGGAGTGGAAACCATGCACTGATGATGTGGGTGATGGAGGAGTGGAAAACATGCACTGATGATGTGGGTGATGGAGGAGAGGAAAACATGTACTGATGATGTGGGTGATGGAGGAGTGGAAAACATGTACTGATGATGTGAGTGATGGAGGAGTGGAAAACATGTACTGATGATGTGAGTGATGGAGGAGTGGAAAACATGTACTGATGATGTGGGTGATGGAGGAGTGGAAAACATGTACTGATGATGTGAGTGATGGAGGAGTGGAAAACATGTACTGATGATGTGGGAGATGGAGGAGAGGAAAACATGTACTGATGATGTGGGTGATGGAGGAGAGGAAAACATGTACTGATGATGTGGGTGATGGAGGAGTGGAAAACATGTACTGATGATGTGGGTGATGGAGGAGTAGAAACCATGTACTGATGATGTGGGTGATGGAGGAGAGGAAAACATGTACTGATGATGTGGGTGATGGAGGAGAGGAAAACATGTACTGATGATGTGGGTGATGGAGGAGGGGAAAACATGTACTGATGATGTGGGTGATGGAGGAGAGGAAAACATGTACTGATGATGTGGGTGATGGAGGAGTGGAAACCATGTACTGATGATGTGGGTGATGGAGGAGTGGAAAACATGTACTGATGATGTGGGTGATGGAGGAGAGGAAAACATGTACTGATGATGTGGGTGATCGAGGAGAGGAAAACATGTACTGATGATGTGGGTGATGGAGGAGAGAAAAACATGTACTGATGATGTGTGTGTTGGAGGAGAGGAAAACATGTACTGATGATGTGGGTAATGGAGGAGAGGAAAACATGTACTGATGATGTGGGTAATGGAGGAGAGGAAAACATGTACTAATGATGTGGGTGATGGAGGAGAGGAAAACATGTACTGATGATGTGGGTGATGGAGGAGAGGAAAACATGTACTGATGATGTGGATAATGGAGGAGAGGAAAACATGTACTGATGATGTGGGTGATGGAGGAAAGGAAAACATGTACTGATGATGTGGATAATGGAGGAGAGGAAAACATGTACTGATGATGTGGGTGATGGAGGAGAGGAAAACATGTACTGATGATGTGAGTGATGGAGGAGAGGAAAACATGTACTGATGATGTGGGTGATGGAGGAAAGGAAAACATGTACTGATGATGTGGATAATGGAGGAGAGGAAAACATGTACTGATGATGTGAGTGATGGAGGAGAGGAAAACATGTACTGATGATGTGAGTGATGGAGGAGAGGAAAACATGTACTGATGATGTGGGTAATGGAGGAGAGGAAAACATGTACTGATGATGTGGGTGATGGATGAGAGGAAAACATGTACTGATGATGTGGGTGATCGAGGAGAGGAAAACATGTACTGATGATGTGGGTGATGGAGGAAAGGAAAACATGTACTGATGATGTGGGTGATGGAGGAGAGGAAAACATGTACTGATGGTGTGGGTGATGGAGGAGAGGAAAACATGTACTGATGATGTGGGTGATGGAGGAGAGGAAAACATGTGCTGATGATGTGGGTGATGGAGGAGAGGAAAACATGTACTGATGATGTGGGTGATGGAGGAGAGGAAAACATGTACTGATGATGTGGGTGATGGAGGAGAGGAAAACATGTACTGATGATGTGGGTAATGGACGAGAGGAAAACATGTACTGATGATGTGGGTGATGGAGGAGAGGAAAACATGTTCTGATGATGTGGGTGATGGAGGAGTGGAAAACATGTACTGATGATGTGGGTAATGGACGAGAGGAAAACATGTACTGATGATGTGGGTGATGGAGGAGAGGAAAACATGTACTGATGATGTGGGTGATGGAGGAGTGGAAAACAGGTACTGATGATGTGGGTGATGGAGGAGAGGGAAACATGTACTGATGTGGGTGATGGAGAAGAGGAAAACATGTACTGATGATGTGGGTGATGTAGGAGAGGAAAACATGTACTGATGATGTGGGTAATGGAGGAGAGGAAAACATGTACTGTTGATGTGGGTGATGGAGAAGAGGAAAACATGTACTGATGATGTGGGTGATGGAGAAGAGGTAAACATGTACTGATGATGTGGGTGATGGAGGAGAGGAAAACATGTACTGTTGATGTGGGTGATGGAGAAGAGGAAAACATGTACTGATGATGTGGGTGATAGAGGAGAGGAAAACATGTACTGATGATGTGGATAATGGAGGAGTGGAAAACATGTACTGATGATGTGGATAATGGAGGAGAGGAAAACATGTACTGATGATGTGGGTGATGGAGGAGAGGAAAACATGTACTGATGATGTGGGTGATGGAGGAGAGGAAAACATGTACTGATGATGTGGGTGATGGAGGAGAGGAAAACATGTACTGATGATGTGGGTGATGGAGGAGAGGAAAACATGTACTGATGATGTGGGTGATGGAGGAGAGGAAAACATGTACTGATGATGTGGGTGATGGAGGAGAGGAAAACATGTACTGATGATGTGGGTGATGGAGGAGAGGAAAACATGTACTGATGATGTGAGTGATGGAGGAGTGGAAAACATGTACTGATGATGTGAGTGATGGAGGAGAGGAAAACATGTACTGATGATGTGGGTGATGGAGGAGAGGAAAACATGTACTGATGATGTGGGTGATGGAGGAGAGGAAAACATGTACTGTTGATGTGGGTGATGGAGAAGAGGAAAACATGTACTGATGATGTGGGTGATAGAGGAGAGGAAAACATGTACTGATGATGTGGATAATGGAGGAGTGGAAAACATGTACTGATGATGTGGATAATGGAGGAGAGGAAAACATGTACTGATGATGTGGGTGATGGAGGAGAGGAAAACATGTACTGATGATGTGGGTGATGGAGGAGAGGAAAACATGTACTGATGATGTGGGTGATGGAGGAGAGGAAAACATGTACTGATGATGTGGGTGATGGAGGAGAGGAAAACATGTACTGATGATGTGGGTGATGGAGGAGAGGAAAACATGTACTGATGATGTGAGTGATGGAGGAGTGGAAAACATGTACTGATGATGTGAGTGATGGAGGAGAGGAAAACATGTACTGATGATGTGGGTGATGGAGGAGAGGAAAACATGTACTGATGATGTGGATAATGGAGGAGTGGAAAACATGTACTGATGATGTGGGTGATGGAGGAGAGGAAAACATGTACTGATGATGTGGGTGATGGAGGAGAGGAAAACATGTACTGATGATGTGGGTGATGGAGGAGAGGAAAACATGTACTGATGATGTGGGTGATGGAGGAGAGGAAAACATGTACTGATGATGTGGGTGATGGAGGAGAGGAAAACATGTACTGATGATGTGGGTGATGGAGGAGAGGAAAACATGTACTGATGATGTGGGTGATGGAGGAGAGGAAAACATGTACTGATGATGTGAGTGATGGAGGAGTGGAAAACATGTACTGATGATGTGAGTGATGGAGGAGAGGAAAACATGTACTGATGATGTGGGTGATGGAGGAGAGGAAAACATGTACTGATGATGTGGGTAATGGAGGAGAGGAAAACATGTACTGTTGATGTGGGTGATGGAGAAGAGGAAAACATGTACTGATGATGTGGGTGATGGAGAAGAGGAAAACATGTACTGATGATGTGAGTGATGGAGGAGAGGAAAACATGTACTGATGATGTGGGTGATGGAGGAGAGGAAAACATGTACTGATGATGTGAGTGATGGAGGAGAGGAAAACATGTACTGATGATGTGAGTGATGGAGGAGAGGAAAACATGTACTGATGATGTGGGTGATGGAGAAGAGGAAAACATGTACTGATGATGTGAGTGATGGAGGAGAGGAAAACATGTACTGATGATGTGGGTGATGGAGGAGAGGAAAACATGTACTGATGATGTGAGTGATGGAGGAGAGGAAAACATGTACTGATGATGTGAGTGATGGAGGAGAGGAAAACATGTACTGATGATGTGGGTAATGGAGGAGAGGAAAACATGTACTGTTGATGTGGGTGATGGAGAAGAGGAAAACATGTACTGATGATGTGGGTGATGGAGAAGAGGAAAACATGTACTGATGATGTGGGTGATGGAGGAGAGGAACACATGTACTGTTGATGTGGGTGATGGAGAAGAGGAAAACATGTACTGATGATGTGGGTGATAGAGGAGAGGAAAACATGTACTGATGATGTGGATAATGGAGGAGTGGAAAACATGTACTGATGATGTGGATAATGGAGGAGAGGAAAACATGTACTGATGATGTGGGTGATGGAGGAGAGGAAAACATGTACTGATGATGTGGGTGATGGAGGAGAGGAAAACATGTACTGATGATGTGGGTGATGGAGGAGAGGAAAACATGTACTGATGATGTGGGTGATGGAGGAGAGGAAAACATGTACTGATGATGTGGGTGATGGAGGAGAGGAAAACATGTACTGATGATGTGGGTGATGGAGGAGAGGAAAACATGTACTGATGATGTGAGTGATGGAGGAGTGGAAAACATGTACTGATGATGTGAGTGATGGAGGAGAGGAAAACATGTACTGATGATGTGGGTGATGGAGGAGAGGAAAACATGTACTGATGATGTGGGTGATGGAGGAGAGGAAAACATGTACTGTTGATGTGGGTGATGGAGAAGAGGAAAACATGTACTGATGATGTGGGTGATAGAGGAGAGGAAAACATGTACTGATGATGTGGATAATGGAGGAGTGGAAAACATGTACTGATGATGTGGATAATGGAGGAGAGGAAAACATGTACTGATGATGTGGGTGATGGAGGAGAGGAAAACATGTACTGATGATGTGGGTGATGGAGGAGAGGAAAACATGTACTGATGATGTGGGTGATGGAGGAGAGGAAAACATGTACTGATGATGTGGGTGATGGAGGAGAGGAAAACATGTACTGATGATGTGGGTGATGGAGGAGAGGAAAACATGTACTGATGATGTGGGTGATGGAGGAGAGGAAAACATGTACTGATGATGTGAGTGATGGAGGAGTGGAAAACATGTACTGATGATGTGAGTGATGGAGGAGAGGAAAACATGTACTGATGATGTGGGTGATGGAGGAGAGGAAAACATGTACTGATGATGTGAGTGATGGAGGAGAGGAAAACATGTACTGATGATGTGGGTAATGGAGAAGAGGAAAACATGTACTGATGATGTGAGTGATGGAGGAGTGGAAAACATGTACTGATGATGTGAGTGATGGAGGAGAGGAAAACATGTACTGATGATGTGGGTGATGGAGGAGAGGAAAACATGTACTGATGATGTGGGTGATGGAGGAGAGGAAAACATGTACTGATGATGTGGGTGATGGAGGAGAGGAAAACATGTACTGATGATGTGGGTGATGGAGAAGAGGAAAACATGTACTGATGATGTTAGTGATGGAGGAGAGAAAAACATGTACTTATGATGTGAGTGATGGAGGAGAGGAAAACATGTACTGATGATGTTAGTGATGGAGGAGAGGAAAACATGTACCGATTATGTGGGTGATGGAGGAGAGGAAAACATGTACTGATGATGTGAGTGATGGAGGAGAGGAAAACATGTACTGATGATGTTAGTGATGGAGGAGAGGAAAACATGTACTGATGATGTGAGTGATGGAGGAGAGGAAAACATGTACTGATGATGTTAGTGATGGAGGAGAGGAAAACATGTACTGATGATGTGAGTGATGGAAGAGAGAAAAACATGTACTGATGATGTGAGTGATGGAGGAGAGGAAAACATGTACTGATGATGTGAGTGATGGAGAAGAGGAAAACATGTACTGATGATGTGGGTGATGGAGGAGAGGAAAACATGTACTGATGATGTGGGTGATGGAGGAGAGGAAAACATGTACTGATGATGTGGGTGATCGAGGAGAGGAAAACATGTACTGATGATGTGGGTGATCGAGGAGAGGAAAACATGTACTGATGATGTGGGTGATGGAGGAAAGGAAAACATGTACTGATGATGTGGGTGATCGAGGAGAGGAAAACATGTACTGATGATGTGGGTGATGGAGGAGTGGAAAACATGTACTGATGATGTGGATAATGGAGGAGAGGAAAACATGTACTGATTATGTGGATAATGGAGGAGAGGAAAACATGTACTGATGATGTGGGTAAAAGAGCCTTTAGACCTTTCAAGACCACGTAGGGTCCTGAAGACCTTTACACACTTTAGACTGCTTAGACCCCTTGACCATTATGTCTTTTAGACCTTTAGACAATTATATCCTCTTTAGACCCTTTTGACCCCTATTGGCTTCTTAAACCCTTTTGATCCCTCAGAGTTTGACCATTTAGACCTGTAACTACTGCTAGAATAGACCCTTTAGACCCCTTTAGATAATCTTTAACCATTTTAGAGCTTTTCGATCCTTTGGACCTTTTAAGACCCACAATACCCCTAATACCATTTGGAATCTTGAGACACTTATAACCTCAAAGACCTTGTAGATCCTATAGACCCGGTTAGATTCCTTAGACCCCTAATGCCCTGTACTTCCTTTATACCCTGTTCGACCCTTTAAAACCCATCCGATCCTTTTAGACCCTTTATAACCCTTCAGAACTTAAAAAGTTTGTTTGTATGTATGCGTAGTATTTTGAGGAAAATTTGGTCAAACTTAGTCAAAGGTCAAGGGTTAAGGTCATCCAAAACATGTAAAACACCCATTAGGCCGCAATTAGAAAATGTATCGACCAAATTTGTTATGCATAACATTCCATCTTGTAAAACACTTGATTGGTCAAATTTTCCAAATCACCAAATTGCTGTTTCCATGGCAACTATTGTTTCTATGGATTATTTTATATGGAGTTTATATGGTTTATTCCACAAGTATGATGCCATGCACGCCATCTTTCTTTTTCTCATATTGCTTTGGTTTCAACCCAGACTTTCCATTTTTCAAGGCAAACAACCAATCAGTTTTTTTTAGGGCCTGAGCAAATAAATTGTCCAAATAACAACTGAGCATGAATCAAACAGAAGATGAAGGACAAAAAAAACAGATTATTTTATATAAAGATATCTCACCTGTGATCTCATTGGCTTGAAGGTAAAGGAACTTAAGGTTCTCATGGACCACAGGTACCCCTGAAAGCCGATTGAATGAAAGGTCTAGTTCCAGCAGGTGAGATACATTGAATGTCCCAGGTAACATAAGGGTGTCGTTGAGCTGATTGTGTGACAACCGCAGATAGCGGAGTTCTGGCAGGAAGTGCAGGAAGTACTCGGGGATGGACATCAGGTAGTTGTCGTCCAGGTAGAGCTCACGAAGACTCTTGGGAAGACCATTTGGTGCAAATATGATATCATTTCCATCGAGGTTTAGTAGCCGAAGAGAAAGCAAGCCAGCCAAGATCCCATTGGGAATACCTTCAATGCAATTTCCCTGCAGGAGCAGTATCGTAAGATTGCTCAGGCCAAGGAAAGCTTCAGCTCTCAGAACTGATATCCGGTTCCGTGCCAACCGAAGCTGAATTAGGCTTCCTGGGAGACCTTCCGGAACCTCCT
This sequence comes from Myxine glutinosa, assembly GCF_964187855.1. NCBI lineage: Eukaryota > Metazoa > Chordata > Myxini > Myxiniformes > Myxinidae > Myxine > Myxine glutinosa. The sequence continues at coordinate 17,680,919 of NC_136271.1, forward strand.
TGAGAAGGTTGTCATTTGCAAACAGAAACTCAAGTTTCGTGAGGCCTTTGAACGCATCCTTATCCAGGAAGTCACTCTGGAGTTCGTTTTTGTCAATTATAAGGCGACGAAGAGAAGAAACATTTGTGAAACTCGCCTCAGACAAGGCCTTAATGCGACCGCCTTGCAAATAGAGAAAACGTGTGTTGCTAGGCAAAGCTGGCACAGTGCTCAGGTTCCGATGGTCGCAAAAAACTGCCGTCGGCCAAAAGAATAGGCAGTCGCAAGCGTCGGGACATCCGGGAATACCGAGGACACGGCGCGCGTACCCACGGTCCACACGATCCTGAACCGACAGGAGACTGGGCTCTCCGGCTTCCAGGTCAAACTCGATGTCCACCCCGCCGTAGTCATGGCCGCCGTTGCCACCGTGGACCATATATGTTGCAGTGCTTGTTTGAAGATTTCTGGCCACAGCAATCATCAGGATGACAGCAAAGGCCCAAGACATCTGTTGTCACAATAACAAAGTTTGCTTTGTGATAATGACAATTGGAACATTCGTGATTTAATTATATTTCCAAATTAGCGAAAAATATTTGAAAAGTCCCTTTCCTAATTTGTTCTTTAAAATATACAGTAGATTTTAAATTTGACTCCTTTGCAGAAAGTTTAAGACGAAAAATAAACATTTCACAATCAATACCTAAGTACGATACAACAAGAAGAGCACATTTTGCAAATTTGTGGAGTTTATTCATTCAATTTTCAATTTTACTTCCATCACCGAAGGTGGACGGAAGTTATGTTTTCATCTCTGTCTGTCTGTTTGTCTGTCTGTGAGCAGAGACATCAGCCTAGGAAAGATTTCCTGGACTTCAGAGAAGAAACAGTCAGATGGGCTGAGGAGGATGTCTTCCGCTCAACCCAGAAATCCAGTGGTGGTGTTCATGAAGTGGTTGGCAATGACCAGGCGTCCAAAATACAGAGCGACCCTCATGTGAGTGAGTTGTTGGAGGCGCTGCAACTGCAGTAGCAAATGAGTGAACTTCTGCAGGCAATGAAGTCCATCAACCGATGTACTGCCCAAAAATGGAAGAGCACAGTACGGTATATCCATTTTTGTCGAATTTTCAGCTTTTACGTGTTGGGCATACTGTGTTCTTCCATTTTTGGGTAACGTAGAGGTCCAAACAGACAAAAGTCATATAAACGTGGTTGTGACTCAGTAGCTTGTTACAACTGCCACAGGCATGGACATATTGCCCAGAAGTGTATTTCTGCCAAGGAGAAGTATGACAGACCCTGTGCCCTCGGAGGCAAAGGAAAGGGCAGAGCCCAAATCCCAGAGAACGCCCATCACCGTCACTATGAGCCAAGCGATGGGTGGCGAGTGGACAGGTTCACCTGATAATGATTTGTTGTCACGCAAAGTGGGACAATGTCCAGATGTTACTGCACTTATGGGTAGTGTGAAGTCCCATGTTTGCTTGATACAGGATCGATGGTAACAACAATAATGGAGTCATTCTTCAACAAGGTTATATGGCCACTGGGCAAGGAATTGCTTCGTTACAGTGGGTCTCTGACCCGAAAGGCAGCTATGGTAATGGGCTGAAGATTCCATACATTTTTACCTGGAGTTGGACATTGAAGTCATGGGTTCCAATGCATGGGTTGTATTACTTAAAGACCAAAAGGATGATAACATGAGAGCACAGAGTACAAAAGTGCCAGGCCTCCTGGGGATCACATGTGCCTCCTACTGAACGAGAAACTTGTTGTAGCATATTTGAAACACATTGGAACTGTTAACCACCAATGGGCCCAGACATTGGAAGTGTGTGAAGAACAAGCCAAGCTGGAAGTGAGACAGGGAAGATTGGGTATGTGAAGTTTAGGGACAGATGTACCGTACTGTTTGATTACCAGTCTGGTCTCTTCCAGCCATAGAAGCCCCTGGCTGAGGTACCACGAGGTAGCATGCATGTGCCATCAGTAGGGGAAATCCCAGAGGGTGGAGGTAACCTACCTCTGAATGTTTTTCTGATGATAACTTGTGTAGACGTCCATGATGGTGCTTTCTCAGTTCAGTTGGTGAATTTTGGATAAAACTGTTGTATGGCTAAAGCCAGGAGTTAGGCACACGGCAGAGGTAGTAAGTACTCACTGATGACTATGAGTTTCATAGCGGCCTAGCTGATGACGTGGTTCGGATATGTTATGTTGATGCTCAAGAAAAATGAACAAGGACCTACCTATTCCTGTGAATATTGAAGAATTTGATGGCACTACCGAGCAACGAGCAGCAGTGTTCTTTGTTGTCCCAGCATCACAATGCATTTGCCCTGACTGAGGCAGACCATGGATGTACCAAAGAAATTGTCACTGAGGTTGACGTACCAGTGACACAACCATATCACAGAATTCCCACCAGTCAGTAACAGGAGGTGAAAGGCCTTATCAGTCAACTGTTGAAGCAGGGGATAATTCGACCAAGTAAAAGTCCATTATGAAGAGCCGCAAGCAACATAACTTTTCCAATTGCTAGGAAATGCTATGGAAAATGGGGAAAAAGGACCACAATAATTTCGAATTAGAATGTTAGATCTTCGTCAAAAAACCCTATTTGCCGAACAGAAGGAAGACTCTGGGTTAAATTATGATCCATCTCTTGCCAACTTCCTGTTCCGACAACCTGTTTTAGTCTAGTAGGAAGACTAGGTCCCCCTGCACCCCCCGGAGATATACTTCTAATCAGTGTTTCTAGATTGGAAAAAATATGTAGAAAATGACTAGCTATGGCCCCAAGCTGAAAAAATGTCCCACATACCATTTTTATGCAAATTACTGCTGCAAATTTTATGCAAAATTATGCAAATTTTATGCAAATTTTTGATGAGGAGTAGAGTTGAGGGGTCTTTGAGGGCTTCATCGAGGTGCTCTCGGTTGCAAGACTGGGTCATTCTGAGAAGCACAGCAGGGTCAGAGATCATGATGTTCTCCTCCTCAGTGAATCTCTCCATCAACAGCCTCTCCATTGCCTCACACACTGTTTTGAGGCAAAAGAGGGACTTTGCGTAGGCCTTTCCACTGAGAACACCTTTGAGAGATCCACTTGTTACTAGTTGTGCCTCAAAGAGAATCTCTGCATATCCAGAACCACGCATCTTGTGTCCAGTGAGCATCCCGATGTAGTTCATGGATGTGTGGAAGGGTCCAATCGTTACTACATGACTAGCAAATTCATTTGGCCAGCGCCAGATGATGGGAAGGGCTTTCATGCAGACACCCAGATCAAATGTATTCAGGACCCATCTCTGACCCACCTCAGCAGTTGCTGCCTCGGAACGCTTCAGTAGCTCACGAACAACTGCGTTGTCTGTGATCGGTTGGTGGATAGGCGTGCAGTAGTCGACTGTTGATTTGCTGGGTGGGGGAGAACCAGTTGCAGAGGTGAAACCCCCTAGCCCAGGCACAGGCTGCAGGCCATTGCCATGCCATGCAGGCACCAGGCACAGACCGATCACAGACAACGCAGTTGTTCGTGAGCTACTGAAGCGTTCCGAGGCAGCAACTGCTGAGGTGGGTCAGAGATGGGTCCTGAATACATTTGATCTGGGTGTCTGCATGAAAGCCCTTCCCATCATCTGGCGCTGGCCAAATGAATTTGCTAGTCATGTAGTAACGATTGGACCCTTCCACACATCCATGAACTACATCGGGATGCTCACTGGACACAAGATGCGTGGTTCTGGATATGCAGAGATTCTCTTTGAGGCACAACTAGTAACAAGTGGATCTCTCAAAGGTGTTCTCAGTGGAAAGGCCTACGCAAAGTCCCTCTTTTGCCTCAAAACAGTGTGTGAGGCAATGGAGAGGCTGTTGATGGAGAGATTCACTGAGGAGGAGAACATCATGATCTCTGACCCTGCTGTGCTTCTCAGAATGACCCAGTCTTGCAACCGAGAGCACCTCGATGAAGCCCTCAAAGACCCCTCAACTCTACTCCTCATCAAAAATTTGCATAAAATTTGCATAATTTTGCATAAATTTTGCAGCAGTAATTTGCATAAAAATGGTATGTGGGACATTTTTTCAGCTTGGGGCCATAGCTAGTCATTTTCTACACATTTTTTCCAATCTAGAAACACTGATTAGAAGTATATCTCCGGGGGGGTGCAGGGGGACCTAGTCTTCCTACTAGACTATTTAGTCTGGACTGTTTCGTGAAACTATAAGGTATAAACTGAAACATCTGCTGGAAACCACAACCACAACAGATCTGATACAGGAAAAAAAGGGAGAAGATCTGCTACAGGAAATGGTGCAATCAGTGTTGAGGAACAATGTCAAGCAACAGATGCGTAACTTGAAGAAAGTGAAAGTAAACCATGTAGAAACTAAGACTGAGAACCCCCACCTGTAGAATAGCAAAGCCGAATGCCTCAACTCTGTGTTTGCCTCAAAATCTTGTGTCCCAAACCCATCTCTCTCTGTTCCCAGCTTACACAGTCGAACCCAACTGCTCCTGGACTATGTGTCAATTCCTCCTGACAAGGTGGAAAAGTTTCTGTCAACCCTCGACTCTGATTCTGCAACTGGACCTGACGGCATCAGCCCACGGGTCCTAAAATCCTGCTCTGCTGCTCTATCTCACACTCTCTCTGTTCTTTTCACCCTCTCTTTTACTCAAGGTCATCTGCCAGCATCTTGGAAATCAGCAAACATGACCACTTTACACAAAAAGGTGCAAAAACAGATCCTTGCAACTACAGACCAATCAGCCTGCTCCCAAATATCAGCAAAGTCATGGAATCCATCATTGCTTCGGATATCAAATCCTTCCTCTTCTCCAATGGCTTGATCTCCGATCATCAATTTGGATTCAGACCAGGTCATTCTACTCTTGACATGTTGCTTCTGCTGTTTCAACAATGGATGGAGGTCCTCAATGCCCAACTGGAAATCAGAGCTGTTTCCCTTGACATATCACGTGCATTCGATACGGTCTGGCACCCAGCTCTGCTCACCAAACTCTCCTCCTATGGTATCCATGGAAATCTCCACGCATGGCTTGCGGACTTCCTCTCTGGTCGTAGTCAACGTGTGGCCCTGAATGGATTTCTCTCATCTCCCTTCCTGTTCTGGCTGGAGTTCCCCAATGTAGTGTTCTGGGCCCTGTGCTATTTCTGGTCTTCATCAATGATCTCTCCGACTCTCTGGAAAATCCTCTCTATCTCTTTGCTGATGACTCCACTCTCTGCCGCTCCATTCCTTATCCCTCAGATCAGCAGTCTGCAGCCTCCTCACTCTCTGCAGACCTGGACAAAATGACAGACTGGTCAAACAAGTGGAACATGTCTTTCAATCCTGACAAATCTCACACTCTTACTATGTCTCTCCAAAAAGACGGACTGGACAACCCTCCCATCTACTTTCTCAACAATCCTCTCCAAGAAGTTCTGTCGCTCAAGCTTTTTGGTCTCACTATCTGCCATGATCTTTCCTGGGAAAACCACATTTCCACGCTAGCCTCCAAAGCCAGTCGCCGACTGGGCATCCTCTGTCGTGGGAAGTCCTTCCTTGGCACACCTGAGCTCCTCACCACATACAAGGCTTTCATCCGCAGCTCAATGGAATACTGTTCTCCCCTCTGGGCCGGTGCTCCTGCCTCACACCTAGCTCGGCTTTACGCTGTTGAAACCAAAGCTTTCAGAATCATTGGAATCTCCTGCGATGAAGCTAACTCCGAGGGCCTTTCAGTCAATCACCGCAGGCAGGTTGGTGGTCTTTCTGTCTTCCACCGACTCCTCTCCAGCCTTGCTCCTGCAACTCTCTCTGTGCTCTGTCCCGCAAATATTACTACAGGTCGCACAAGGTCTGCCAGCAACCCTCTTATGGTTAAACTGCCAAAATCTAGGCTCTCTGCTAACCTTCACTCTTTCATTCCTCTTTTCTCCCGCCTCTGGAACAAACTCCCCCACTCCCTTCAATCCCACTCCTCCCTCCAGGTCTTTAAAACAGCTGTTCACCACCATATCTTATCTTCTTCCTCATCCAAAACCTTGATCTTTTCTGCCCCTGCTAATTCACCCCAGATCCACCTTTTTGAAATTCCAACTTCTTTCCTGGAAGTCCTTGCAGTGTCCATATGTTTTATACCTCTCCCACCTCCCCACAAGCCCTCTCCCTCCCTCAGATCTCTCGATGTCCCTGCTCTCAAATGGTGTGTTTGTGTCCTTCGCCCTCTCTCCCCATCTTATCCACCGCTCCCCTTATTATATGTTTTATGTGTCGGTTTGACTTTTTGTGCGATTAATGTTAGCTCTTTCACGAGCCTCGATCTTGTATACCAAATAAAATCAAAGAAAAAACAAACAAAAACAACACCCAGGGGTAGAGGATTAAAACGAATGATCGTTTTAATGCCATTTTCCCCGCTAGAGCGGGGGTTAGCCTTGCGGGCCCCATGACAATCATGGTTCCCTGTTTGAGACAATGTTTTTTTTATGGCCGGATGCCCTTCCTGATGCCAACCCTTAGTCACCTCTTACGATGCGGTGTATCTATTCGAATTTGGGGTACACACCGGGATCATTCATCCCAGCAAGCTGGTACTCAATTTGCCGACTCGGAAGGATGACAGTCTGAGTCAACCCCCCTGGCGTTAATTCAGCGATCGACCGGGATTCAAACCCAGCATCCTTGGATCCCAAGCCTGCACCCAAACCGCTAAGCCAACACCAGGCTGCCAGGGGTAGAGAATTATGAAGTCAGAAAGACGACAAAGCTTGGGAGTCTGTGTATAGCATTTAATACCACATTGGTGACTGCCACCGACCACCTAGTCACCCGCCAGCACGGCGTCACCTCATCTTTACCATTCACCAAATTGAGGCAGTACCAATGCCGACTCTACACGTACATGTGAGAAGGGGGTGTACATCTTTTTTTTGTAGACTTAGTCTTGGCTCGTATGAAAGCTAACACAGAGAATACATAGTAAAGAGAGCGGGAGACAAGAGGGAGAGAGCCTTGACTTTTATGTCCTTTTATTACAAAAGTATAAAATAAAAATTGCTTACAGTCAAAACAAAATAAACAAACTACTGTAGTTACATACAATTTTACCATCGGGGAAATCAAAACCAACAAAACGTTAAGCTACCACATTTTTCCAGGGGAAAACCCATAGATAACAAAGCGTTAAGCTTCCAAAAAACAACAAAGGATATTTAGTAAAGACTGGAGAGAAAGCACCAAACGGTTTCACTCTGTCCACAAAAGGGACACTGATCACTTATCGCTTGTGAAAAGCGGTGAATAAGAGAGTTTGTGGGTATTATCCAATGTGCGATTCTCCACAGGAGATCACCAGCACGTTTTGGCACAGGATTTTTACAATACCATCCCCAGTTTGGGGAGAAAGGAGGAGTGTGTGGCAGGACTGCAGACCATTTACAATGTGCTGGGGTAGACAAGGAGTGGAAAAGAGCTTTTAAACATTGGAGATACAAGGGTTTACGGTTATCACTGGAAGAGGAAAAGGAGCGGCCAAAATTTATTGGCTCCAAGTTTTCAGAGGCCGACAAAAGAAGGTTGGGGAAAGGACAGAGGCTCGGCTCAGAGGGAGGTACAGGACGAACCAACCAAGGTTGGGAGGTACCGTAGGCACGAAGCACCACCCTTAAACATCTGTCTATTTGGCGAGATGATCTGACACCAGTCGCTGAGGCAATAGCAGCAACACTTAGCCACTTATCATTGGCATTGTTTTTAAGGTGGCACACTTTAGTTATTGATGCAGCCACAAACTTTTGAATGAAGGCCCTGCTGTTATCAAAACCTTCAAAAAGTGAGTTGAAAAACTGTGGCTCGTTAAAAAAACATGGATCTCTCGTACGTAGTATGATCGTGATGGCTTGTGAAAGCTTGCCATGCATTTAACAAACTTCGGTAGAAAGAAGGGAGTGAAGAGAAATCAAACTTTATCAAGTCCATTAGGAAGAGCTCCTTAGCATGACCAAAATTCTCAACTTGACCAAAAATACAGCATGCAAGTTGCCTCCAAAGCACAACAGGCTCATGCAGAAAGGACCATATCGTGTGTAGACGAAAAGCCATGATTCGGCATTTTACGTTGACAGGTCCTTGACCACCCTCAGATATCGGCAAATTAAATCTCTCTGGCCGTAGTCAATGCTTTCCAGACCAGAAGAAATGAGTGAAGCTCTTCTGTATTCCGTCGACTAACCCAGCGGGTGGTTGCAGAGCCAAAACCTTGTGCCACAGAATGGAGTTAACCAGGTTGTTTATGACCAATATTCTGCCACGGTAAGATAATTGGCATAGTAGGCCTTTCCATTTTATTAAAAGTAGTTCAATGCGTTCAGGCAAACCTTCCCAGTTATGCCTGATGAAATCTCCAGGACCAAGAAAAACTCCCAAAAACTTGATCCCATCTCTTCTCCAAGCAATATTTGTGGGGAGAGACGGGGGTGATGAGGGAGGTGGGGAGAATGGGGGTTTGGTAAGGGATTCAAGCCACAGTGCCTCAGTCTTTTTCCAATTGATTTTTGCTGACGAGGCTCTGCTAAAAAGTGCTAAAGCATGCATCATCTTAGCAATGTCATCAGAGTTTTTGATACAAACACATATATATATATATATATATCATCAGCGTAGGCAATGGTCTTTATCGTGTGGTTTAAACCTCTAACAGTGAAACCAGACCAAGACTTACGAAGTGTTTAAGAGGGGTTCAAGGGATAGGGTGTATAAACTACCTGAAAATGGGCAGCCCTGCCTAACACCTCTTTTAATACAAAGAGGGGGCACAGTCTCATATTTATGTTTAGCAGGGCAAATATGTTTGAATAACACATATGTATACATGATAAAATAAAAGGTCCAAAACCAAATCGATTTCAGACTTTGGACAAATATTCATGAGAATCATAATCAAAAGCCTTCTCCTGATCTAGGAAAACAAGGCCAACACTTTCATGATGGATATCACAAACATCAATCAAATCACGAATAACAGAAATATTGTCATGGATATTACGACCAGGAACACAATAAGTTTGGTCCATGTTTACAATGTCCTTTAGGAAGGGTGAAAAGCGCAAGGCGATAGCTTTGGAAAAGATCTTGTAATCAGTACATAGTAATGATACTGGCCTCCACTGGGAAATGAGTAAAGGGTCGCCTTTCTTTGGAAGCAAGGTAAGTACAGCTCTTCTGCAGCTCAATGGGAGTTCATTCTTTTCAAGGCTTTCCTGGAAGACTGAGAGCAGTTCAGGGTCAATTAGGTCCCAGAAAGATTCAAAATATTCTGACGGTAAACCGTCAATGCCAGGTGATTTTTCCTTTGCCAATGCTCTTTAATGCGATGGAGAGTTCCTCAAGTGTGAGTGGTTTCTCTAGACTCTGCCTTTGCTCTGGGGTTAAGGTGGAAACACCGTCAAATAAGTGAGAGACACCATTTAAATCAACTTCCTCTGTTTTGTAAAGGTTGGAGAAAAAGAGTCTAGCTTCCCTCTTGATTCCTTCAGGGTGAGTGATGACAGAATTGTCAGGGCATTTTAGAGCAGTAATTTGGGGGTGAGGAACCTTAGATTCAAAATCAAAGAAGTATCGGGTTGGCGTGTCCAAAAGGTTGAGCTGTGCAACCATAATCTTGTTAATGTCCCTTGGATTTGATTCTCAATTATTGTGTTAAGGAAAGTCTTTTCCTTCAGTCTTTTCCTTCAGTCTCAGTTCTTGTTGGGGGGAAGAGTGAGTTTTTAAGTTTGTTTGAATTTGTGGAATTTGCCTTTCTAAACTATCCTTTATATGAAAGCTAACACTGAGTTGTTAGCTACGTTCCTCTTGTGTTATTAGGAAACAAAATTGTTGGCAAAATCCTCTACATTGGGCCTTTATATTGTCCCACCACCAACGCCGATCTGTAAACTGGTGTTTTTGATTTAATAAAAGACCAGAACAGACCATATAGATCCGGTCGAGCCTAGCTAGGGATACCTGGTTGTTTGTGATCTTGCTCCAGGTATATTGATGCGTCGTGGGATTTTGTTGACGCCAAAGATCCTGAAGCTTAAAATCCCTTATTATCTCTGCTAATAATTTAGCTGGTTCAGGATGGGGTTCCGCACCGTTCCTGTCTAGGTTTGGTTGCAGAGTGCAGTTAAAATCACCTGCCATTATAATACTGAGACCACTTTTCGCACTTGTGTTGGTGCAGGAAACCACTTTTGCACTTGTATTAGTGTGGAAAAACCACTTTTCGCACTTGTGTTAGTGTTGAAAAACCACTTTTCGCACTTGTGTTAGTGTTGAAAAACCACTTTTTGCACTTGTGTTGGTGCAGGAAACCACTTTTGCACTTGTATTAGTGTGGAAAAACCACTTTTCGCACTTGTGTTAGTGTTGAAAAACCACTTTTCGCACTTGTGTTAGTGTTGAAAAACCACTTTTCGCACTTGTGTTAGTGTTGAAAAACCACTTTTCGCACTTGTGTTGGTGCAGGAAACCACTTTTGCACTTGTATTAGTGTGGAAAAAACACTTTTTGCACTTGTGATAGTGTTGAAAAACCACTTAGTTGGTGCACCTGTGCAGGTCTATTTGCCTCATATAAGGCCCTAATCTAGCATAGAAGCGTTGCCGCTCTGTGCTATTTGAAGGGGCACAAACGTTCAACAAAGTAAAATTTATGTTATTAATAACAAATTCTAGGGAGGCTAAGTGCCCTGGGATTATATTTTTAAAGGAAAGTTTTGATGGATGGAAATGGGGGTTCAAAAGAAAAGCCACTCCTGCAGTTCGGGAATTGGAATCACTAAAAAAATTGGTCGTTTTCACCATACGGTTCCATTCTGCATGGGATGCTGGTGTAGTGTGGGTTTCCTGTAAGAAAAGTACGTCTAATTTTTCTCTGTAGTGCAAGGTTCACCACTTGGAGTTTGCGCAACTGACTCGCGCCACCATTTATATTTAAGCCTCCAAAACTCATTTTTTTAGGTCATCTTTTGCTCTCACAATGTACTTTTTTAACCTGCTACATTGGACTTCTGTGAAATGGTGGTCACTCGGCCGGCGGATGATGTTCCTTGCCGTGTCGATAAACCCGTGCAGGTCAGAAAAGTGATCTTTAATGTCTACGTGTCTCTTTCTAAAAGTGTGATTGAGAAATTTCAATATTTGAGTTGGTAAGACATTGGATTCATTTGTTGGAGAGAACTCCTCAATTTTGTAAGACTCCTCCTTGGACATGTCGGAACCACTGTCCGGGAAACTTTCAATTACTGGTTCTTGGGGCTTTGAGGTAACTTGTGGTGTGCAGGTACGCCCTCCTGCTTTGAGGTAACACTACCCCCTCCTGCTCCATATTAATAGGAGCAGGAGGGGGTAATGGAATTAAAGGAATCTCGGGTAGTGGGGGGGGGGGGGGGGAAATGGGGGAAACCGCAACAGGTTTAACAGTTTGGGGGTTCTCTTTCAGTTTTACCAGTGTGCTCAGGTATGTTATGTAAAACATTCGGCACAGGTACGGTTGGGGTTGGAATATTTTCATTGTGCTCAGAAATGGGGTGCACTGGAGGTACGATCGGGTTTTGTATCGGGTTTCGTCCTATTTTTACGTTTGGGTCTTGATGCACTTCGGCATCATTCACAGAAGGAGGACACGAAACAGTTTTACTTTTCCCTCGAGGAGGAATTTAATTTTCCTCCATTGCATTATGGAGGAAAGTCTCGGGTAAGGGCTGGGGATCTGCATTCTCATGCACGAGCAGTTCGTACCGGTTGCTGGTAGTAGTTTGGTCGGACAGAGGCATTTCCGAAGTGTCTGACTGCAGAACTACCACCTTTTCTTTAGGAGGTGCAAATGAATGCTGAGGTGTTTTTCTCTTCCGTAATGAGGAAACAAGTGTAAACCCATCTCAGATGTTTGGATTATCAGCGGTCGTTAAATTTGGTACGATGTCATCTGAGACAGTAGTTGGGGTAGTTTGTCCGTCAGTGTTGAGAGGTAGCGGGGGGCACAGTATTGTCCAGAGAGCCTGTATGCTCGGTTACAGAGGGTGCAGTTTGGGGACAGAAGCGTTTTAAATGTCCGAACTTTCCACAAGTGAAGCATTTGAATGTCTCGGTTGACGCATATACTTGGTCGTCGTGATCTTTTACTCGGAAATTTAATTACCACGTTTAATACTTTATCCACGTTGGATGTGGGAAGTACAATGTATGCCTGGCGTCGGAAAGACATGACGTGCTTCGCCTGCTCACCCTGACAGCCCAGCGGCGCCATCTTAATCTGGGACACGATGGTGCAATACCGCGATAGTTCCGCTAACAGCACCTCATTCTTTAGAAAAGGGGGGACGTTGGATAGTATTTTAACAGCTGGGGTATCGAGTGGGGAAACCAAAACGAAGTGTCCATTGTCCGTGGACAGACCAGCCGCGACAACCTCATGTACGAGGCTTTCCTCGGCTAAAAAAACGACGATACGTTTATTCATTCTGACGCTGCATGGATCTTTTCCATACCAATGACATTACCAATAACAACTAGACTAGATGGTATTCATAGAATACTTACCCTGCGTAGTCAACTTGGTGTGAGCCAACTCTTCTATTTTTGAACGTTTCTTTTTTTTGATCCAATATGGCTGCCACACCACGTGAGCGATGACATCATACATTTATATTCTCTAAATAATTGTTGCATAGATCATGCTCAATAAATTTCAAACTGATCAGACTAAGCATTGTCCCTGTCGAATTATGATGTCATAATTATGGCACCAATGACATCATCGTTAACAACACCTATTCCCCATATGGAGTTCTTTACAATGAGCCACGTTTCAATTTTTAAAATGCTGACATGGCACACACTTTCGTTTACTGAAATACAGACACAAATGTTATATTTTCGTCAAAAATCGTCGGAATTTTGCCAAATCTGTTTTGGTCCTGTGTTAATATACCTCAGCGATTGACAAATCTGAAATCAGAATTTTATTTGAGGTCAAAATGACCCCGTGAGGTCGCTCCGTACTTTACCTGCTCGTGATGTGCAGTGTGATAATTATTAATTCCATGCCCACTCTAGAGGACTCTTCTTCTTCATGCAATAACAACTTCTAGCTTCCAGACCGTACATCCAATCATCTTGAAATTGTGCACACATGTTACACTTCATTACCTCTACTATAATATAAAGTTTCACGTCGATGAATGAAGCGGTTCAAGAGTTATATATATAAAAAAATTAGTTTAATTATTTATATTTGCCAAACCACGTCACCTACCGCAAATTCCAAAAGGTCATTTTAGTACACTGATATGCTGAACACATCTGTGAAGTTTCCCCTCGATAGGATCAAAAATGAGGGAGAAGCTAGGTTTTAAAAGTTTATGCTTAAAAACGTCACAACTCCAAAACCATGTGATGCATGACGGCATGCTCGCTGACTTTTTTGTTCGTCATGAGTATGCGATTCTGCCTACAAAGTTTGGCCTCGATCTGTTCAGTCGTTTAGGAGAAAATTGGATTTTAGTGGTTTTTCACTCAAAACAATATGGTGTCCGAACCACGTGACCTACGACGTCAGTATAATTTTATTTGTGCATCAATTTATACCGAGAAGATGCTCAAGAAATTTCATCCTGTTCGCATAACGTTTTTTACTTGTCGAATTATGACGTCATAACGGCGGCACCTATGACATCATCATTCGCATATGTTATTCCGCCTGGAGAGTTCTTTGCAATGAGATCTGTCTCAATTATTTCTGTGCATCGGTTTTTGAGATATAGAGGTGCAAAGTTTTTTGGTTTTTCCAAGATGGCGCCCATACCACGTGACCTGTGACGTCATAATATTCAATACAATATTATACAGGAGGAGGCCCTCCGATGGTGAAAACATCATGTCAATCGGACCAACCGTTGCCGAGAAAATGATTTTTTTTAAATGCAGACACGCACGTACATACGAACGACGTACGCACGTAGGACGTACGGACGGACCCGAATGCTTAACCCTGCTTTCGCTTCGTGAGCACAGGGTAATAACAATTAGTTAGTGTTCAAGTTAGTGTTCCACACTAACCTCATCAGGAGGAACACACTACGCCATGCTTCTGTGTGAGAGCTTCGAAAGCAGCATACGGGGAACGTGTCGACATTTTACTAATTCAAATTACCCGGACTAAGCCGAGTTGGGGCCGGGGGAAAGGGAGGGGTCGATGTAAAAGGGAGGGGTCGGGGTAAAAGGGAGGGGTCGGGGTAAAAGGGAGGGGTCGGGGGAAAAGGGAGGGGTCGGGTACAGCTTTCTGTAATAAGTAGGGGGGGAGGGGGAAACCGCAAAAAACGCCACTCCGCATGTACCAGCACGAGAAAACGAAAACGGTAAAACACACCTCTCAATGAGGAAGAGGGCGACAAACCATCACCACTCGTTAGAGTGCCGATAGAATACCACTCACCCGTCGACTTCACCGAAAGGCGTGGGCTCCCTCTCTCTCTCTCTCTCTCTCTCTGTATCTCAGAGGAAAAATATAAGAAAATGGAAAAAGAATAGAGACAGCAACACAAGTGAGGAACGTAATGGAGGAGAGGGGGATGAGGAGAACGGGCGGAGGAAGGGGAGAATGGGCGGGGATGTGGGGGGGGGGGGTTTGTATACAGAGTCGAGGCTCGTGAAAGAGCTAACATTTATCAAACAAACAAATGTGAGAAAGACAAATCGAAGTGAGAAAATTGGATGGGAGGATGAGGGTTATGGTACCGGGTTTGATGAAAATGGAGTGGTGGGGGTAGACAGAGAATAGACAATGTGAAGAAAGACAAAAAATGGAAAAGAAAAGATGAAAACAACGAGAAAAAGGGGATAGAAAGATCGAAGGTCAGAGCAGCTCGCACCTCACCACACATGCACAGCCGCCATCTTGCCATGCCCAACACACAAACGGCCAGCAGGGGGCGAGAGAGAGAGAGAGAGGGGGAGAGAGAGAAACACAACAACAGTAAGGAACAGGGACATCGGTAGAAGAGAGAGGGCTAGGGGATTTCTAGATGGGATAAACTAGATGGACACTACAGGGGATTTCAGGAAAGAGCAGAGACGTATGCACAACACAACAGTTGGAGAATTTATTGAACAACCCATAAAGTTGATATATCTTGCAGACCGTATTGCAAAAACTCCGACGATGTGCGCTTGTGTGTGTGTGTGTGCGTGCGTGTGTTCCAACAAAACCTTTGTGCTTCTTAACACCAATGGGAAGGTTATATCTAAGGCTTATCAATGCACAGGGCAAGTGGAAAATGGTGATATTTACTATTAATCATGTTTGGGAGGAGGTTGGGGGGAGTTCTATGGGCTGTGAGTGTCGTTGCATCTATATATTTTTGGCTCCGGGCCACAATAGAAGTGATACTACATTTTTGCATCTCTTGGTGAAAGGAGAAGTGCCCGTTCATGTGTGTGTGTGTGTGTGTGTGTGTGTGTGTGTGTGTGTGTGTGTGTGTGTGTGTGTGTGTGTGTGTGTATGTGTGTGTTATAACCATGGCTGTCGGTACCTAATGGTATGAACTATTAACAGGAAATGATAGGAACCCGATTCCTCACTTACATGGATATTTCTCATATTCCTATATTTCTGTGAGTCCAATTTACATTTAGGACCACGACAATGGTGGTTTACCATCGAGAAATAGCCACTCTATCGTTTAAATGCTAAAATGATGTTTAAAAGACTATTTGAATTTCAGATTTCTCTCAAGTAACGGCAGGTTAAAAGTGCCCAGCGAGCCGAACCAAATCAGTGTCAACACATACACAGCACATACACAAAAGGCCTCATTTAGCATTCATACATCATTTCAAAAGTACCATATTGACATCGTGCTGAGAACCCATCGCACAACAGGACAGATTAAACTCATGGGATTTGAGGAAACATACTGTTACGGACACGACTTAAGATGTTGCTTGACTGAGCGGAATGGCCGCCGTGTTCGCACAGTTTACCCGATTACCCCCAACTCACCCGATTCCACTCGAACGTTGGCCGAATCGCGCTACGCTAAATCAATGAAGGAAAGGACACAACGGCTGGGATAAATGCAACGACACAAGGGGTACAGTTCTCAAGACCTCCGGAGGAGGATATAATTGGTGATGCAGAAACGGGTAGATTACACGGTAAGAGGTAAAGCACAGAAAAGATGGGCACTTAGACACAGTCTTATCTATCCCCGACAGACCACAGACAAACGGGACAAGACTGACTTACATGGGGATTGATGGCAGGGAAGGACAGGCAGTCGATAGCACAAGGTGCACCTTGGCTCCGGGACAGGATACAGCTCGGTCCAGTCCATAGATGCGGGGAGGTATCGCAGCGCTCGGTTGGTGGCGTCTCTCTTCCTTCAAGTCCAGCGCGCATCTGACGTCACCTCCCTCTATCTGCGCATGCTCAGCGGGGAGTGACACGCCCTCGGCTCGTTGTCTCCGCCCCAGATGGAATCGGTCCGCCGCTTCTATTGGGTGCGGGGGGTTACCGGGCTCCGCCCTTGACGAGGAGCTGACAGCGAGCCCCTGCGTGGTAACCCCGTCGGAGCACATGTTCAATGGCGGCTAACCAAGCCGGAGTGAGGACGCACACTCCCCGCGCTGCTGCCGCTGTTGTTGTTGTTGTTGTTGTTGTACCATGAGGAAGAGCTGCGGGGAGGTATTGGGAGGTCCTAAACTTTCTAACGGTGCCATACAATCACATTCTGGTGCAACGAAGAGTCAGAATTAATGGAAACGAGTCCTTAACTGACATAGACTAAGAATAACTAGCAAGATGTCCTATAGTTGTCTACGTGAGATGCGGTGGACCTGGATGCGACATTTAATGGGGGAAAAAGGGGGAGGTCGGGTCTACAGAGTGTTGTTTACAGAAAATGGGACTAGGGAATGGGGGATTGGGGATAGTTGGGAAGTATTGGGGAAATAGGGGAATATTTACAAGCGGATATGGATGGAGGCCAATCTCATATCCGCAACATTGCACCCTTCTCTACCTCAGGGCGTCCCGACCCGATAAATTTTTACTTACTTTAGTGTGGCACTCAGATGTAGTTCCCTCTACTATTAACTCAACCCTGAGTGCGACAGTTTTACAGATGTTCACAAATGAGTAAATATGTCCCCCTGCGACGTTGCACCCTTCTCCTCACAGAAACACACCCACAGGATAACCGAATCGCGGAAAGAATCCTCAAACTAAACATACAGCCGGTAGGGAGCATCATTTATACAAGACTACACTGATATTTACACTACGATCCAGGACCTGTTTTTGGAGGAACACATGCAGATGTTATGCATAGAGAGAGCACGCATGCCAGCATCGATACACCAACCCACGAGTGCCCTGTGGCCTTACGGCCTTTAATAATGTGCAGAGCACCCCATCCAAGCACCAAAAGCACCACCCCATCATGTACAGTCAGCACCATCCGGTGCACCAATAAAGTGTTCATAGTCACCGGTGGTGTCGCAGCCGGCCGATGTTCTGCCGCTGGTCTTGCCTTCATGTGGTGTACTTGGCCTTCTTGCTTCTTTAAAAATAAAGAAAGGCGCCAACCGCGTCCATTTCTGAATTGTGGCCGTCAGGGGGGCCAACTATAAGTGGTCCACCTGTGTGGAATAGGTGCCACGTTGACCCAGAGGTCCATCAACGGGTGGTGCTTGCCCGCAAAAGAACTGCGGTCCATTGTGGGCGGCCACCAAAATTGCGGTTCATATGGTGTATCGATCCAGGCAGCAAGCAGCGAAAGTGCAGGCCCACAACTGCAGAGCCAGCACCTCTCTCTCCTCTCTCTCTGCCCCAAAGCCAGATCCTCGGAGGTGTGAGACAAAAAGAAGCAAGTGAGTAAGGTGGTAAGGGCGCAAAAGTGCATGCAATACAAGGTAATGCACACTGGGGGCACATGGGAACCAGGTGAGACAGGTACGTTCCTACCGTACGCCCCCCCCCCCCACCAGGTAACCTACATTGCCCCTCCCTTACCCCTTACTGTATCCACAAAACACAACACTACCCATAAACATCTACTTTACACATCAACAAACGTCCCTACTGTCTTCCCCGTTCCTCCGATAAACCAAATTCGTCTTCTCTCCCTCCTAACCAATCAAATTTGCCATTTCCAACTCTCATCAAAATTTGCCATCTCCAATTCATCATCAGTCCCTCCTAAGGAGGGAGAGATGGAATCACCCCAATGTCTTATCCACGTCGTGATGCGTCTCACCAATCCAACCAGCAATTCTTATTTCCTGCAACACAGAACAAAGGAACACAGGTGTGGAGTCATCATCATCACCTCAGGTAAGTGGCTGCGTATGGTGCGACAGGTTCGTCAATCCTAACTATTTCCTAAATGACTTTAACAACTTTACATTACCCGGGGTCTTTCCCTGCCAATCCATTGGCCAACTTACACTATGGGTTCTAAAAACCAATTCCCATTGCCCAAACTGTGGTGCTTCTCAATTTGGGGTCTCACTCCCCCGATTCAACACTCGGTGCTCTCGCACAATTTCTGGGCTGTGACGTGTAGCTCTCCCAGCAGGTCTACCCACCTGCACACCTCCACCACTGTAGTTGCCACCCGAGCTTACCTGCTCCTCACCCTAACCTAACTAACTGGGGAAGGCCCTCTCGCACTCTCACCCCCTCAGTGCCCTCTCTGGCACGGGCTGCCCGATCCACACCCGGGATCCTCAGGCACCCACTGACACTAACGGCTCCCAGAGCCCACCTGCGGCCTCACCTGGCCGACATCCTCACAGTGGTGGAGTGCCCAAACCAACTACACACACTAACAGGCTACACGCCCAGCCATTTCCACAACACTAATGCACCCATCCACAATACCATTCTGCAACCGCACCACAAATGCCAATATCCAACCACAATTTACCTATACCCTCTACCTAACACTTACACTACCCGCCCCGGGTACTCGTGAAAGGGGTCCACTCTTCCCCCATCCACATCTTCGCACCATGCACACCACTCCGTACCACTTACTCCATGTATTCCACACACCTGTACTTGCACACCTGTGCTCTCATACTTGGTGCCGCCTGCACCTTTCTCTCCCCCAAGCGCATTCGCGCTGATCCACAACACTCACTACTCATACACTGCTCCACACACCTGTTCAGTTGCACACCTGTGCAATCACACCTGTTCAATTCTCAACCACACGGCATCATCTCATCTAACTACTCCCCTCTGAAACTTGCGCTTCCCAGTCGCCCCTTTAAACTATTGCGCTCCCTCGTCATTATAATCCACACTAATCTACCTGCGTCCCCACTACAGGTATCCTTGTCACTAACTAATCTTAACGTTACCTAATGTCATCTTCTAGGGCCCTATCAATATCCTAACCCACCCGGGCTAGTTTTCACTGCCATACACCCCATAAACTATAGCGCATTTGCCCCACGTTTGTGAGGGATGACAGAGTTGCCATCCCACCACATCGGGCATCTCCCACTACCAATTTTGCACATCAAATCTCAACAAATCAAAAATTTGCCAATCACTACTCATCATCTGCCAATCATTACTGCCAATCCTTTGCCAATCATCAAATTTTGTTTTTTCTAATTTTGGGTCCAAAACACTAACCTCATCACACAGTCTACTTATTACATCCTCTCGGTGCGCCAATTCACGTCGACAGCCCGGCTTCGTACAGCCGAGCAATGAACGCGGGTTCTTTGGTGCCGGCGGCTGGATGCGTCCGCATTCGGTGCAGGGAAGGAAGTTTACCCGGGCCGAGATCCCACGCACCAGCTCGGCACGGAGCCATCCCATGGCCCGATCTCGACCTGCCGGAATGCCTCAACAAAAAGTGGTCGCCATGACAACCCTTCCTATCGGGCTGCCCGCTCCGCCTAGTGGAGCATGGACGCGGCCGTTCAAAGCGCGGCCCGGCGTGGATCGTGTACGGCGGTTCTTTCGAAACCGCCGTGGTTCGGATCCCCGCTGGTCCTCGCGGCACGCGAAGCTGCCCGACGCGCACCGAGGGCCCGATTCGGCTATAAGTCGTTCTAACCTCTAACCCGGTTACCGTCGATGCCTCACCTGGATGCTTACAAGCATACGCTACCCCTTTCGTGCTCATACATCCAGCCGTTTCCATGCTCCTCGTCGTACCTTCTCTAACACACCCAGGTACACTCATTCCACTCCCAGCCTTGGTCACACACCTGACCACCGAACACTTTGGCACACATTCGTTGGTCGCACACCTCACCAACAGACCTCTTCGTGCCCCCTCCTCGGTCACCTCCTCTGTGACAATCACAGGTGTGCTCTCACCCGCACACCCAACCACGTGCCTCATGACCAACTCAAGTGAGCATTCCCACACACGCTCTACCATTCCAGGTGTGCTTCCTTTCTCACCTGTCACAACCAACTCCCGCTCCGTGTCACTCTTACTACTCTCACCTCCACTCTTGACAGCGTACTCACCCTTACTCTCGACAGCGCACTCTTTCCTCATGCACCCGTCCGTTACACACCTTTCTCGCACACACTCTTGTGCACACTCTCCCGTTACACCCTCTGTAACACTCACCACAGGCGTGCATTCTCCTTCTACACCCTCCGTAACACTCCTCACTACGCGCTTCCATGTGCTCCCTCGCACACGCGCTACGACCGACTCACTCTCGACAGCACCCTCACTCCTTGGCACGCACTTTTTCCTCACACACCCCAGAGTCGGACTTTCTCGCACACCTCCTTTTTCGCACACCAGACCTGTCGCACACTTCACCAACGGCCTCTCACGAACACCTGGGTCCATCTCGACCACCAAGCTTCTTAAATCACCTGGCGCATCATACGCACGACCATATTGGTCACCACTTACACCGGGTCCTCTTCCTCTTCGCTTCTCCTCCATCACCTGCGAATCCCTCATCCGGTTAATGAGCACATCATCACGATCCGAACACAGACTTTGGACCAATTCTTTTATCTCCTCTTTTATCTCTTTCTTATCCCCTCTCCGTCGCTTCTTAATTTCGCTCACCCCTTCTTCCACTTCTTCTAATTTCTGCTTCACCTCTTTTATTTCCCGGTACGTCTCCTCAAGTTCGTCCTCTAAGGCTACCTTGACCGTTTCCATGTGCGTCCTCACCTACCGGTCCTTCGTCTCCATTACCTCTGTCACCTCGTCCAACCTCGTTGTCAGTCCCTCACGTACCATCTGACATTGCCTCTGTGTCACTATCAAGTCATTGTTTAGGTCATTTTGTGTCGCTTTTAACCCTCCTATTACCGCTGTGTTCCTTTGAACCTGCTCCGTTAGTTCTTTTTGTCCCTCCGTCAGCTGTTCTACTCCCAGCGTCAACTCCTCTATACCACCTTGCAATTTTACAGTCCCCTTTCTCACCTCCTTCTCCATGCGCTCCTTACAGTGCCTCACCTCCTCGCGCACTCCTCCGACCTCCTCACTCACACCTCTTCTGATCTCCTCTCCCATCACTTGCATCTCCTGCCCAGATGCCACCCTCATCTGCTCCATTTCCTCCCTGTGAGCATCCAATTTAGTTTCTACCCCCATTCTGACCCCCTCTATCTGCTGCCCCATTTGTTTAACTTCCCTTTCCGCTTGGTCCCAATTGTCCCTCAATTTGCCTTCCATACTGTTTTCTAACCCCTCTAACCCCTTTTGCATCCCTTCCATTTGATTCTCTTGAGCGGCCATTCTGTTCTCTACCCCCATTAACCCCTCCTGTATTTCCCCTAATCTATTGTCTAATCCCTCAAATTTGTTTCCTAATCCCTCTATTCTACTCCCTAACCCTCCGATCTGGGCCCCCATGTCCTCCCTCAATTTCTGGCTATTGGACCCCATCCTTTGTTCTAACCGTTGGCTATTGGCCCCCATGTCCTCCCTCAATTTCTCGCTATTCTGGGCCATAAGGGCCTTCATTTGTATTTTAAAAAGGTTCAAATCTACCAGCGGCGCCACTACGGTCGCGGGCGCGGTCGCCGTGGCCATGTGCGAGGCGCCATTTTGCGAACCTGCCACCCTCACTGCTTCGCTCTCCTCATGTCCCTCAATTTGGTCCTGGATCGATCCTGCCTCACTCTCCTCTACCGGAACCCAGCCGTCTTGATCCGCCATAGTGCGACTTTCAAAATTCGGGTTTTTATTTTTGTAAAACAAAATCAAATTTCGCCGTTAATAATTTTGAGCGCGTGAAGCGCGCTTCGGGTCCAATCTCACGTCCCGACACCAATTGTTACGGACACGACTTAAGATGTTGCTTGACCGAGCGGAATGGCCGCCGTGTTCGCACAGTTTACCCGATTACCCCCAACTCACCCGATTCCACTCGAACGTTGGCCGAATCGCGCTACGCTAAATCAATGAAGGAAAGGACACAACGGCTGGGATAAATGCAATGACACAAGTGGTACAGTTCTCAAGACCTCCGGAGGAGGATATAATTGGTGATGCAGAAACGGGTAGATTACACGGTAAGAGGTAAAGCACAGAAAAGATGGGCACTTAGACACAGTCTTATCTATACCCGACAGACCACAGACAAACGGGACAAGACTGACTTACACGGGGATTGATGGCAGGGAAGGACAGGCAGTCGATAGCACAAGGTGCACCTTGGCTCCGGGACAGGATACAGCTCGGTCCAGTCCAGAGATGCGGGGAGGTATCGCAGCGCTCGGTTGGTGGCGTCTCTCTTCCTTCAAGTCCAGCGCGCATCTGACGTCACCTCCCTCTATCTGCGCATGCTCAGCGGGGAGTGACACGCCCTCGGCTCGTTGTCTCCGCCCCAGATGGAATCGGTCCGCCGCTTCTATTGGGTGCGGGGGGTTACCGGGCTCCGCCCTTGACGAGGAGCTGACAGCGAGCCCCTGCGTGGTAACCCCGTCGGAGCACATGTTCAATGGCGGCTAACCAAGCCGGAGTGAAGATGCACACTCCCCGCGCTGCCGCCGCTGTTGTTGTTGTTGTTGTTGTACCATGAGGAAGAGCTGCGGGGAGGTATTGGGAGGTCCTAAACTTTCTAACGGTGCCATACAATCACATTCTGGTGCAACGAAGAGTCAGAATTAATGGAAACGAGTCCTTAACTGACATAGACTAAGAATAACTAGCAAGATGTCCTATAGTTGTCTACGTGAGATGCGGTGGACCTGGATGCGACATTTAATGGGGGAAAAAGGGGGAGGTCGGGTCTACAGAGTGTTGTTTACAGAAAATGGGACTAGGGAATGGGGGATTGGGGATAGTTGGGAAGTATTGGGGAAATAGGGGAATATTTACAAGCGGATATGGATGGAGGCCAATCTCATATCCGCAACAATACATTTGCATTATCCATATGTATGTATCCTTCTATATTAGTGCTTAATTGACATTCCTAACAATGTCTCAGATGTACCATATTACGAACAATTTTGCAAACTCTTAATTGTACAAATGTAGGCCTAGATTTTTCAAAATCCATGAAGCTGTGCATTTTGACTTGCTTAAACTGATCATGTTGGTTTAACGATTTGCTGAAGGGCAGTTTCTCATGCGGATCGTGGTTGGTTATGGTGGCCGAGCTGGAGGTGAGTAAGTGATCACAGCTGTGTTTCCAATTCCAACTGTTTGGCTTCTCTTCGCATGCTCCCGTTCAGAGTCTTAGAAACTCTTTTCCTTAACGTCAGATCGTCCGTCGAGGGATATGCTTGAGCAATCCTGTTTACTTTTCATATAACTGTACAAACTCAAAGTTATAACCAAAAAAAAACCAAGGGTAAGCTAGGGTTGGGGTTAGGTTAGGGTTAGAGTTTGGGTAGGTTAACCCTAACTACTGTAGAAACTCAACGTAAGAAACAAAAACAAACCAAGTAATTTATCCTCACATTACTAACAAAACTTCATAAACTGATGAGAGTGAAAACATCTTTAAAAAACCCCTGAAGTCACCAGAATAGCAATCCACAAAGTCACCGGAATAGTAAAAAGGACCTACTTTGGAGCAGAATGCAGGAAAATGACTCCAATTGGAGCAGAATGCAGGAAAATGACTCGAAGTGCACACAAATCTCAAGCAGCCCTCAATACCGATCCGTTATAACATCACCGCTCCACCGTCACCCACCAATCGGTTCCCACATTTGGAGACAATTATTGAGACATGGCTGCGGACTGGCTGGGCAATTTGTAAGAAATACCCACTTGGAGTGGGATGTGTTTTGGCGAGGCAGTGCGATGGCTTCCACTAGGGTAACACGTGTACGCAAGAAGTATGAAAAAGGGCCCCGTGTGTTCCTCCAGGATCCCTGGAAAGCCACAGTGCGAATGCAAAATTCAGTTTTATTTACGTTTTTGTACAAAATCAAAAGATTAGGTACATTTTTATGAACTACACAAATCGAAATAATGTAAAACACACAAGGATGATATATAAAATGCAAAAATTATGTAAGATTAGAAAATGTTGCAAATCAAGATATTCAAACTCAAAGCATTTATTTAATGCTTGTAATGATTTTAACCAAGAATGGATATCAAGAAGTACAAATGAGAAAATGACTTTTACATGATTTATATAGTTTAGTTTTTTTAATAAAAATGATTTCAAAAAGCAAAAAAGAAGAGTCACAAAAATAAATGATGAAATAAAGTTATTTAGACATATATAATTATATATATATATATATATATTCGATATGCTTTGCTTACCTTGAACACTTGAGGATATATGTATATACTGTATGTTTGCTGCAGTATATTGAAATAAGTAAATTAATCATTAATGAAGTTATTTTTTGTGCACAAAGTCAAGGCTTGTAGAAGAGTTAGAACACAGAACGGATCAGGACACAATGTAACAAAAAGTACAGGAGAAAGAGGAGGAAGAAACATCAACAGCAGGCCGAGAGAGGGAATATACGGAGACAGACAAGGGATGAGGGGTCGGGAAGGATGCATGGGGTGTACAACATGGACACAGAAGTAAACTCTGAAGAAGGAAAAAACTGGAATTTTGGGGTTGGGTTTGGGATGGTTTAAGGGGGTGCAGAAAATACATTTTTGGATGGGGGATAATCTGCGACGCTGGTGTAAAGCTGTCTCAAAGACCTGGTCGGAGGAATGAGATTGAAGTGGATATGGAATTTGGTTCCACGGGCAGGAAAACAAGCAACGAATGAGTGAAAGTGAGCAGAGATTCAGGATTTTGGGAGTTTCAGCAGAAGGAGGTTGCTGGTGGACCTTGCGCGACCTACAGAAACTTTGGGAGGATGCAAGGCCAGATTTTTTTTCTATCTACGTAATGAAAGTGTAAAAGAGCGATGAACTTTGTTTATCGACTCCTTCAAATCTCAGATCTTCTCCGCTTCCATTTTCTGACGATCAGGCTCATTCCTCTTGGGTGCTTCCACCGAAGCCTCAGTAAATGATTTTCCCAGCTCGACGGAGGCAATAGGTGGCATCGAAGGGAACTTTGTGAGGTTTGATCTTGTTTCCATCCAAGCGTAGCATGCGGATTTGGGAGTACGTGCCTGCACTTGTATTGTGGCAAAACCCTTTGGCGTGTACTTCTGTAAAAGCAAAAGAAAACAAAAGATTTGTTAATGCTGGTTGTTGTGCCATGTGACACTTTTTATCATTTAT
Source organism: Myxine glutinosa (assembly GCF_964187855.1). NCBI lineage: Eukaryota > Metazoa > Chordata > Myxini > Myxiniformes > Myxinidae > Myxine > Myxine glutinosa. The sequence goes on from NC_136271.1 coordinate 17,706,639, forward strand.
GGATTGAGTCACTGTTTTTGTTGACCGTATATGTAACCGCTCCATTTACAGTATATTTATGTATTTTCCGCGCATGTTCCCACTACTCGGTATATAATGTTAACTTCTCCATCTTGGATCGAACCTTCTGCTGAGGTGATATTAAAGCGCGGCGTTACGCGCGCTGCTTGTGAGCAAGGAGGAAGCGGACAAGCGGTAACATATAAACGTCTTTATTGTAAGACTACACTGTAACACTCAACTCCTCCGGGCTGGTCGCCCGGGGTATATCATGAGGCCACGCCTACCCCTCGGGCGTGGCCACCGCCCACTCGGTGCGTGGAATGATGTCACCACGCCAGTGGGCTTTTGTGTCCGCCACACGCGCCCCCCCAGAATTCCCGCGCACCTGGAGGGCCAGTTTGCGGGGCAGACGAATGACCCGGCCGAAGCGCCCCCTGGCGATCGGCGGCGTCCGGGGTGCAGGGATACCAGGTGGGATGCCCCTGGCTGCCCCTGGGATGGGTGCAGGATCGGGGGGCGCCGTGGCGGCGGGGCTGGGCGGTGCCGGGGGTCCGCCCGCAGGAGGGCGGCCCCGACGTGGGGGTCGGGCCACTGGCGGTGGATGGTCCACATCGAGGTGGGCCGGCTTGAGGCGGTCTACCGAAACGCGGTCAGGAGTACCGCCGATGTCCAGGGTGAAGTGCTTCGCCCCGGTCTCCAGCACGCGGAAAGGCCCGTCGTACGGGGGCCGCAGTGGTGTCCGATGGGCATCGTGGCGGACGAAGACGTACTCCGCCGTGCGAAGCTCCGGGGCGACGTGCGTCGGTGGGTGCCCGTGGCATGCCGTTGGCACCGGGGCGAACCTCTGGGCGGTCTCTTGCAGAGCGGAGCGCTGCTGTGCCGCGGACCATGGTGCCGTGGAGTCGGGGAGGAACTCGCCCGGCACCCGCAGCGGTTGCCCGAAGACCAACTCCGCCGCGGATGCGCGCAGGTCCTCCTTGGGCGCCGTCCGGAGGCCCAGCAGGACCCAGGGGAGCCTGTCGACCCAGCCGCCGTCGCGGAGGGTGGCCCGGAGCGCGGCCTTCAATGAGCGGTGAAATCGCTCACACAGGCCGTTAGCCTGGGGGTGGTAGGCCGTGGTTCGGTGCAGCCGGACCCCGAGCCCCTGCGCAACCGCCCCCCAGAGCTCCGAGGTGAACTGGGGGCCGCGGTCGGATGAGATGTCTGAGGGGGCGCCGAACCGGGCGACCCAGGTGGCGATGAAAGCCTGCGCGACATCGGCCGCCGTTGTCGACGCCAAGGGCACGGCCTCCGGCCACCGGGTGGTGCGGTCCACCATGGTGAGGACGTAGGTGAAACCCCGCGAGGGGGGCAGAGGTCCCACCAGGTCCACGTGGACGTGGTCAAACCGGCGTTCCGGCACCGTGAACGGGGCCAACGGGGCCTGGGTGTGCCGGTGCACCTTGGCGCGCTGGCACGCGAGGCACGTCCTGGCCCAGCCGCGGACGGCCTTCCGGAGGCCATGCCAGACGAACTTGTCGGCGATCAGCCTTTGGGAGGCCCTCGCGCCCGGGTGGGACAGGCCGTGGATGGCGTCAAACACCTGGCGCTGCCAGCCCGCGGGCACAATGGGGCGAGGACGCCCGAGGGAGACGTCGCACAAGAGAGCCGCGCCCGCGCCGTCGAACGGCACCTCGGTGACGCGGAGGCCCGTGACGGCAGTCCGCAAGGCCTGGACGTCGGGGTCAGCGGCCTGGTCCGCTGCCATCCGGGCATAGTCGATGCCGAGGTGGACTGCGTGGGCGACGGCCCGGGAAAGGCAATCCGCCACCGGGTTGTCCTTCCCCGCGACGTGCTGGATGTCCGTCGTGTACTCGGACACGGCCGAGAGGTGACGCTGCTGCCGGGCCGACCACGGCTCGGTGACCTTGCCCATCGCGAAGATCAGCGGCTTGTGGTCGACGAAGGCAGTGAACGCCCGGCCCTCGAGCAGATGGCGGAAGTGCCTGACCGCCAAGTGAAGTCCGAGCAACTCGCGGTCGAAGGTACTGTAACGGCGTTCGGGCGGGCGAAGCTGCCGGCTAAAGAACGCCAGCGGTTGCCAAGCTCCACGCACCCATTGCTCGTGCACCGCGCCCACCGCGTAGTCCGAGGCATCGGTGGTGAGGGCGATCGGTGCATCGGGCGCCGGGTGCGCGAGCATGGTGGCGTTAGCCAAGGCGAGCTTCGCGCCCGTGAACGCCGTGTCCATCTGCTCGGTCCAGGTAACGTCGCCTTTGCCCGGCTTACCTCGGAGAGCTTCGTGCAGGGGGCGCAGGAGCTGGGCGATACGGGGCAGGAACCGATGGTAAAAGTTCACCATGCCCAGGAACTCCTGCAGCCCTCTGATCGTGCGGGGGCGCGGAAACCCCTTCACCGCCTCCACCTTGGCCGGCAGGGGGACGGCGCCGTGCCTGGTGACACGGTGCCCCAGAAAATCGATTGTGGCGGCGCCGAACCGGCACTTTGCGGGGTTCACAATCAGGCCATGCTGGCCCAGGCGTTCGAAGAGCGTGCGGAGGTGGCGTAGGTGCTCTTCGCGGGACGCGCTGGCGACGAGGATATCGTCCAGGTAGACGTAGACAAAATCCAAGTCGCGCAGGACGCTGTCCATCAGTCGCTGGAACGCCTGAGCCGCATTCTTCAGACCGAAGGGCATGCGCAGGAACTCGAAGAGTCCGAATGGCATGATGACCGCCGTCTTCGGGACGTCCTCCGGCCTGACGGGGACCTGATGGTAGCCGCGTATGAGGTCCACCTTCGAGAAGAAGGACCTGCCCGCCAAACGGGTGGAAAAGTCCTGAATGTGGGGGACGGGGTAGCGGTCAGGAGTCGTGGCGTCATTGAGACGGCGATAGTCCCCGCACGGTCGCCATCCCCCGCCGGGCTTCGGCACGATGTGCAGCGGCGATGACCAAGCGCTCTCTGAGCGCCGAACGATGCCGAGTCGCTCCAGGGTAGCGAACTCCGCTTTTGCCACCGCCAGCTTCGTCGGCTCGAGGCGGCGTGTCCGGGCGTAGACCGGTGGCCCGACGGTGGGGATGTGATGGGCCACCCCGTGCTTGACGGCCCCCGCCGAGAAGGTGGGCCGCGTGAGGGCCGGGAAGCCGGCGAGGAGGCGGGTGAATGCGTCCGCTGCCGGAAGCGTACAGACCAACGTGGCCAGAACCGAATCGTTCGGCAAGCCGCTTGGCAAGCCGCTCGTTGAGCTGGGCAACGCACATGCGAGCGAGCTGAACGTCTCGGCCTGGACAAGCCGTCTGCGCTTGACGTCGACCAGGAGCCCATTAGTGCACAGGAAGTCCGCGCCAAGCAGTGCCATGGGCACGTCGGCGGTGACGAACGTCCATCGGAAAACCTGCCCTCCAAACCGCAGAGAGAGGCAGCGTTTTCCGTACGTACGGATGGGCGTCCCGTTCGCGGCAAGCAGCGCGGGGCCCCCACCCGCGGCGTGCTTGTCTGACGTGCCGGCGGGAATGACACTCACCTGTGCTCCCGTGTCGCACAGGTAACGGCGCCCGGAGAAGGTGTCCGTTATGAACAGCAGGCTGCTCGAACGGCCGGCGCTCATCGCCACAATTGAGCGCCGGCCCGGGCGTTTCCCGACCCGTTGAAGGAGCACGGCGGATGACACCGCCGAGCTTCGTGGCCGAACTTGGCGTGGAACCAGCACCAGGTGGTGGAGCTGGAGGAGTGCGGCTGGCTCCGCCAGGCCGGTGGAGTCGACGGGTTTCCCCGCGGTGGCGGTTTTCGCCGCGGCGGTGGGCGGGGCGTGGCGGCGTTCACGAGGTGCGTATCAGCATGCTGCTGAACCACAGCGTGCTGTAGAAGATGATGCTGTGGAACATCAGCGTGCTGTAGAAGATGATGCTGTGGAACATCAGCGTGCTGTAGAAGATGATGCTGTGGAACATCAGCGTGCTGTAGAAGATGATGCTGTGGAACATCAGCGTCGAAGGCCGTGACGGCCACGCCAACGCTCGCCCGCGTGTCCGAAGCGGCGAAGTACTTGTCCGCCTCGGCCGCCAATGCTCGGGGTTCCGTTAGCCCGGTCCCGGCCAACGCGAGGCGAACCTGCGCTGGAAGTTGGCGACGGAAAAGCGCCCGGAATAGCGAACCGGGGGCTTCGTCGCCCAACAGTGACAGCATATGGTCCATTCGGACCGACGGGCGCGTCTCACCGAGCTCGGGGAGATCCAGGAGGCGGTCGGCCCGTGCGTCGTCCGTGAGGCTGAACGTGGCTAGGAGTAGCCGCTTGAGTGCCTCGTACTTGTGGCCGTCCGGTGGGTGGCGAAGGACGGACAAAACTCGAGCGGCCGTGCCGGGCCCGAGGGAGGCGACGACGTGGCAGTAGCGCGTGTCATCGCCGGTGAGGTGCCGAAGCTGAAATTGGGCTTCGGCCTGGACGAACCAGACTTCGGCCTGAGCCTCCCAAAATTCCGGAAGTTTGACGAAGGCGGCCATGGCGATGGCGTCGCGTGTGGAAGGATCGCTCCGGCAGATCCAACGTCGAGGGTCACCAGTAAAGCGCGGCGTTACGCGCGCTGCTTGTGAGCAAGGAGGAAGCGGACAAGCGGTAACATATAAACGTCTTTATTGTAAGACTACACTGTAACACTCAACTCCTCCGGGCTGGTCGCCCGGGGTATATCATGAGGCCACGCCTACCCCTCGGGCGTGGCCACCGCCCACTCGGTGCGTGGAATGATGTCACCACGCCAGTGGGCTTTTGTGTCCGCCACAATATTACGATAGATGGATTTATTGAGGAGTTACACATGATAGCTTGGAGTTACACACACTCATCTTTAAAGGTATGGTGTTTGAAGTTTGAATTGATGCCACGAGTATTGTGGCCATTGATGATGTATGATATTGCGATTGGGCATGTAGAGAGGATGGAGGTTCTGGTGAGCGGGTTTGTGAGGAGGTGGTTGAGAGTGCCACGCTGTTTGACGAACATTGCCTTTTATGGTCAGGGTGGAAAACTCCAGTTTCCCTTGACATCATTAACCGAGGAGTTTAAGGTGGTGAGGGTGCGGGAGTTCATGATGTTGTGGGATTCAGGTGATTCAGTGGAAAATAATGCTCTCCTAGAGAAGAAGGGAAGTCGGAAGTGGTATGCAAGAGCAGAGGTGAACGAGATGGAGGAGCGGTTGCAACAGGAGGAGGTCATGGGTATGGTACAGCACGGGAAGCATGGCTTGGGGTGGATGCAGCATGAGCGATGGGGAAAGGCATGTGTGAAAGAGAGGAGGAAGATGGTTGAGAGGGAGATGAGAAAAAATGAGGGGGATAGTTAGGTCCAAAACTTCAATTCCGTGACCATTTTCTGGCTAGTAAGGTTTGACGATTGATTTGACTTCTATTGACATTTTATAACAAAAATAGCCTCTATGTCCCTCCCAAAAATCCCGGCATTTTTCGCCAGAGGCCCGAATCCAAGATGACCGCCGGCACTATCTTGAAAAATTAAGTTTTGATCCAGAACACCTAGAATCACGTACAAAGACACTTTTTTGGGTAATTTGACCACGAGGATTCCGAATCTGACATTAGTTTGACGTTATGACATTATTTTGACCCAGAAATCCAAGATGGCCACCATCCAGTAGAGCAAAAATGCAACTTTTAAATGGGAGAACATATGATCATGAATTAACACATTATTTTGGCTAAATCTATACTGGCCACGGAATTGAGGTCCTGATTAGTGAATTGCTATTTTCTTGTTTTTTATTTGTCTGTGTGTGTAATGTCATATACTTATTTCTGTCTTTCCAGGGAGTATACGAGCGAATGAGACGGCACTGAGAAGCGCAGTATTCAGAAGATAGCTGTCAAGAGAATGTCCGCCGTTCCGTGTGTCCTCCAGTGTGGCGGGCTTTGCAATGAAGCCACTGATGTCGTTACCTCCGTTGAGAGTTGGGAAAATCTCAAGAAAAAAGTCTTGTTATGGAGCGGTGTTGACAATTTCGGAGACGTTTATGCAACAGTCAATTGGGATAATGGTCCCGGCAGACAATGTGTCCATAAATCATGTAGGCTGCCCTTACGGAATGCTAATAAACTGGAGCAGGCCAAGACAAGACAGAAAAAACGAGAAGTCAAGGAATGCCAATCTCAGTCTTCGTCCATGTCTGAGGCTTTCCCCCCGGCTGCTTCTCCACCTGCCAAGCGGCTGCGATCAAGTGTAGAAGGGCTGATACATGTAAAAACAAAATGTGTCTGGTGCTGTAAACCGGAGTCGGCAAAGCACCCAGAATCAAAGCTGTCCCTGATTTCGTATGATAATGCATGGGCAACGTTCAAGAGTCACACGGTGGTCCTCGAAGATCAGAGCATGCGAGACAGAATCAACTGTGTGATCGATTATGCAGCTGATGACCCATATGCGATTGAGATCAGATATCACAACAAATGCTGGTTGAAATATGTGCGTAGTTACCAGAAAATGAGTGAAGATGACAAACTCCCACGCATGCACAATGTCAATCTCCGTGAGGCTCAGACTATCTTCTTTGACCACATCAGAACAGTTATCTTTGAGGAACGTGAGCTAAGGTCACTACAGAGCCTCCTCAAAGACTACAGCTCTATCATATCTCGGTATGGCTTCTCAACATCCAGCATCAAGTCATCCTTTATCAAAGATATCCTGACCCGGGAGTTTGAGGGCAAGATCGGCTTCCACTCCCGCCCTCAGAGAAACCAGAGCGACCTAGTCTATGACACGTCTGGGGGTGGTTCATATGTTGAAGCAGCACTCTCCGCCATCGGTGTTGGCAGTGAACAACTGGTGCACAATGTGGCTAAGCGGCTCAAGTATGATGTCAAGTCAATCAAACCCATCCCATGGCCGCCAAGAGTCGAGGAGCTAGAAGAGGAGGAAGAGCTCTCGCCTCTCATGGTGCAGCTGCTATCTGCTTTGCAGGGGAAGAAGGAGGTAGATCTGTCTCCCAGCACACTCTCTCTCACCTCTCTCATCACGCAGTACATTACAAAGCGACCCACCACTACCGCCATCAATGCCACCGTCACCCTTCATGGGATGACTCGCAGCAAGGAGCTTATTGACTCTTACTACAAGCTGGGCATGGGGATCAGCTACCCGAACGTGCTTCTCCTACGTGACCTCTGGACCATGCATGACCTCGAGCGATGTTTGATCTGTCCTGATGAGATCGCTGAGGGAGAACCAAGCATCTTGACATATGACACATAGGCCTATGACACACCATACTCTACTAAAGATGACGAGCGAGTTTACTTGTCATGCAATCATCAATTACTTTACTGCAAGATATCCTTATGGAGGTAGTTTCTTTAACATGTTTAAGTACAAAAGTTGCATTTTCGCTCTACTGGATGGTGGCCATCTTGGATTTCTGGATCAAAATAATGTCATAACGTCAAACTAATGTCAGATTCGGAATCCTCGTGGTCAAATTACCCAAAAAAGTGTCTTTGTACGTGATTCTAGGTGTTCTGGTTCAAAACTTAATTTTTCAAGATAGTGCCGGTGGTCATCTTGGATTCGGGCCTCTGGCGAAAAATGCCGGGATTTTTGGGAGGGACATAGAGGCTATTTTTGTTATAAAATGTCAATAGAAGTCAAATCAATCGTCAAACCTTACTAGCCAGAAAATGGTCACGGAATTGAAGTTTTGGACCTAACTAGGAGGGGAGATATGTGAAAGCAGTCGGACAGGCACAGCAAGGTGTTTGGACGTGGTGGGAAAGTGTGCATGTGAGGACATTGAAGTGGCAAGAGTTTTGATGGATGGAGCCAATATTGTTGAGTTTCCTGTTGCGGGCAACGTATGATGTGCTTCCATCACCAGTAAACTTGAGATTGTGGGGGTTGTTGCAGGAGGAGAGATGTTAATTGTGTGGAGTGTATGCTCAGTAGCATTGGCAGCAGGACGATACAGGTGGCGGCACGATCAGGTGGAGCAAGTGGAACATGTCTTTCAATCCTGACAAATCTCACACTCTCACTTTGTCTCTCCGAAAAGACCGACTGGACAACCATCCCATATACTTTCTGAATAATCCTCTCCAAAAAGGTCTGTCACTCAAGCTTTTGGGTCTCACTATCTGCCATGATCTTTCCTGGGAAAACCACATTTCCAAGCTGGCCTCCAAAGCCAGTCGCCGACTGGGCATCCTCCGTCGTGCGAAGTCCTTCCTTGGCACACCTGAGCTCCTCACCACATTCAAGGCTTTCATCCGCAACTCAATGGAATACTGTTCCCCCCCTCTGGGCCGGTGCTCCTGCCTCACACCTAGCTCGGCTTCACGCTGTTGAAACCAAAGCTTTCAGAATCATTGGAAACTCCCCCCTTCCCATGCGTCCTCCCTTCCAAACCCTCTCCCTCCCACGGATCTTCCGATGTCCCTGTTCTCTGTTGTTGTACTTGTACGCTGCCCCCTCTCTCCCCATCTTGTCTCCCGCTCCCTTTATTGTATGTTTTGTGTGTCCGTTTGTCCTTCTTTGTGACTGATGTTAGCTCTTTCACGAGGCTCGATCTTGTATACAAAAAAAAAAATAGTGCTGATGGCGGTAGTGCAGTTGGTGCAACAAGAGGTGCTGAGATCGAGAGAGAAGAGTGGAGAAGGAGACCGATGGGGGAGAGGTGTTGTTTGTCAAAGAGGGCCAAGTGGTAAGAGGTGGAAAGAGGAGGAGGTGGAAAGCAAGAGGGCGGTCAGATGCTTGCGATTGGCAGGTGGTGGCAGACCTAAAGCCACAATTGGTATTCCCAGAGGATACCTGTGTGACAAGGTTGCGGCCTGACATTGTCATCTGGTCAGGTGCAACAAGACAGGTCATCTTCGGGGAATTGTCTGTACCTTGGGAAGAGAATATGGAGGACGTGCACGAGAGGAAGAGAGGAAAGTACAGTGAGCTGGAGGCAGAGTGTGTTTTCCTGATTGGTGTTTGCCCGTTTGGTGTTTGCCTGATTGGTGTTTGCCTGTTTAGTGTTTGCCTGTTTGGTGTTTGCCTGATTGGTGTTTGCCTGATTGGTGTTTGCCTGTTTGGTGTTTGCCTGATTGGTGTTTGCCTGATTGGTGTTTGCTTGATTGGTGTTTGCCTGTTTGGTGTTTGCCTGATTGGTGTTTGCCTGATTGGTGTTTGCCTGTTTAGTGTTTGCTTGTTTGGTGTTTGCCTGTTTGGTGTTTGCCTGTTTGGTGTTTGCCTGTTTGGTGTTTGCCTGTTTAGTGTTTGCCTGTTTGGTGTTTGCCTGATTGGTGTTTGCCCGTTTGGTGCTTGCATGATTGGTGACTTGGGTGTTTGGTGCTTGCCTGTTTGGTGCTTGCCTGTTTGGTGTTTGCCCGTTTGGTGTTTTCCTGTTTTGTGACTTGGTTGTTTGTCTCGTTTGCTTGTTTGTCTTGTTTGCCTGTTTGGTGCTTGCCTGTTTGGTATTTGCCTGTTTGGTGTTTGCCTGCTTGGTGTTTGGCTGTTTGGTGTTTGCCTGTTTGGTGTTTGCCTGTTTGGTGTTTGGCTGTTTGGTGTTTGCCCGTTTGGTGTTTGGCTGTTTGGTGTTTGCCTGTTTCGTCTTTTCCTGTTTGGTGACTTGGTTGTTTGTCTTGTTTGCCTGTCTGGCGTTTTCCTGTCTGGTGACTTGGTTGTTTGTCTTGTTTGCCTGTCTGGTGTTTGCCTGTCTGGTGTTTTCCTGTCTGGTGACTCGTTGTTTGTCTTGTTTGCCTGTCTGGTGTTTTCCTGTCTGGTGACTTCGTTGTTTGTCTTGTTTGCCTGTTTGGTGTTTGCCTGTCTGGTGTTTTCCTGTCTGGTGACTTGGTTGTTTGTCTTGTTTGCCTGATTGGTGACTCGGTTTTTTTTGTTGTTTTTTTTTGTTTTTTTTAATACAGAATCGAGGCTCCTGAAAGAGCTAACATTTATCACACAAACAAATCAAACAGACAAACAAAATATATAAAAAGAGGGAGCGGTAGACAAGATGGGGCGAGCAGGGGAAGCACACAAACACAACATTTGAAAGCAGGGACATCGGGAGATGTGTGGGAGGGAGAGGGCTTGGGGGGAGGAGGCGTGGCAAGGGGGGGGGGTGGGAGAAGTATAAAATAGAAGGACACCAAGGACTTCCAGGAAAGAAGTTGGTATTTCAAAAAAGTGGATTTGGGGTGAAATCAGCGGGGGTAGAAAAGATCAAGGTTTTGGATGGGGGAAGATAAGAGATGGTGGTGAACAGCTGTTTTAAAGACCTGGAGGGAGGAGTGGGATTGAAGAGAGTGAGGGTGTTTGTTCCAGAGGCGGGAGAAAAGAGGAATGAAGGAGTGAAGGTGAGCAGAGAGTCTTGATTTTGGCAGTTTAACCATAAGAGGGTTGCAGGCAGATCTTGTGCGACCTGTAGGAATATTTGGGGGACAGAGCCGAGAGAGAGCTGGGGGGGGGGGGGCAAGGCCGGAGAGGAGTCGGTAGAAGACGGAAAGACCACCAACCTGCCTGCGGTGAGTGAGTGAAAGGCCCTCGGAGTTAGTTTAATCGCGGGAATCTCCAATGATTTTGAACGTTTTGCTTTCAACAGCGTGAAGACGAGCAAGGTGTGAGGCAGGAGCACCAGCCCAGAGGGTAGAGCAGTATTCCATTGATCTGTGGATGAAAGCCTTGTATGTGGTGAGGAGCGCAGGTGTGCCAAGGAAGGACTTTGCACGACGGAGGATGCCCAGTCGGCGACTGGCTTTGGAGGCCAGATTTGAAATGTGGTTTTCCCTGGAAAGATCATGGCAGATAGTGAGACCCAAAAGCTTGAGTGACAGAACTTCATGGAGAGGATTATTGAGAAAGTGGATGGGAGGGTTGTCCAGTCGGTCTTTTCGGAGAGACATCGTAAGAGTGTGAGATTTGTCAGGATTGAAAGACATGTTCCACTTGTTTGCCCAGTCTGTGATTTTGTCCAGGTCTGCAGAGAGTGATGAGGCTGCAGACTGCCGATCTAAGAGGAATGGAGCGGCACAGAGTAGAGTCATCAGCAAAGAGATAGACACGATTTTCAAGAGAGTCAGAGAGATCATTGATGAAGACCAGAAAAAACACAGGGCCCAGAACACTGCCTTGGGGAACTCCAGCCTGAACAGGAAGAGGAGATGAGAGAAACCCATTCAGGGCCACATGTTGACTACGAATAGAGAGGAAGTCCGCCAGCAATAAATGTAGATTTCCATTGGTACCAAAGGAGGAGAGTTTGGTGAGCAGAGCGGGGTGCCAGACTGTATCGAAGGCACATGATATGTCAAGGGAGACAGCTCTAATTTGCTATTTGGCATTGAGGACCTCCATCCATTGTTGAGAAAGCAGAAGCAGCATGTCCAGAGTAGAGTGACCTGGTCTGAAACCAAATTTATGATCAGAGATCAAGCCATTGGAGAAGAGGAAAGATTTCATATCCGAAGCAATGATGGATTCCATGACTTTTCTGATAATTGGGAGAAGGCTGATTGGTCTGTAGTTGCTAGGATCTGTTTTTGCACATTTTTGGTGCAAAGCGGTGATGTTGGCTGATTTCCAAGCAGATGGCAGAAGACCTTGAGCAAAAGAGAGGGTGAAGAGAACAGAGAGGGAGTGAAAGAGCGGAAGAACAGGATTTTAGGACCCGTGGGCTGATGCGTCAGGTCCAGTTGCAGAATCAGATTCGAGGGTTGACAGAAACTTTTCCACCTTGTCAGGAGGAAAAGACACAGAGTCCAGGAGCAGCTGGGTACGACTGGGTATGGTGGGTACAGAGAGGGATGTGTTTGGGACACAATATTTAGAGGCAAACACAGACTTGAGGCATTCAGCTTTTTCACCTCCGGAGTCAGCTGTGTCGCCGTTTGAGGTGAGGTAGGGGATGGAGGGGGAACAAACACCAGAAACAGATTTGACCAGACGCCACCAGGATTTGGAAGAGGGAAACAGATAAGAGAGTTCGGTCTTGAGAACGGAGAGATATTGTTTCCTGGCTCTCCTGAGGGTGGACACACACTTGTTTCGGGCTTTGTGAAAGGAAATGAGATTTCCCTCCGTTGGATTTGCTTTCCTGGAGACGAAGGCAAGTTGATTCTGGGCAACAGCCTCACCACAAGATTCCGTGTACCATGCAGGGGAGGAAGGGTATGACAACTAAAGACGAGATGGGATAAATCTGTGCATGAGACAGAGCAATTTACTTTGGAAGAATTCCCAGGATGAGTTGATGTCAGAGGCGGTGGAGATGGGAGACCATCCCAGATGATTGATGGCTGCTGGAAGACCGTGCCAGTTGGCCTGAGTGAAACGCCAGACTCGTCGACGCTGAGGAGGCTCTCTGAGAATGGTCAGACAGATGTCCACTTTAACAAGCACATGATCAGATGAGCCGATTGGAGCAGAAGAAGAGCAGCAGATATTTTCAGGGAAGTTAGTCATAACCAAGTCCAGAAGAGAAGATGATCCGTTGACTGAGATCCGGGTCGGGAAATTGACAGATTGTGTGAGTCCCAGTGAGTCGCAGAAGTCCTTTGCTGAGGAGCCAAGGCTGGTGAGAGAGGTACCCACACCCAGCCAACTGGCATGGTGACAATTGAAATCACCACATATGAGGAAGAGAGAGTTGGGATGGGTAGATTTAAGTTGGTCCATATTATCAGACAGCGAGATGTAGATGGAGTCATCACTGTTTGGTGGACGGTACAACACACATATGAACAAAAGGTGGGAGCGAAGGGTAAGCCGTAGCCAGAGGTATTCCTGGGGGTGAGGTGGAGAGAGTGCAGTGCAGGGCGAGTGAGGAAGAGAGTTTTTGATAAAGATTGCAACCCCACCTCCAGGACGAGGCTCAGGTCTATCATACCAGAGGAGGGAGTAACCAGGGAGAGATACCAAGGAATCAGAGACATCATGAAGGAGGAAAGTTTCTGTTAAGCAGATCACGTCTGGTTTGTCAGAAGCAACCTGAATGGAGAGATCAGTAAAGTTTGAGCGAAGGCCCCGGATGATTGAGGTCAATATCGTTAATGAAGAGGAAGGGGGAGCATCGGATACAGAACAGGGGGGGGGGGGGGTGGAGGGGTAGAGTAAGATGTGGAAGAGGAGGAAGAGGAGGAAGAGGTAGGGAGAGCTGTTGAATGTGTGTCAGAGATTTCAGAATAGCTTGGTGAAAGGGGAGGATGGGGCGGACAAAAGGTTTGATGGTGATTGGGTGAGGCACAGTGAGGTGTTATTTGAGGAGGGGGAAGAGCGAGGCAGAAGGTTGGGGGAGATGAAGGTGAGAGTTGGAAGGGGGAAGAAACGGGGAGGACGCTTTGAGGAGGAGGGGTGAGAGGGGAGTCTCGAAGGGGAGGGGCGAGGGAGAGTCTAGGAGGGGAGGGGTGTGGGGGGAGTTTAGGAGGGAAGGGGCAAGGGGGGAGATTAGAAAGGTTGGGGTGATGGGAAGGACTTGGAGGGGAGGGGCAAGGGGGAAGATTTGAAAGGGATGGGTGATGGGGAAGATTTGGAGGGGAGGGGCAACGGGGAAGATTTGAAAGAGATGGGTGATGGGGAAGATTTGGAGGGATGGGGCAAGGGGGTAGATTTGGAGGGGGGGGTGATGGGGAAGTTTTGGAGGGGAGGGGTGTGGGGGGAGTTTAGGAGGGAAGGGGCAAGGGGGGAGATTAGAAAGGTTGGGGTGATGGGAAGGACTTGGAGGGGAGGGGCAAGGGGGAAGATTTGAAAGGGATGGGTGATGGGGAAGATTTGGAGGGGAGGGGCAAGGGGGAAGATTTGAAAGGGATGGGTGATGGGAAAGATTTGGAGGGGAGGGGCAACGGGGAAGATTTGAAAGAGATGGGTGATGGGAAGGACTTGGAGGGGAGGGGCAAAGGGGAAGATTTGAAAGGGAGGGGCAAGGGGGGAGATTTGAAAGAGATGGGTGATGGGGAAGATTTGGAGGGGAGGGGCAAGGGGGTAGATTTGGAGGGGGAGGGGTGATGGGGAAGTTTTGGAGGGGAGGGGTGATGGGGAAGGTTTGGAGGGGAGGGGTGAGATTGGATTTTCGAAAGTGTATGATTAATGGAAAACGAACATTTATTGCAAAATGAGTTTCTTGTGACTTCGAGTCAAAAATACGTTTGAGGACGCTGGAGGAGGGGTGGAGTGCAGGAGAGTTTCGGGAATGTAGAAAAGAGGAACTGTAACAGATGGAATTTTTTTTCGGAATGAATAGATTTGGTGAGCAAGTCGAAAGCATCCTTTTATAGAAGAAGAAGAAAAAGGTGTTATAATATATGACAGAATACAGTACTTCAGGGGAAAGTTTAAACATTTTTAAATGAGCAGTGAAAACTATCTGGGGAAATGGAAAATGGAAATGGGGGTGAAACACGTGATCGAAGAACGAACGAACAAATAAGAACAACGAATAAATGAATAAGAACAACGAATAAGAACAGAGAAGGAATATATATATATATTTTTTTTGAGTTGAGATTTTAAACAAGGAAGTATGGGGTGAAAGACTGGGACAAAAACCGAGAACGAAAATAATTGCAGCACAATCGACGGACCGCTGAGAGAAAAACAAAGCCTCAAGGTCGGACACCATAGCCTACAAGGCCTCAAAAGGCGCGACACGAATTAACCGACGATTTTGTATACAAGTATGAAAAATTAACACCGAGAATCTTCCTAAGGACACACTATAGGTACACACACCGAAAGATCAATACAGTTTCGACAAAAACACAATTGTGAAAAATTACTTAACTTCGAAAGCGTGAGCGTATTTACAGCTTCAAAAAGACGTGACCTCGCCGACAAAGATCTCGCGAGATCTCAAACGAGTTTGTCTCGTTTGCCTGTTTGGTGTTTGCCTGATTGGTGTTTGCTCGATTGATGTTTTCCTGTTTGGTGACTTGGTGGTTTGTCTTGTTTGCCTGATTGGTGTTTTCCTGTTTGGTGACTCGGTTGTTTGTCTCATTTGCCGGTTTGGTATTTGCCTGATTGGTGACTCGGTTGTTTGTCTCGTTTGCCTGATTGGTGACTCGGTTTTTTTTTCTCGTTTGCCTGTTTGGTGTTTGCCTGATTGGTGATGCGGTTGTTTGTCTCGTTTGCCTGTTTGGTGTTTGCCTGATTGGTGACTCGGTTGTTTGTCTCGTTTGCCTGTTTGGTGTTTGCTTGATTGGTGATTTGGTTGTTTGTCTCGTTTGCCTGTTTGGTGTTTACCTGATTGGTGACTCGTTTGTTACTTGCCGGAAAAGATTCCGGCAAGTATGTTGATCTGTTCGTTTGTTTGTCTGTCCGTCTGTCTGTCTGACTGTTTGTCTGTTTGACTGTTTGCAGCACTACGTCCACACCGTTGCACGCAGAATCGTCAAACTTTGCACACGTATTTGTCTTGCCCTCTAATATACTGTGCCCAAACGATGACGTCATCGGTCACGTGGTTCGGCCGCCATCTTGGAAAAACCGAAAATTTTTGCACCTCGATATCTCAAAGTGCTGAACAGAAAAAATTGAGACATGGCTCATTGTAAAGAACTCTCCATGGGGAATAAAATATGTTAATGATGACGTCATCAGTCACGTGGTTCGGCCGCCATCTTGGAAAAGCCGAAAAACTTAGCACCTCTATATCTCCAAAAGTGCTGAATAGAAAAAATTGAGATGTGGCTCATTGTAAAGAACTCTCCATGGGGAATAAAATATGTTAATGATGACGTCATAGGTCACGTGGTTCGGCCGCCATCTTGGAAAAACCGAAAAACTTAGCACCTCTATATCTCCGAAAGTGCTGAATAGAAAAAATTGAGACATGGCTCATTGTAAAGAACTCTCCATGGGGAATAAAATATGTTAATTATGACGTCATCGGTCACGTGGTTCGGCCGCCATATTTGTCCTAAATGGCCGATAAAAAAGTAAATTCCGGCAAGTCCTCGGTCTCTGACCGATTTTTCATTTGTCTTGTTTGCCTGTTTGGTGTTTGCCTCTTTGGTGTTTGCCTGTTTAGTGTTTTTCTGTCTGGTATTTTCCTGTCTGGTGACTTGGTTGTTTGCAATGTTTGGTGACTTAACCTCAATGTTGTTTGCCTCGATGTAATAATATTGTAGGTTCTCATGAACACGTGGGATGTTTTCAAGTTCGTTGAACCCCAGGTCAAGTTCAATAAGCGTGTTGATGTTGAAAGTGTTCGGAGGGATACCTTCGTCCTTGAATTCATTGTAGGCAAGGCGGAGATACTGCAGGTTAGGTGTTTGCAGCAGGTAGTCCTTGGGAATAACAGAGAGTTGATTCTCTTCGATGTAGTACTGCTGCAGGGTGGCTGGCAACTCTGATGGGAGATTGTCCAATTTGTTTGCTGTCAACTCCAGTGTCACCAACGATGTGAGATCCTGGAATGTTTACAACCTTGAGCAGACAATAAAGACAAATGAATACACAAATATGTAATTGCCAATTACACCACGAAACTATCGGTCTGCGTTGGCCAGATAAGATAATAAATACAGAACAATAAAATGGTTGGAGTTTCCCACCGTAAATGATCATAAGGTGCTGACGTTTCGGGATTTAACCTTCGTTGGAGCGAAAGAGAGAGTGCACACCGACTGATGCCATTCGCCTCCGTACGCACACCCACCGATTGATGTATTATGTATATACTCCGATTCATGTATTACATACGCACACCGATTCATGTTTCACGTACCATATGCACACCTATCATTGTATTATGTATGCACACCGTTTCATGTATTATGTATGCAACCTGATTAATGTTTTATTCTATGTACACACACCGATTCATGCATTACGTATGCACACCAATTCATGTTTTATTTAATGTACGCACACCTATTCATGTATTACGTACGCACACCGATCATGTCTTGCGTCTGCACACCGATTCATGTTTTATTTTATATATGCACACCGATTAATGTGTTACATGCGCACACTGATTGATGCATTACGTATGCACACCGATTCATGTTTTATTTTATATATGCACACCGATTAATGTGTTACATACGCACACTGATTGATGCATTACGTATACAAACCGATTCATGTATTACATACACAAACTGATTCATGTATTACGTACGCACACCGATTCATGTTTTATTTTATTGTACGCACACCAATTCATGTATTATGTACACACACCGATTCATATATTATGTACACACTCAGATTCATGATTCATGTATTCCATATGCACACCAATTCATGTATTATGTATGCACACCGATTAATGTATTATGTACGCATACCAATTCATGTATTACATACGCACACCATTTCATGTATTACATATGCACACCCATTCATGTATTTAATACGTACGCCCACCCATTCTTGTATTACATATGCACACCCATTCATATATTATTTATGCACACCGATTCATATATGATGTACACACCAATTCATGTATTACATACGCACACCATTTCATGTATTACATATGCACACCCATTCATGTATTTAATACGTACGCCCACCCATTCTTGTATTACATATGCACACCCATTCATATATTATTTATGCAC
Source organism: Myxine glutinosa (assembly GCF_964187855.1). Lineage (NCBI taxonomy): Eukaryota > Metazoa > Chordata > Myxini > Myxiniformes > Myxinidae > Myxine > Myxine glutinosa. Next base: position 17,724,174 of record NC_136271.1, read on the forward strand.
ACCGATTCATATATGATGTACACACCAATTCATGTATTACATACGCACACCATTTCATGTATTACATATGCACACCCATTCATGTATTTAATACGTACGCCCACCCATTCTTGTATTACATATGCACACCCATTCATATATTATTTATGCACACCGATTCATATATGATGTACACACCAATTCATGTATTACGTATGCACACCCATTCATGTATGATATATGCACACCAATTAATATATTATGTATGCACACCGATTCCTGTATTCTGTACGCACACCCATTCATGTATTACGTATGCAGACCCATTCTTGTATTACGTACGCACACCCATTCATGTATTATGTACGCACACCCATTCATGTATTACATACGCACACCCATTCGTATATTACGTACGCACACCCATTCATGGTCCCAAGTATGTACACACTCAATCCGTTTTGAGATTCTCGAACCTTCAATGTTTTTGGCGGTAAACCCTTGTTGGTGAGGCGGTTGTTGTTGAGGAACAGGTCAGTGAGGTTTTCCATATGTTGGAATGTTCCTGCTGGCACCTTGTTAATGGAGTTATATTGGAGCCGAAGATCTCGAAGGGATGAAGGTAATGGATGAGGAACCTCAGTTAGACTGTTGTGTGGTAAGTAAAGCTTTTCCAGGGATTTCAATCCAACAAAAGCCTTGCTGGCGATTCCTTTAGTCGTGAGGCGATTTCGCTCAAGGAAAAGCCAAACAAGTCTTGGTGCATTCTTAAAGGATTCCTCACGAATCTCCTCGATGAGGTTGTTCTGCGGGTAAATGTAACGCATCCGTGCAGGTACAGGTGGGACTGCATCCAGGCTTCGTCCATTGCAGTACATGGAAGTTGGCCAGAAGACCGGGCAATGGCAAGTGGCAGGACACGGTCCGATGGAAGGTGCTTGCCAGGTAAATATGGAACGCTATTGGGCGTGAGTCGTGCATGGCAGAATAAGAAGCAACGCAAACAGCATTCCTGGAAAAAGCAAAAGGGAGTGGAGGTAGAAATGAGTCTAAAACAGTATTGCTAGAAAAAGGAAAGGGGAGTGGGGGTAGAAATGAGAGTAAAACTATTCCTGGAAAAAGGAAAAGGGAGTGGGGGTAGAAATGAGAGCAAAACTATTCCTGGAAAAAGGAAAGGGGAGTGGAGGTAGAAATGAGTCTAAAACAGTATTGCTAGAAAAAGGAAAGGGGAGTGGGGGTATAAATGAGAGTAAAACAGTATTGCTGGAAAAAGGAAAGGGGAGTGGAGGTAGAAATGAGAGTAAAACAGTATTCCTGGAAAAAGAAAAGGGGAGTGGAGGTAGAAATGAGAGTAAAACAGCATTCCTGGAAAAAGAAAAGGGGAGTGGAGGTAGAAATGAGAGTAAAACAGTATTGCTGGAAAAAGAAAAGAAGAGTGGAGGTAGAAATGAGAGTAAAACAGTATTCCTGGAAAAAGGAAAGGGGAGTGGAGGTAGAAATGAGAATAAAACAGTATTGCTGGAAAAAGAAAAGGGGAGTGGGGGTAGAAATGAGAGTAAAACAGCATTCCTGGAAAAATAAAAGGGGAGTGGAGGTAGAAATGAAAGTAAAACAGCATTCCTGGAAAAAGAAAAGGGGAGTGGAGGTAGAAATGAGTCTAAAACAGTATTGCTAGAAAAAGGAAAGGGGAGTGGGGGTATAAATGAGAGAAAAACTATTCCTGGAAAAAGAAAAGAGAGTGGAGGTAGAAATGAGAGTAAAACAGTATTCCTGGAATAAGGAAAGGGGAGTGGAGCTATAAATGAGAGTAAAACAGTATTCCTGGAAAAAGAAAAGGGGAGTGGAGGTAGAAATGAGAGTAAAACAGTATTGCTGGAAAAAGGAAAGGGGAGTGGAGGCATAAATGAGAGTAAAACAGCATTCCTGGAAAAAGGAAAGGGGAGTGGAGGTATAAATGAGAATAAAACAGCATTCCTAGAAAAAGAAAAGGGGAGTGGAGGGAGAAATGAGAGTAAAACAGCATTCCTAGAAAAAGAAAAGGGGAGTGGAGGGAGAAATGAGAGTAAAACAGCATTCCTAGAAAAAGAAAAGGGGAGTGGAGGGAGAAATGAGAGTAAAACAGTATTGCTGGAAAAAGGAAAGGGGAGTGGAGGTATAAATGAGAGTAAAACAGTATTCCTGGAAAAGGGAAAGAGAGTGGAGGGAGAAATGAGATTAAAACAGTATTGCTGGAAAAAGAAAAGGGGAGTGGGGGTAGAAATGAGAATAAAACAGTATTCCTGGAATAAGGAAAGGGGAGTGGAGCTATAAATGAGAGTAAAACAGTATTCCTGGAAAAAGGAAAGGGGAGTGGAGGTATAAATGAGAATAAAACAGTATTCCTGGAAAAAGGAAAGGGGAGTGGAGGTAGAAATGAGAGCAAAAGGGATTGGAGATAGAAATGAGTCTAAAACAGTATTGCTATGAAAAGGAAATGGGAGTGGAGGTATAAATGAGAGTAAAACAGTATTGCTGGAAAAAGGAAAGGGGAGTGGAGGCATAAATGAGTCTAAAACAGTATTCCTGGAAAAGGGAAAGAGAGTGGAGGGAGAAATGAGATTAAAACAGTATTGCTGGAAAAAGGAAAGGGGAGTGGAGGTAGAAATGAGAGTAAAACAGTATTCCTGGAAAAGGGAAAGAGAGTGGAGGGAGAAATGAGATTAAAACAGTATTGCTGGAAAAAGGAAAGGGAAGTGGGGGTAGAAATGAGAGTAAAACAGCATTCCTGGAAAAAGGAAAGGGTGGTGGAGCTATAAATGAGAGTAAAACAGTATTGCTAGAAAAAGGAAAGGGGAGTGGAGGTATAAATGAGATTAAAACAGTATTGCTGGAAAAAGGAAAGGGGAGCAGAGGTATAAATGAGAGTAAAACAGTATTGCTGGAAAAAGGAAAGGGGAGTGGAGGTATAAATGAGAGTAAAACAGCATTCCTGGAAAAAGAAAAGGGGAGTGGAGGTATAAATGAGAGTAAAGCAGCATTCCTCGAAAAAGAAAAGGGGAGTGGAGGTAGAAATGAGATTAAAACAGTATTCCTGGAAAAGGGAAAGAGAGTGGGGGGAGAAATGAGATTAAAACAGTATTGCTAGAAAAAGGAAAGGGGAGTGGAGGTATAAATGAGAGTAAAACAGTATTCCTGGAAAAGGGAAAGAGAGTGGAGGGAGAAATGAGATTAAAACAGTATTGCTGGAAAAAGGAAAGGGGAGTGGAGGTATAAATGAGAGTAAAACAGTATTCCTGGAAAAGGGAAAGAGAGTGGAGGGAGAAATGAGAATAAAACAGTACTGCTGGAAAAAGGAAAGGGGAGTGGAGGCAGAAATGAGAGCAAAAGGGAGTGGAGGTAGAAATGAGTCTAAAACAGTATTGCTAGAAAAAGGAAAGGGGAGTGGAGGTAGAAATGAGAGCAAAACTATTCCTGGAAAAAGAAAAGGGGAGTGGAGGTAGAAATGGGAATAAACAAGCATTCCAGGAAAAAGGAAAGGGGAGTGGAGGTAGAAATGAGAGATAAACAGTATTCCTGGAAAAAGGAAAGGGGAGTGGAGCTATAAATGAGAGTAAAACAGTATTCCTGGAAAAAGGAAAGAGAGTGGAGGTAGAAATGAGAATAAAACAGCATTCCTGGAAAAAGAAAATGGGAGTGGAGGTAGAAATGAGAGTAAAACAGTATTGCTGGAAAAAGGAAAGGGGAGTGGAGGTAGAAATGAGAGTAAAACAGCATTGCTGGAAAAGGAAAAGGGGAGTGGGGGGTATAAATGAGAATAAAACAGCATTCCTGGAAAAAGGAAAGGGGAGTGGGGGTATAAATGAGAATAAAACAGTATTCCTGGAAAAAGGAAAGGGGAGTGGGGTAGAAATGAGAATAAAACAGTATTCCTGGAAAAAAGGACAGGGGAGTGGAGCTATAAATGAGAGTAAAACAGTATTGCTGGAAAAGGAAAGGGGAGTGGAGGTAGAAATGAGAGTAAAACAGCATTGCTGGAAAAGGAAAAGGGGAGTGGGGGGTATAAATGAGAATAAAACAGCATTCCTGGAAAAAGGAAAGGGGAGTGGGGGTAGAAATGAGAGTAAAACAGTATTGCTGGAAAATGGAAAGGGAAATGGGGGTAGAAATGAGAGTAAAACAGCATTCCTGGAAAAAGGAAAGGGGAGTGGAGCTATAAATGAGAGTAAAACAGTATTGCTAGAAAAAGGAAAGGGGAGTGGAGGTAGAAATGAGAGTAATACAGTATTGCTGGAAAAAGGAAAGGGGAGTGGAGGTAGAAATGAGAGTAAAACAATATTCCTGGAAAAAGGAAAGGGGAGTGAGGGTATAAATGAGTAAAACAATATTCCTGGAAAAAGGAAAGGGGAGTGGGGTATAAATGAGAGTAAAACAGTATTCCTGGAAAAGAAAAGGGGAGTGGGGGTAGAAATGAGAATGAAACAGTATTCCTGGAAAAAGGAAAGGGGAGTGGGGGTATAAATGAGAGTAAAACAGTATTGCTAGAAAAAGGAAAGGGGAGTGGAGGTAGAAATGAGAGTAAAACAATATTCCTGGAAAAAGGAAAGGGGAGTGGGGGTAGAAATGAGAATAAAACAGCATTCCTGGAAAAAGGAAAGGGGAGTGGAGCTATAAATGAGAATAAAACAGTATTGCTAGAAAAAGGAAAGGGGAGTGGAGGTAGAAATGAGAGTAATACAGTATTGCTGGAAAAAGGAAAGGGGAGTGGAGGTAGAAATGAGAGTAAAACAGTATTGCTAGAAAAAGGAAAGGGGAGTGGAGGTAGAAATGAGAGTAAAACAATATTCCTGGAAAAAGGAAAGGGGAGTGGGGGTATAAATGAGAGTAAAACAATATTCCTGGAAAAAGGAAAGGGGAGTAGGGGTATAAATGAGAGTAAAACAGTATTGCTAGAAAAAGGAAAGGGGAGTGGAGGTAGAAATGAGATTAAAACAGTATTGCTGGAAAAAGGAAAGGGGAGTGGAGGTAGAAATGAGAGTAAAACAGTATTGCTAGAAAAAGGAAAGGGGAGTGGAGCTATAAATGAGAGTAAAACAGTATTCCTGGAAAAAGAAAAGGGGAGTGGGGGTAGAAATGAGAATAAAACAGTATTCCTGGAAAAAGGAAAGGGGAGTGGGGGTAGAAATGAGAGTAAAACAGTATTGCTAGAAAAAGGAAAGGGGAGTGGAGGTAGAAATGAGAGTAAAACAATATTCCTGGAAAAAGGAAAGGGGAGCGGGGGTATAAATGAGAGTAAAACAGTATTGCTAGAAAAAGGAAAGGGGAGTGGAGGTAGAAATGAGAGTAAAACAGCATTCCTGGAAAAAGGAAAGGGGAGTGGAGGTAGAAATGAGATTAAAACAGTATTGCTGGAAAAAGGAAAGGGAAGTGGGGGTAGAAATGAGAGTAAAACAGCATTCCTGGAAAAAGGAAAGGGAGGTGGAGCTATAAATGAGAGTAAAACAGTATTGCTAGAAAAAGGAAAGGGGAGTGGAGGTAGAAATGAGAGTAAAACAGTATTGCTAGAAAAAGGAAAGGGGAGTGGAGCTATAAATGAGAGTAAAACAGTATTGCTAGAAAAAGGAAAGGGGAGTGGAGGTAGAAATGAGAGTAAAACAATATTGCTGGAAAAAGAAAAGGGGAGTGGAGGTAGAAATGAGAGTAAAACAGTATTGCTGGAAAAAGGAAAGGGGAGTGGGGGTATAAATGAGAGTAAAACAGTATTCCTGGAAAAAGGAAAGGGGAGTGGGGGTAGAAATGAGAATAAAACAGTTTTGTTAGAAAAAGGAAAGGGGAGTGGAGCTATAAATGAGAGTAAAACAGTATTTCTAGAAAAAGGAAAGGGGAGTGGGGGTAGAAATGAGAATAAAACAGTATTGCTAGAAAAAGGAAAGGGGAGTGGAGGTATAAATGAGAATAAAACAGCATTCCTGGAAAAGGAAAGGGGAGTGGAGCTATAAATGAGAGTAAAACAGTATTCCTGGAAAAAGGAAAGGGGAGTGGGGGTAGAAATGAGAATAAAACAGTATTGCTATAAAAAAGGAAAGGGGAGTGGAGGTATAAATGAGAATAAAACAGCATTCCTGGAAAAAGGAAAGGGGAGTGGAGGTATAAATGAGAGTAAAACAGTATTCCTGGAAAAAGGAAAGGGGAGTGGGGGTAGAAATGAGAATAAAACAGTATTGCTAGAAAAAGGAAAGGGGAGTGGAGGTATAAATAAGAATAAAACAGCATTCCTGGAAAAAGGAAAGGGGAGTGGAGCTATAAATGAGAGTAAAACAGTATTGCTGGAAAAAGGAAGGGGGAGTGGGGGTAGAAATGCGAATAAAACAGCATTGATAGAAAAAGGAAAGGGGAGTGGAGCTATCAATGAGAGTAAAACAGTATTGCTAGAAAAAGGAAAGGGGAGTGGAGGTAGAAATGAGAGTAAAACAGTATTGCTAGAAAAAGGAAAGGGGAGTGGAGGTAGAAATGAGAGTAAAACAGTATTGCAAGAAAAAGGAAAGGGGAGTGGAGCTATAAATGAGAGTAAAACAGTATTCCTGGAAAAAGGAAAGGGGAGTGGGGGTAGAAATGAGAATAAAACAGTATTGCTGGAAAAAGGAAAGGGGAGTGGAGCTATAAATGAGGATAAAACAGCATTCCTGGGAAAAGGAAAGGGGAGTGGAGCTATAAATGAGAGTAAAACAGTATTCCTGGAAAAAGAAAAGGGGAGTGGGGGTAGAAATGAGAATAAAACAGTATTCCTGGAAAAAGGAAAGGGGAGTGGGGGTATAAATGAGAATAAAACAGCATTCCTGGAAAAAGGAAAGGGGAGTGGGGGAAGAAATGAGAGTAAAACAGCATTCCTGGAAAAAGAAAAGGGGAGTGGATGTATAAATGAGAGTAAAACAGCATTCCTGGAAAAAGGAAAGGGGGTGTGGAGCCATAAATGAGAGTAAAACAGTATTCCTGTGAAAAGGAAAGGGGAGTGGGGGTAGAAATGAGAATAAAACAGCATTCCTGGAAAAAAGAAAGGGGAGTGGAGCTATAAATGAGAGTAAAACAGTCTTGCTGGAAAAAGGAAAGGGAAGTGGGGGTAGAAATGAAAATAAAACAGCATTCCTGGAAAAAGGAAAGTGGGGTGGAGGTATAAATGAGAATAAAACAGTATTGCTGGAAAAGGGAAAGGGGAGTGGGGGTAGAAATGAGGGTAAAACAGCATTCCTGGAAAAAGGAAAGGGGAGTGGAGCTCTAAATGAGAGTAAACAGTATTGCTGGAAAAAGGAAAGGGGAGTGGGGGTAGAAATGAGAATAAAACAGTATTGCTGGAAAAAGGAAAGGGGAGTGGGGGTATAAATGAGAATAAAACAGCATTCCTGGAAAAAGGAAAGGGGAGTGGGGGTAGAAATGAGAATAAAACAGCATTCCTGGAAAAAGGAAAGGGCTGTGGGGGTAGAAATGAGAGTAAAACAGTATTGCTGGAAAAAGGAAAGGGGAGTGGAGGTATAAATGAGAGTAAAACAGCATTCCTGGAAAAAGAAAAGGGGAGTGGAGGGAGAAATGAGAGTAAAACAGTATTGCTGGAAAAAGGAAAGGGGAGTGGAGGTAGAAATGAGAGTAAAACAGTATTGCTGGAAAAAGAAAAGAAGAGTGGAGGTAGAAATGAGTCTAAAACAGTATTGCTAGAAAAAGGAAAGGGGAGTGGGGGTAGAAATGAGAGTAAAACTATTCCTGGAAAAAGGAAAAGGGAGTGGGGGTAGAAATGAGAGCAAAACTATTCCTGGAAAAAGGAAAGGGGAGTGGGGGTAGAAATGAGAGCAAAACTATTCCTGGAAAAAGGAAAGGGGAGTGGAGGTAGAAATGAGTCTAAAACAGTATTGCTAGAAAAAGGAAAGGGGAGTGGGGGTATAAATGAGAGTAAAACAGTATTGCTGGAAAAAGGAAAGGGGAGTGGAGGTAGAAATGAGAGTAAAACAGTATTCCTGGAAAAAGAAAAGGGGAGTGGAGGTAGAAATGAGAGTAAAACAGCATTCCTGGAAAAAGAAAAGGGGAGTGGAGGTAGAAATGAAAGTAAAACAGTATTGCTGGAAAAAGAAAAGAAGAGTGGAGGTAGAAATGAGAGTAAAACAGTATTCCTGGAAAAAGGAAAGGGGAGTGGAGGTAGAAATGAGAATAAAACAGTATTCCTGGAAAAAGAAAAGGGGAGTGGAGGTAGAAATGAGAGTAAAACAGTATTGCTGGAAAAAGGAAAGGGGAGTGGGGGTAGAAAAGAGAGTAAAACAGCATTCCTGGAAAAATAAAAGGGGAGTGGAGGTAGAAATGAAAGTAAAACAGCATTCCTGGAAAAAGAAAAGGGGAGTGGAGGTAGAAATGAGTCTAAAACAGTATTGCTAGAAAAAGGAAAGGGGAGTGGGGGTATAAATGAGAGAAAAACTATTCCTGGAAAAAGAAAAGAGAGTGGAGGTAGAAATGAGAGTAAAACAGTATTCCTGGAATAAGGAAAGGGGAGTGGAGCTATAAATGAGAGTAAAACAGTATTCCTGGAAAAAGGAAAGGGGAGTGGAGGTATAAATGAGAATAAAACAGTATTCCTGGAAAAAGAAAAGGGGAGTGGAGGTAGAAATGAGAGTAAAACAGTATTGCTGGAAAAAGGAAAGGGGAGTGGAGGCATAAATGAGAGTAAAACAGCATTCCTAGAAAAAGAAAAGGGGAGTGGAGGGAGAAATGAGAGTAAAACAGCATTCCTAGAAAAAGAAAAGGGGAGTGGAGGGAGAAATGAGAGTAAAACAGTATTGCTGGAAAAAGGAAAGGGGAGTGGAGGTATAAATGAGAGTAAAACAGTATTCCTGGAAAAGGGAAAGAGAGTGGAGGGAGAAATGAGATTAAAACAGTATTGCTGGAAAAAGAAAAGGGGAGTGGGGGTAGAAATGAGAATAAAACAGTATTCCTGGAATAAGGAAAGGGGAGTGGAGCTATAAATGAGAGTAAAACAGTATTCCTGGAGAAAGGAAAGGGGAGTGGAGGTATAAATGAGAATAAAACAGTATTCCTGGAAAAAGGAAAGGGGAGTGGAGGTAGAAATGAGAGCAAAAGGGAGTGGAGGTAGAAATGAGTCTAAAACAGTATTGCTATGAAAAGGAAAGGGGAGTGGAGGTATAAATGAGAGTAAAACAGTATTGCTGGAAAAAGGAAAGGGGAGTGGAGGCATAAATGAGTCTAAAACAGTATTCCTGGAAAAGGGAAAGAGAGTGGAGGGAGAAATGAGTCTAAAACAGTATTGCTGGAAAAAGGAAAGGGGAGTGGAGGTAGAAATGAGAGTAAAACAGTATTGCTGGAAAAAGAAAAGAAGAGTGGAGGTAGAAATGAGAGTAAAACAGTATTCCTGGAAAAAGGAAAGGGGAGTGGAGGTAGAAATGAGAATAAAACAGTATTCCTGGAAAAAGAAAAGGGGAGTGGAGGTAGAAATGAGAGTAAAACAGTATTGCTGGAAAAAGGAAAGGGGAGTGGAGGGAGAAATGAGAGTAAAACAGTATTGCTGGAAAAAGGAAAGGGGAGTGGAGCTATAAATGAGAGTAAAACAGTATTCCTGGAAAAAGGAAAGGGGAGTGGAGGTATAAATGAGAGTAAAACAGTATTCCTGGAAAAAGGAAAGGGGAGTGGAGGTATAAATGAGAATAAAACAGTATTCCTGGAAAAAGAAAAGGGGAGTGGAGGTAGAAATGAGAGTAAAACAGTATTGCTGGAAAAAGGAAAGGGGAGTGGAGGCATAAATGAGAGTAAAACAGCATTCCTAGAAAAAGAAAAGGGGAGTGGAGGGAGAAATGAGAGTAAAACAGTATTGCTGGAAAAAGGAAAGGGGAGTGGAGCTATAAATGAGAGTAAAACAGTATTGCTAGAAAAAGGAAAGGGGAGTGGAGGTAGAAATGAGAGTAATACAGTATTGCTGGAAAAAGGAAAGGGGAGTGGAGGTAGAAATGAGAGTAAAACAATATTCCTGGAAAAAGGAAAGGGGAGTGAGGGTATAAATGAGTAAAACAATATTCCTGGAAAAAGGAAAGGGGAGTGGGGTATAAATGAGAGTAAAACAGTATTCCTGGAAAAAGGAAAGGGGAGTGGGGGTATAAATGAGAGTAAAACAGTATTGCTAGAAAAAGGAAAGGGGAGTGGAGGTAGAAATGAGAGTAAAACAATATTCCTGGAAAAAGGAAAGGGGAGTGGGGGTAGAAATGAGAATAAAACAGCATTCCTGGAAAAAGGAAAGGGGAGTGGACCTATAAATGAGAATAAAACAGTATTGCTAGAAAAAGGAAAGGGGAGTGGAGGTAGAAATGAGAGTAATACAGTATTGCTGGAAAAAGGAAAGGGGAGTGGAGGTAGAAATGAGAGTAAAACAGTATTGCTAGAAAAAGGAAAGGGGAGTGGAGGTAGAAATGAGAGTAAAACAATATTCCTGGAAAAAGGAAAGGGGAGTGGGGGTATAAATGAGAGTAAAACAATATTCCTGGAAAAAGGAAAGGGGAGTAGGGGTATAAATGAGAGTAAAACAGTATTGCTAGAAAAAGGAAAGGGGAGTGGAGGTAGAAATGAGATTAAAACAGTATTGCTGGAAAAAGGAAAGGGGAGTGGAGGTAGAAATGAGAGTAAAACAGTATTGCTAGAAAAAGGAAAGGGGAGTGGAGCTATAAATGAGAGTAAAACAGTATTCCTGGAAAAAGAAAAGGGGAGTGGGGGTAGAAATGAGAATAAAACAGTATTCCTGGAAAAAGGAAAGGGGAGTGGGGGTAGAAATGAGAGTAAAACAGTATTGCTAGAAAAAGGAAAGGGGAGTGGAGGTAGAAATGAGAGTAAAACAATATTCCTGGAAAAAGGAAAGGGGAGCGGGGGTATAAATGAGAGTAAAACAGTATTGCTAGAAAAAGGAAAGGGGAGTGGAGGTAGAAATGAGAGTAAAACAGCATTCCTGGAAAAAGGAAAGGGGAGTGGAGGTAGAAATGAGATTAAAACAGTATTGCTGGAAAAAGGAAAGGGAAGTGGGGGTAGAAATGAGAGTAAAACAGCATTCCTGGAAAAAGGAAAGGGAGGTGGAGCTATAAATGAGAGTAAAACAGTATTGCTAGAAAAAGGAAAGGGGAGTGGAGGTAGAAATGAGAGTAAAACAGTATTGCTAGAAAAAGGAAAGGGGAGTGGGGGTATAAATGAGAGTAAAACAGTATTGCTGGAAAAAGGAAAGGGGAGTGGAGGTAGAAATGAGAGTAAAACAGTATTCCTGGAAAAAGAAAAGGGGAGTGGAGGTAGAAATGAGAGTAAAACAGCATTCCTGGAAAAAGAAAAGGGGAGTGGAGGTAGAAGTGAAAGTAAAACAGTATTGCTGGAAAAAGAAAAGAAGAGTGGAGGTAGAAATGAGAGTAAAACAGTATTCCTGGAAAAAGGAAAGGGGAGTGGAGGTAGAAATGAGAATAAAACAGTATTCCTGGAAAAAGAAAAGGGGAGTGGAGGTAGAAATGAGAGTAAAACAGTATTGCTGGAAAAAGGAAAGGGGAGTGGGGGTAGAAAAGAGAGTAAAACAGCATTCCTGGAAAAATAAAAGGGGAGTGGAGGTAGAAATGAAAGTAAAACAGCATTCCTGGAAAAAGAAAAGGGGAGTGGAGGTAGAAATGAGTCTAAAACAGTATTGCTAGAAAAAGGAAAGGGGAGTGGGGGTATAAATGAGAGAAAAACTATTCCTGGAAAAAGAAAAGAGAGTGGAGGTAGAAATGAGAGTAAAACAGTATTCCTGGAATAAGGAAAGGGGAGTGGAGCTATAAATGAGAGTAAAACAGTATTCCTGGAAAAAGGAAAGGGGAGTGGAGGTATAAATGAGAATAAAACAGTATTCCTGGAAAAAGAAAAGGGGAGTGGAGGTAGAAATGAGAGTAAAACAGTATTGCTGGAAAAAGGAAAGGGGAGTGGAGGCATAAATGAGAGTAAAACAGCATTCCTAGAAAAAGAAAAGGGGAGTGGAGGGAGAAATGAGAGTAAAACAGCATTCCTAGAAAAAGAAAAGGGGAGTGGAGGGAGAAATGAGAGTAAAACAGTATTGCTGGAAAAAGGAAAGGGGAGTGGAGGTATAAATGAGAGTAAAACAGTATTCCTGGAAAAGGGAAAGAGAGTGGAGGGAGAAATGAGATTAAAACAGTATTGCTGGAAAAAGAAAAGGGGAGTGGGGGTAGAAATGAGAATAAAACAGTATTCCTGGAATAAGGAAAGGGGAGTGGAGCTATAAATGAGAGTAAAACAGTATTCCTGGAAAAAGGAAAGGGGAGTGGAGGTATAAATGAGAATAAAACAGTATTCCTGGAAAAAGGAAAGGGGAGTGGAGGTAGAAATGAGAGCAAAAGGGAGTGGAGGTAGAAATGAGTCTAAAACAGTATTGCTATGAAAAGGAAAGGGGAGTGGAGGTATAAATGAGAGTAAAACAGTATTGCTGGAAAAAGGAAAGGGGAGTGGAGGCATAAATGAGTCTAAAACAGTATTCCTGGAAAAGGGAAAGAGAGTGGAGGGAGAAATGAGTCTAAAACAGTATTGCTGGAAAAAGGAAAGGGGAGTGGAGGTAGAAATGAGAGTAAAACAGTATTGCTGGAAAAAGAAAAGAAGAGTGGAGGTAGAAATGAGAGTAAAACAGTATTCCTGGAAAAAGGAAAGGGGAGTGGAGGTAGAAATGAGAATAAAACAGTATTCCTGGAAAAAGAAAAGGGGAGTGGAGGTAGAAATGAGAGTAAAACAGTATTGCTGGAAAAAGGAAAGGGGAGTGGGGGTAGAAATGAGAGTAAAACAGCATTCCTGGAAAAAGAAAAGGGGAGTGGAGGTAGAAATGAGTCTAAAACAGTATTGCTAGAAAAAGGAAAGGGGAGTGGGGGTAGAAATGAGAGAAAAACGATTCCTGGAAAAACAAAAGAGAGTGGAGGTAGAAATGAGAGTAAAACAGTATTCCTGGAATAAGGAAAGGGGAGTGGAGCTATAAATGAGAGTAAAACAGTATTCCTGGAAAAAGGAAAGGGGAGTGGAGGTATAAATGAGAATAAAACAGTATTCCTGGAAAAAGAAAAGGGGAGTGGAGGTAGAAATGAGAGTAAAACAGTATTGCTGGAAAAAGGAAAGGGGAGTGGAGGCATAAATGAGAGTAAAACAGCATTCCTAGAAAAAGAAAAGGGGAGTGGAGGGAGAAATGAGAGTAAAACAGTATTGCTGGAAAAAGGAAAGGGGAGTGGAGCTATAAATGAGAGTAAAACAGTATTGCTAGAAAAAGGAAAGGGGAGTGGAGGTAGAAATGAGAGTAATACAGTATTGCTGGAAAAAGGAAAGGGGAGTGGAGGTAGAAATGAGAGTAAAACAATATTCCTGGAAAAAGGAAAGGGGAGTGAGGGTATAAATGAGTAAAACAATATTCCTGGAAAAAGGAAAGGGGAGTGGGGTATAAATGAGAGTAAAACAGTATTCCTGGAAAAAGGAAAGGGGAGTGGGGGTATAAATGAGAGTAAAACAGTATTGCTAGAAAAAGGAAAGGGGAGTGGAGGTAGAAATGAGAGTAAAACAATATTCCTGGAAAAAGGAAAGGGGAGTGGGGGTAGAAATGAGAATAAAACAGCATTCCTGGAAAAAGGAAAGGGGAGTGGAGCTATAAATGAGAATAAAACAGTATTGCTAGAAAAAGGAAAGGGGAGTGGAGGTAGAAATGAGAGTAATACAGTATTGCTGGAAAAAGGAAAGGGGAGTGGAGGTAGAAATGAGAGTAAAACAGTATTGCTAGAAAAAGGAAAGGGGAGTGGAGGTAGAAATGAGAGTAAAACAATATTCCTGGAAAAAGGAAAGGGGAGTGGGGGTATAAATGAGAGTAAAACAATATTCCTGGAAAAAGGAAAGGGGAGTAGGGGTATAAATGAGAGTAAAACAGTATTGCTAGAAAAAGGAAAGGGGAGTGGAGGTAGAAATGAGATTAAAACAGTATTGCTGGAAAAAGGAAAGGGGAGTGGAGGTAGAAATGAGAGTAAAACAGTATTGCTAGAAAAAGGAAAGGGGAGTGGAGCTATAAATGAGAGTAAAACAGTATTCCTGGAAAAAGAAAAGGGGAGTGGGGGTAGAAATGGGAATAAAACAGTATTCCTGGAAAAAGGAAAGGGGAGTGGGGGTAGAAATGAGAGTAAAACAGTATTGCTAGAAAAAGGAAAGGGGAGTGGAGGTAGAAATGAGAGTAAAACAATATTCCTGGAAAAAGGAAAGGGGAGCGGGGGTATAAATGAGAGTAAAACAGTATTGCTAGAAAAAGGAAAGGGGAGTGGAGGTAGAAATGAGAGTAAAACAGCATTCCTGGAAAAAGGAAAGGGGAGTGGAGGTAGAAATGAGATTAAAACAGTATTGCTGGAAAAAGGAAAGGGAAGTGGGGGTAGAAATGAGAGTAAAACAGCATTCCTGGAAAAAGGAAAGGGAGGTGGAGCTATAAATGAGAGTAAAACAGTATTGCTAGAAAAAGGAAAGGGGAGTGGAGGTAGAAATGAGAGTAAAACAGTATTGCTAGAAAAAGGAAAGGGGAGTGGAGCTATAAATGAGAGTAAAACAGTATTGCTAGAAAAAGGAAAGGGGAGTGGAGGTAGAAATGAGAGTAAAACAGCATTGCTGGAAAAGGAAAAGGGGAGTGGGGGGTATAAATGAGAATAAAACAGCATTCCTGGAAAAAGGAAAGGGGAGTGGGGGTATAAATGAGAATAAAACAGTATTCCTGGAAAAAGAAAAGAAGAGTGGAGGTAGAAATGAGAGTAAAACAGTATTCCTGGAAAAAGGAAAGGGGAGTGGAGGTAGAAATGAGAATAAAACAGTATTCCTGGAAAAAGAAAAGGGGAGTGGAGGTAGAAATGAGAGTAAAACAGTATTGCTGGAAAAAGGAAAGGGGAGTGGGGGTAGAAATGAGAGTAAAACAGCATTCCTGGAAAAAGAAAAGGGGAGTGGAGGTAGAAATGAGTCTAAAACAGTATTGCTAGAAAAAGGAAAGGGGAGTGGGGGTAGAAATGAGAGAAAAACTATTCCTGGAAAAACAAAAGAGAGTGGAGGTAGAAATGAGAGTAAAACAGTATTCCTGGAATAAGGAAAGGGGAGTGGAGCTATAAATGAGAGTAAAACAGTATTCCTGGAAAAAGGAAAGGGGAGTGGAGGTATAAATGAGAATAAAACTATTCCTGGAAAAAGAAAAGGGGAGTGGAGGTAGAAATGAGAGTAAAACAGTATTGCTGGAAAAAGGAAAGGGGAGTGGAGGCATAAATGAGAGTAAAACAGCATTCCTAGGAAAAGAAAAGGGGAGTGGAGGGAGAAATGAGAGTAAAACAGTATTGCTGGAAAAAGGAAAGGGGAGTGGAGCTATAAATGAGAGTAAAACAGTATTGCTAGAAAAAGGAAAGGGGAGTGGAGGTAGAAATGAGAGTAATACAGTATTGCTGGAAAAAGGAAAGGGGAGTGGAGGTAGAAATGAGAGTAAAACAATATTCCTGGAAAAAGGAAAGGGGAGTGAGGGTATAAATGAGTAAAACAATATTCCTGGAAAAAGGAAAGGGGAGTGGGGTATAAATGAGAGTAAAACAGTATTCCTGGAAAAAGGAAAGGGGAGTGGGGGTATAAATGAGAGTAAAACAGTATTGCTAGAAAAAGGAAAGGGGAGTGGAGGTAGAAATGAGAGTAAAACAATATTCCTGGAAAAAGGAAAGGGGAGTGGGGGTAGAAATGAGAATAAAACAGCATTCCTGGAAAAAGGAAAGGGGAGTGGAGCTATAAATGAGAATAAAACAGTATTGCTAGAAAAAGGAAAGGGGAGTGGAGGTAGAAATGAGAGTAATACAGTATTGCTGGAAAAAGGAAAGGGGAGTGGAGGTAGAAATGAGAGTAAAACAGTATTGCTAGAAAAAGGAAAGGGGAGTGGAGGTAGAAATGAGAGTAAAACAATATTCCTGGAAAAAGGAAAGGGGAGTGGGGGTATAAATGAGAGTAAAACAATATTCCTGGAAAAAGGAAAGGGGAGTAGGGGTATAAATGAGAGTAAAACAGTATTGCTAGAAAAAGGAAAGGGGAGTGGAGGTAGAAATGAGATTAAAACAGTATTGCTGGAAAAAGGAAAGGGGAGTGGAGGTAGAAATGAGAGTAAAACAGTATTGCTAGAAAAAGGAAAGGGGAGTGGAGCTATAAATGAGAGTAAAACAGTATTCCTGGAAAAAGAAAAGGGGAGTGGGGGTAGAAATGGGAATAAAACAGTATTCCTGGAAAAAGGAAAGGGGAGTGGGGGTAGAAATGAGAGTAAAACAGTATTGCTAGAAAAAGGAAAGGGGAGTGGAGGTAGAAATGAGAGTAAAACAATATTCCTGGAAAAAGGAAAGGGGAGCGGGGGTATAAATGAGAGTAAAACAGTATTGCTAGAAAAAGGAAAGGGGAGTGGAGGTAGAAATGAGAGTAAAACAGCATTCCTGGAAAAAGGAAAGGGGAGTGGAGGTAGAAATGAGATTAAAACAGTATTGCTGGAAAAAGGAAAGGGAAGTGGGGGTAGAAATGAGAGTAAAACAGCATTCCTGGAAAAAGGAAAGGGAGGTGGAGCTATAAATGAGAGTAAAACAGTATTGCTAGAAAAAGGAAAGGGGAGTGGAGGTAGAAATGAGAGTAAAACAGTATTGCTAGAAAAAGGAAAGGGGAGTGGAGCTATAAATGAGAGTAAAACAGTATTGCTAGAAAAAGGAAAGGGGAGTGGAGGTAGAAATGAGAGTAAAACAATATTGCTGGAAAAAGAAAAGGGGAGTGGAGGTAGAAATGAGAGTAAAACAGTATTGTTGGAAAAAGGAAAGGGGAGTGGGGGTATAAATGAGAGTAAAACAGTATTCCTGGAAAAAGGAAAGGGGAGTGGGGGTAGAAATGAGAATAAAACAGTTTTGTTAGAAAAAGGAAAGGGGAGTGGAGCTATAAATGAGAGTAAAACAGTATTGCTAGAAAAAGGAAAGGGGAGTGGAGGTAGAAATGAGAGTAAAACAATATTGCTGGAAAAAGAAAAGGGGAGTGGAGGTAGAAATGAGAGTAAAACAGTATTGCTGGAAAAAGGAAAGGGGAGTGGGGGGTATAAATGAGAGTAAAACAGTATTGCTAGAAAAATGAAAGGGGAGTGGAGGTAGAAATGAGAGTAAAACAATATTCCTGGAAAAAGGAAAGGGGAGTGGGGGGTATAAATGAGAGTAAAACAGTATTGCTAGAAAAATGAAAGGGGAGTGGAGGTAGAAATGAGAGTAAAACAGTATTGCTGGAAAAAGGAAAGGGGAGTGGAGGTAGAAATGAGAGTAAAACAGTATTGCTAGAAAAAGGAAAGGGGAGTGGAGCTATAAATGAGAGTAAAACAGTATTGCTAGAAAAAGGAAAGGGGAGTGGAGGTAGAAATGAGAGTAAAACAATATTGCTGGAAAAAGAAAAGGGGAGTGGAGGTAGAAATGAGAGTAAAACAGTATTGCTGGAAAAAGGAAAGGGGAGTGCGGGTATAAATGAGAGTAAAACAGTATTCCTGGAAAAAGGAAAGGGGAGTGGGGGTAGAAATGAGAATAAAACAGTTTTGTTAGAAAAAGGAAAGGGGAGTGGAGCTATAAATGAGAGTAAAACAGGATTTCTAGAAAAAGGAAAGGGGAGTGGGGGTAGAAATGAGAATAAAACAGTATTGCTAGAAAAAGGAAAGGGGAGTGGAGGTATAAATGAGAATAAAACAGCATTCCTGGAAAAGGAAAGGGGAGTGGAGCTATAAATGAGAGTAAAATAGTATTCCTGGAAAAAGGAAAGGGGAGTGGGGGTAGAAATGAGAATAAAACAGTATTGCTATAAAAAAGGAAAGGGGAGTGGAGGTATAAATGAGAATAAAACAGCATTCCTGGAAAAAGGAAAGGGGAGTGGAGGTATAAATGAGAGTAAAACAGTATTCCTGGAAAAAAGGAAAGGGGAGTGGGGGTAGAAATGAGAATAAAACAGTATTGCGAGAAAAAGGAAAGGGGAGTGGAGGTATAAATAAGAATAAAACAGCATTCCTGGAAAAAGGAAAGGGGAGTGGAGCTATAAATGAGAGTAAAACAGTATTGCTGGAAAAAGGAAGGGGGAGTGGGGGTAGAAATGAGAATAAAACAGCATTGATAGAAAAAGGAAAGGGGAGTGGAGCTATCAATGAGAGTAAAACAGTATTGCTAGAAAAAGGAAAGGGGAGTGGAGGTAGAAATGAGAGTAAAACAGTATTGCTAGAAAAAGGAAAGGGGAGTGGAGGTAGAAATGAGAGTAAAACAGTATTGCAAGAAAAAGGAAAGGGGAGTGGAGCTATAAATGAGAGTAAAACAGTATTCCTGGAAAAAGGAAAGGGGAGTGGGGGTAGAAATGAGAATAAAACAGTATTGCTGGAAAAAGGAAAGGGGAGTGGAGCTATAAATGAGGATAAAACAGCATTCCTGGGAAAAGGAAAGGGGAGTGGAGCTATAAATGAGAGTAAAACAGTATTCCTGGAAAAAGAAAAGGGGAGTGGGGGTAGAAATGAGAATAAAACAGTATTCCTGGAAAAAGGAAAGGGGAGTGGGGGTATAAATGAGAATAAAACAGCATTCCTGGAAAAAGGAAAGGGGAGTGGGGGTAGAAATGAGAGTAAAACAGCATTCCTGGAAAAAGAAAAGGGGAGTGGATGTATAAATGAGAGTAAAACAGCATTCCTGGAAAAAGGAAAGGGGGTGTGGAGCCATAAATGAGAGTAAAACAGTATTCCTGTGAAAAGGAAAGGGGAGTGGGGGTAGAAATGAGAATAAAACAGCATTCCTGGAAAAAAGAAAGGGGAGTGGAGCTATAAATGAGAGTAAAACAGTCTTGCTGGAAAAAGGAAAGGGAAGTGGGGGTAGAAATGAAAATAAAACAGCATTCCTGGAAAAAGGAAAGGGGGGTGGAGGTATAAATGAGAATAAAACAGTATTGCTGGAAAAGGGAAAGGGGAGTGGGGGTAGAAATGAGGGTAAAACAGCATTCCTGGAAAAAGGAAAGGGGAGTGGAGCTCTAAATGAGAGTAAACAGTATTGCTGGAAAAAGGAAAGGGGAGTGGGGGTAGAAATGAGAATAAAACAGTATTGCTGGAAAAAGGAAAGGGGAGTGGGGGTATAAATGAGAATAAAACAGCATTCCTGGAAAAAGGAAAGGGGAGTGGGGGTAGAAATGAGAATAAAACAGCATTCCTGGAAAAAGGAAAGGGCTGTGGGGGTAGAAATGAGAGTAAAACAGTATTGCTGGAAAAAGTAAAGGGGAGTGGAGGGAGAAATGAGAGTAAAACAGTATTGCTGGAAAAAGAAAAGAAGAGTGGAGGTAGAAATGAGTCTAAAACAGTATTGCTAGAAAAAGGAAAGGGGAGTGGGGGTAGAAATGAGAGTAAAACTATTCCTGGAAAAAGGAAAAGGGAGTGGGGGTAGAAATGAGAGCAAAACTATTCCTGGAAAAAGGAAAGGGGAGTGGGGGTAGAAATGAGAGCAAAACTATTCCTGGAAAAAGGAAAGGGGAGTGGAGGTAGAAATGAGTCTAAAACAGTATTGCTAGAAAAAGGAAAGGGGAGTGGGGGTATAAATGAGAGTAAAACAGTATTGCTGGAAAAAGGAAAGGGGAGTGGAGGTAGAAATGAGAGTAAAACAGTATTCCTGGAAAAAGAAAAGGGGAGTGGAGGTAGAAATGAGAGTAAAACAGCATTCCTGGAAAAAGAAAAGGGGAGTGGAGGTAGAAATGAAAGTAAAACAGTATTCCTGGAAAAAGGAAAGGGGAGTGGAGGTAGAAATGAGAATAAAACAGTATTGCTGGAAAAAGAAAAGAAGAGTGGAGGTAGAAATGAGAGTAAAACAGTATTCCTGGAAAAAGGAAAGGGGAGTGGAGGTAGAAATGAGAATAAAACAGTATTCCTGGAAAAAGAAAAGGGGAGTGGAGGTAGAAATGAGAGTAAAACAGTATTGCTGGAAAAAGGAAAGGGGAGTGGGGGTAGAAATGAGAGTAAAACAGCATTCCTGGAAAAATAAAAGGGGAGTGGAGGTAGAAATGAAAGTAAAACAGCATTCCTGGAAAAAGAAAAGGGGAGTGGAGGTAGAAATGAGTCTAAAACAGTATTGCGAGAAAAAGGAAAGGGGAGTGGGGGTATAAATGAGAGAAAAACTATTCCTGGAAAAAGAAAAGAGAGTGGAGGTAGAAATGAGAGTAAAACAGTATTCCTGGAATAAGGAAAGGGGAGTGGAGCTATAAATGAGAGTAAAACAGTATTCCTGGAAAAAGGAAAGGGGAGTGGAGGTATAAATGAGAATAAAACAGTATTCCTGGAAAAAGAAAAGGGGAGTGGAGGTAGAAATGAGAGTAAAACAGTATTGCTGGAAAAAGGAAAGGGGAGTGGAGGCATAAATGAGAGTAAAACAGCATTCCTAGAAAAAGAAAAGGGGAGTGGAGGGAGAAATGAGAGTAAAACAGCATTCCTAGAAAAAGAAAAGGGGAGTGGAGGGAGAAATGAGAGTAAAACAGTATTGCTGGAAAAAGGAAAGGGGAGTGGAGGTATAAATGAGAGTAAAACAGTATTCCTGGAAAAGGGAAAGAGAGTGGAGGGAGAAATGAGATTAAAACAGTATTGCTGGAAAAAGAAAAGGGGAGTGGGGGTAGAAATGAGAATAAAACAGTATTCCTGGAATAAGGAAAGGGGAGTGGAGCTATAAATGAGAGTAAAACAGTATTCCTGGAAAAAGGAAAGGGGAGTGGAGGTATAAATGAGAATAAAACAGTATTCCTGGAAAAAGGAAAGGGGAGTGGAGGTAGAAATGAGAGCAAAAGGGAGTGGAGGTAGAAATGAGTCTAAAACAGTATTGCTATGAAAAGGAAAGGGGAGTGGAGGTATAAATGAGAGTAAAACAG
This sequence comes from Myxine glutinosa, assembly GCF_964187855.1. Taxonomy (NCBI): domain Eukaryota; kingdom Metazoa; phylum Chordata; class Myxini; order Myxiniformes; family Myxinidae; genus Myxine; species Myxine glutinosa. The sequence continues at coordinate 17,745,081 of NC_136271.1, forward strand.
TATTGCTGGAAAAAGGAAAGGGGAGTGGAGGCATAAATGAGTCTCAAACAGTATTCCTGGAAAAGGGAAAGAGAGTGGAGGGAGAAATGAGTCTAAAACAGTATTGCTGGAAAAAGGAAAGGGGAGTGGAGGTAGAAATGAGAGTAAAACAGTATTGCTGGAAAAAGAAAAGAAGAGTGGAGGTAGAAATGAGAGTAAAACAGTATTCCTGGAAAAAGGAAAGGGGAGTGGAGGTAGAAATGAGAATAAAACAGTATTCCTGGAAAAAGAAAAGGGGAGTGGAGGTAGAAATGAGAGTAAAACAGTATTGCTGGAAAAAGGAAAGGGGAGTGGGGGTAGAAATGAGAGTAAAACAGCATTCCTGGAAAAAGAAAAGGGGAGTGGAGGTAGAAATGAGTCTAAAACAGTATTGCTAGAAAAAGGAAAGGGGAGTGGGGGTAGAAATGAGAGAAAAACTATTCCTGGAAAAACAAAAGAGAGTGGAGGTAGAAATGAGAGTAAAACAGTATTCCTGGAATAAGGAAAGGGAAGTGGAGCTATAAATGAGAGTAAAACAGTATTCCTGGAAAAAGGAAAGGGGAGTGGAGGTATAAATGAGAATAAAACAGTATTACTGGAAAAAGAAAAGGGGAGTGGAGGTAGAAATGAGAGTAAAACAGTATTGCTGGAAAAAGGAAAGGGGAGTGGAGGCATAAATGAGAGTAAAACAGCATTCCTAGAAAAAGAAAAGGGGAGTGGAGGGAGAAATGAGAGTAAAACAGTATTGCTGGAAAAAGGAAAGGGGAGTGGAGGTATAAATGAGAGTAAAACAGTATTCCTGGAAAAGGGAAAGAGAGTGGAGGGAGAAATGAGATTAAAACAGTATTGTTGGAAAAAGAAAAGGGGAGTGGGGGTAGAAATGAGAATAAAACAGTATTCCTGGAATAAGGAAAGGGGAGTGGAGCTATAAATGAGAGTAAAACAGTATTCCTGGAAAAAGGAAAGGGGAGTGGAGGTATAAATGAGAATAAAACAGTATTCCTGGAAAAAGGAAAGGGGAGTGGAGGTAGAAATGAGAGCAAAAGGGAGTGGAGGTAGAAATGAGTCTAAAACAGTATTGCTATGAAAAGGAAAGGGGAGTGGAGGTATAAATGAGAGTAAAACAGTATTGCTGGAAAAAGGAAAGGGGAGTGGAGGCATAAATGAGTCTAAAACAGTATTCCTGGAAAAGGGAAAGAGAGTGGAGGGAGAAATGAGATTAAAACAGTGTTGCTGGAAAAAGGAAAGGGGAGTGGAGGTAGAAATGAGAGTAAAACAGTATTCCTGGAAAAGGGAAAGAGAGTGGAGGGAGAAATGAGATTAAAACAGTATTGCTGGAAAAAGGAAAGGGAAGTGGGGGTAGAAATGAGAGTAAAACAGCATTCCTGGAAAAAGGAAAGGGAGGTGGAGCTATAAATGAGAGTAAAACAGTATTGCTAGAAAAAGGAAAGGGGAGTGGAGGTATAAATGAGATTAAAACAGTATTGCTGGAAAAAGGAAAGGGGAGCAGAGGTATAAATGAGAGTAAAACAGTATTGCTGGAAAAAGGAAAGGGGAGTGGAGGTATAAATGAGAGTAAAACAGCATTCCTGGAAAAAGAAAAGGGGAGTGGAGGTATAAATGAGAGTAAAGCAGCATTCCTCGAAAAAGAAAAGGGGAGTGGAGGTAGAAATGAGATTAAAACAGTATTCCTGGAAAAGGGAAAGAGAGTGGAGGGAGAAATGAGATTAAAACAGTATTGCTGGAAAAAGGAAAGGGGAGTGGAGGTATAAATGAGAGTAAAACAGTATTCCTGGAAAAGGGAAAGAGAGTGGAGGGAGAAATGAGAATAAAACAGTACTGCTGGAAAAAGGAAAGGGGAGTGGAGGCAGAAATGAGAGCAAAAGGGAGTGGAGGTAGAAATGAGTCTAAAACAGTATTGCTAGAAAAAGGAAAGGGGAGTGGAGGTAGAAATGAGAGCAAAACTATTCCTGGAAAAAGAAAAGGGGAGTGGAGGTAGAAATGGGAATAAACAAGCATTCCAGGAAAAAGGAAAGGGGAGTGGAGGTAGAAATGAGAGATAAACAGTATTCCTGGAAAAAGGAAAGGGGAGTGGAGCTATAAATGAGAGTAAAACAGTATTCCTGGAAAAAGGAAAGAGAGTGGAGGTAGAAATGAGAATAAAACAGCATTCCTGGAAAAAGAAAATGGGAGTGGAGGTAGAAATGAGAGTAAAACAGTATTGCTGGAAAAAGGAAAGGGGAGTGGAGGTAGAAATGAGAGTAAAACAGCATTGCTGGAAAAGGAAAAGGGGAGTGGGGGGTATAAATGAGAATAAAACAGCATTCCTGGAAAAAGGAAAGGGGAGTGGGGGTATAAATGAGAATAAAACAGTATTCCTGGAAAAAGGAAAGGGGAGTGGGGTAGAAATGAGAATAAAACAGTATTCCTGGAAAAAAGGACAGGGGAGTGGAGCTATAAATGAGAGTAAAACAGTATTGCTAGAAAAAGGAAAGGGGAGTGGGGGTAGAAATGAGAATAAAACAGTATTGCTGGAAATAGGAAACGGGAGTGGGGGTAGAAATGAGAGTAAAACAGCATTCCTGGAAAAAGGAAAGGGGAGTGGGGGTAGAAATGAGAGTAAAACAGTATTGCTGGAAAATGGAAAGGGAAATGGGGGTAGAAATGAGAGTAAAACAGCATTCCTGGAAAAAGGAAAGGGGAGTGGAGCTATAAATGAGAGTAAAACAGTATTGCTAGAAAAAGGAAAGGGGAGTGGAGGTAGAAATGAGAGTAATACAGTATTGCTGGAAAAAGGAAAGGGGAGTGGGGTATAAATGAGAGTAAAACAGTATTCCTGGAAAAAGAAAAGGGGAGTGGGGGTAGAAATGAGAATGAAACAGTATTCCTGGAAAAAGGAAAGGGGAGTGGGGGTATAAATGAGAATAAAACAGTATTGCTAGAAAAAGGAAAGGGGAGTGGAGGTAGAAATGAGAGTAATACAGTATTGCTGGGAAAAGGAAAGGGGAGTGGAGGTAGAAATGAGAGTAAAACAGTATTGCTAGAAAAAGGAAAGGGGAGTGGAGGTAGAAATGAGAGTAAAACAGTATTGCTAGAAAAAGGAAAGGGGAGTGGAGGTAGAAATGAGAGTAATACAGTATTGCTGGGAAAAGGAAAGGGGAGTGGAGGTAGAAATGAGAGTAAAACAGTATTGCTAGAAAAAGGAAAGGGGAGTGGAGGTAGAAATGAGAGTAAAACAGTATTGCTAGAAAAAGGAAAGGGGAGTGGGGGTATAAATGAGAGTAAAACAGTATTGCTGGAAAAAGGAAAGGGGAGTGGAGGTAGAAATGAGAGTAAAACAGTATTCCTGGAAAAAGAAAAGGGGAGTGGAGGTAGAAATGAGAGTAAAACAGCATTCCTGGAAAAACAAAAGAGAGTGGAGGTAGAAATGAGAGTAAAACAGTATTCCTGGAATAAGGAAAGGGAAGTGGAGCTATAAATGAGAGTAAAACAGTATTCCTGGAAAAAGGAAAGGGGAGTGGAGGTATAAATGAGAATAAAACAGTATTACTGGAAAAAGAAAAGGGGAGTGGAGGTAGAAATGAGAGTAAAACAGTATTGCTGGAAAAAGGAAAGGGGAGTGGAGGCATAAATGAGAGTAAAACAGCATTCCTAGAAAAAGAAAAGGGGAGTGGAGGGAGAAATGAGAGTAAAACAGTATTGCTGGAAAAAGGAAAGGGGAGTGGAGGTATAAATGAGAGTAAAACAGTATTCCTGGAAAAGGGAAAGAGAGTGGAGGGAGAAATGAGATTAAAACAGTATTGTTGGAAAAAGAAAAGGGGAGTGGGGGTAGAAATGAGAATAAAACAGTATTCCTGGAATAAGGAAAGGGGAGTGGAGCTATAAATGAGAGTAAAACAGTATTCCTGGAAAAAGGAAAGGGGAGTGGAGGTATAAATGAGAATAAAACAGTATTCCTGGAAAAAGGAAAGGGGAGTGGAGGTAGAAATGAGAGCAAAAGGGAGTGGAGGTAGAAATGAGTCTAAAACAGTATTGCTATGAAAAGGAAAGGGGAGTGGAGGTATAAATGAGAGTAAAACAGTATTGCTGGAAAAAGGAAAGGGGAGTGGAGGCATAAATGAGTCTAAAACAGTATTCCTGGAAAAGGGAAAGAGAGTGGAGGGAGAAATGAGATTAAAACAGTGTTGCTGGAAAAAGGAAAGGGGAGTGGAGGTAGAAATGAGAGTAAAACAGTATTCCTGGAAAAGGGAAAGAGAGTGGAGGGAGAAATGAGATTAAAACAGTATTGCTGGAAAAAGGAAAGGGAAGTGGGGGTAGAAATGAGAGTAAAACAGCATTCCTGGAAAAAGGAAAGGGAGGTGGAGCTATAAATGAGAGTAAAACAGTATTGCTAGAAAAAGGAAAGGGGAGTGGAGGTATAAATGAGATTAAAACAGTATTGCTGGAAAAAGGAAAGGGGAGCAGAGGTATAAATGAGAGTAAAACAGTATTGCTGGAAAAAGGAAAGGGGAGTGGAGGTATAAATGAGAGTAAAACAGCATTCCTGGAAAAAGAAAAGGGGAGTGGAGGTATAAATGAGAGTAAAGCAGCATTCCTCGAAAAAGAAAAGGGGAGTGGAGGTAGAAATGAGATTAAAACAGTATTCCTGGAAAAGGGAAAGAGAGTGGAGGGAGAAATGAGATTAAAACAGTATTGCTGGAAAAAGGAAAGGGGAGTGGAGGTATAAATGAGAGTAAAACAGTATTCCTGGAAAAGGGAAAGAGAGTGGAGGGAGAAATGAGAATAAAACAGTACTGCTGGAAAAAGGAAAGGGGAGTGGAGGCAGAAATGAGAGCAAAAGGGAGTGGAGGTAGAAATGAGTCTAAAACAGTATTGCTAGAAAAAGGAAAGGGGAGTGGAGGTAGAAATGAGAGCAAAACTATTCCTGGAAAAAGAAAAGGGGAGTGGAGGTAGAAATGGGAATAAACAAGCATTCCAGGAAAAAGGAAAGGGGAGTGGAGGTAGAAATGAGAGATAAACAGTATTCCTGGAAAAAGGAAAGGGGAGTGGAGCTATAAATGAGAGTAAAACAGTATTCCTGGAAAAAGGAAAGAGAGTGGAGGTAGAAATGAGAATAAAACAGCATTCCTGGAAAAAGAAAATGGGAGTGGAGGTAGAAATGAGAGTAAAACAGTATTGCTGGAAAAAGGAAAGGGGAGTGGAGGTAGAAATGAGAGTAAAACAGCATTGCTGGAAAAGGAAAAGGGGAGTGGGGGGTATAAATGAGAATAAAACAGCATTCCTGGAAAAAGGAAAGGGGAGTGGGGGTATAAATGAGAATAAAACAGTATTCCTGGAAAAAGGAAAGGGGAGTGGGGTAGAAATGAGAATAAAACAGTATTCCTGGAAAAAAGGACAGGGGAGTGGAGCTATAAATGAGAGTAAAACAGTATTGCTAGAAAAAGGAAAGGGGAGTGGGGGTAGAAATGAGAATAAAACAGTATTGCTGGAAATAGGAAACGGGAGTGGGGGTAGAAATGAGAGTAAAACAGCATTCCTGGAAAAAGGAAAGGGGAGTGGGGGTAGAAATGAGAGTAAAACAGTATTGCTGGAAAATGGAAAGGGAAATGGGGGTAGAAATGAGAGTAAAACAGCATTCCTGGAAAAAGGAAAGGGGAGTGGAGCTATAAATGAGAGTAAAACAGTATTGCTAGAAAAAGGAAAGGGGAGTGGAGGTAGAAATGAGAGTAATACAGTATTGCTGGAAAAAGGAAAGGGGAGTGGGGTATAAATGAGAGTAAAACAGTATTCCTGGAAAAAGAAAAGGGGAGTGGGGGTAGAAATGAGAATGAAACAGTATTCCTGGAAAAAGGAAAGGGGAGTGGGGGTATAAATGAGAATAAAACAGTATTGCTAGAAAAAGGAAAGGGGAGTGGAGGTAGAAATGAGAGTAATACAGTATTGCTGGGAAAAGGAAAGGGGAGTGGAGGTAGAAATGAGAGTAAAACAGTATTGCTAGAAAAAGGAAAGGGGAGTGGAGGTAGAAATGAGAGTAAAACAGTATTGCTAGAAAAAGGAAAGGGGAGTGGAGGTAGAAATGAGAGTAATACAGTATTGCTGGGAAAAGGAAAGGGGAGTGGAGGTAGAAATGAGAGTAAAACAGTATTGCTAGAAAAAGGAAAGGGGAGTGGAGGTAGAAATGAGAGTAAAACAGTATTGCTAGAAAAAGGAAAGGGGAGTGGGGGTATAAATGAGAGTAAAACAGTATTGCTGGAAAAAGGAAAGGGGAGTGGAGGTAGAAATGAGAGTAAAACAGTATTCCTGGAAAAAGAAAAGGGGAGTGGAGGTAGAAATGAGAGTAAAACAGCATTCCTGGAAAAAGAAAAGGGGAGTGGAGGTAGAAATGAAAGTAAAACAGTATTGCTGGAAAAAGAAAAGAAGAGTGGAGGTAGAAATGAGAGTAAAACAGTATTCCTGGAAAAAGGAAAGGGGAGTGGAGGTAGAAATGAGAATAAAACAGTATTCCTGGAAAAAGAAAAGGGGAGTGGAGGTAGAAATGAGAGTAAAACAGTATTGCTGGAAAAAGGAAAGGGGAGTGGGGGTAGAAAAGAGAGTAAAACAGCATTCCTGGAAAAATAAAAGGGGAGTGGAGGTAGAAATGAAAGTAAAACAGCATTCCTGGAAAAAGAAAAGGGGAGTGGAGGTAGAAATGAGTCTAAAACAGTATTGCTAGAAAAAGGAAAGGGGAGTGGGGGTATAAATGAGAGAAAAACTATTCCTGGAAAAAGAAAAGAGAGTGGAGGTAGAAATGAGAGTAAAACAGTATTCCTGGAATAAGGAAAGGGGAGTGGAGCTATAAATGAGAGTAAAACAGTATTCCTGGAAAAAGGAAAGGGGAGTGGAGGTATAAATAAGAATAAAACAGTATTCCTGGAAAAAGAAAAGGGGAGTGGAGGTAGAAATGAGAGTAAAACAGTATTGCTGGAAAAAGGAAAGGGGAGTGGAGGCATAAATGAGAGTAAAACAGCATTCCTAGAAAAAGAAAAGGGGAGTGGAGGGAGAAATGAGAGTAAAACAGCATTCCTAGAAAAAGAAAAGGGGAGTGGAGGGAGAAATGAGAGTAAAACAGTATTGCTGAAAAAAGGAAAGGGGAGTGGAGGTATAAATGAGAGTAAAACAGTATTCCTGGAAAAGGGAAAGAGAGTGGAGGGAGAAATGAGATTAAAACAGTATTGCTGGAAAAAGAAAAGGGGAGTGGGGGTAGAAATGAGAATAAAACAGTATTCCTGGAATAAGGAAAGGGGAGTGGAGCTATAAATGAGAGTAAAACAGTATTCCTGGAAAAAGGAAAGGGGAGTGGAGGTATAAATGAGAATAAAACAGTATTCCTGGAAAAAGGAAAGGGGAGTGGAGGTAGAAATGAGAGCAAAAGGGAGTGGAGGTAGAAATGAGTCTAAAACAGTATTGCTATGAAAAGGAAAGGGGAGTGGAGGTATAAATGAGAGTAAAACAGTATTGCTGGAAAAAGGAAAGGGGAGTGGAGGCATAAATGAGTCTAAAACAGTATTCCTGGAAAAGGGAAAGAGAGTGGAGGGAGAAATGAGTCTAAAACAGTATTGCTGGAAAAAGGAAAGGGGAGTGGAGGTAGAAATGAGAGTAAAACAGTATTTCTGGAAAAAGAAAAGAAGAGTGGAGGTAGAAATGAGAGTAAAACAGTATTCCTGGAAAAAGGAAAGGGGAGTGGAGGTAGAAATGAGAATAAAACAGTATTCCTGGAAAAAGAAAAGGGGAGTGGAGGTAGAAATGAGAGTAAAACAGTATTGCTGGAAAAAGGAAAGGGGAGTGGGGGTAGAAATGAGAGTAAAACAGCATTCCTGGAAAAAGAAAAGGGGAGTGGAGGTAGAAATGAGTCTAAAACAGTATTGCTAGAAAAAGGAAAGGGGAGTGGGGGTAGAAATGAGAGAAAAACTATTCCTGGAAAAACAAAAGAGAGTGGAGGTAGAAATGAGAGTAAAACAGTATTCCTGGAATAAGGAAAGGGGAGTGGAGCTATAAATGAGAGTAAAACAGTATTCCTGGAAAAAGGAAAGGGGAGTGGAGGTATAAATGAGAATAAAACAGTATTCCTGGAAAAAGAAAAGGGGAGTGGAGGTAGAAATGAGAGTAAAACAGTATTGCTGGAAAAAGGAAAGGGGAGTGGAGGCATAAATGAGAGTAAAACAGCATTCCTAGAAAAAGAAAAGGGGAGTGGAGGGAGAAATGAGAGTAAAACAGTATTGCTGGAAAAAGGAAAGGGGAGTGGAGCTATAAATGAGAGTAAAACAGTATTGCTAGAAAAAGGAAAGGGGAGTGGAGGTAGAAATGAGAGTAATACAGTATTGCTGGAAAAAGGAAAGGGGAGTGGAGGTAGAAATGAGAGTAAAACAATATTCCTGGAAAAAGGAAAGGGGAGTGAGGGTATAAATGAGTAAAACAATATTCCTGGAAAAAGGAAAGGGGAGTGGGGTATAAATGAGAGTAAAACAGTATTCCTGGAAAAAGGAAAGGGGAGTGGGGGTATAAATGAGAGTAAAACAGTATTGCTAGAAAAAGGAAAGGGGAGTGGAGGTAGAAATGAGAGTAAAACAATATTCCTGGAAAAAGGAAAGGGGAGTGGGGGTAGAAATGAGAATAAAACAGCATTCCTGGAAAAAGGAAAGGGGAGTGGAGCTATAAATGAGAATAAAACAGTATTGCTCGAAAAAGGAAAGGGGAGTGGAGGTAGAAATGAGAGTAATACAGTATTGCTGGAAAAAGGAAAGGGGAGTGGAGGTAGAAATGAGAGTAAAACAGTATTGCTAGAAAAAGGAAAGGGGAGTGGAGGTAGAAATGAGAGTAAAACAATATTCCTGGAAAAAGGAAAGGGGAGTGGGGGTATAAATGAGAGTAAAACAATATTCCTGGAAAAAGGAAAGGGGAGTAGGGGTATAAATGAGAGTAAAACAGTATTGCTAGAAAAAGGAAAGGGGAGTGGAGGTAGAAATGAGATTAAAACAGTATTGCTGGAAAAAGGAAAGGGGAGTGGAGGTAGAAATGAGAGTAAAACAGTATTGCTAGAAAAAGGAAAGGGGAGTGGAGCTATAAATGAGAGTAAAACAGTATTCCTGGAAAAAGAAAAGGGGAGTGGGGGTAGAAATGAGAATAAAACAGTATTCCTGGAAAAAGGAAAGGGGAGTGGGGGTAGAAATGAGAGTAAAACAGTATTGCTAGAAAAAGGAAAGGGGAGTGGAGGTAGAAATGAGAGTAAAACAATATTCCTGGAAAAAGGAAAGGGGAGCGGGGGTATAAATGAGAGTAAAACAGTATTGCTAGAAAAAGGAAAGGGGAGTGGAGGTAGAAATGAGAGTAAAACAGCATTCCTGGAAAAAGGAAAGGGGAGTGGAGGTAGAAATGAGATTAAAACAGTATTGCTGGAAAAAGGAAAGGGAAGTGGGGGTAGAAATGAGAGTAAAACAGCATTCCTGGAAAAAGGAAAGGGAGGTGGAGCTATAAATGAGAGTAAAACAGTATTGCTAGAAAAAGGAAAGGGGAGTGGAGGTAGAAATGAGAGTAAAACAGTATTGCTAGAAAAAGGAAAGGGGAGTGGAGCTATAAATGAGAGTAAAACAGTATTGCTAGAAAAAGGAAAGGGGAGTGGAGGTAGAAATGAGAGTAAAACAATATTGCTGGAAAAAGAAAAGGGGAGTGGAGGTAGAAATGAGAGTAAAACAGTATTGCTGGAAAAAGGAAAGGGGAGTGGGGGTATAAATGAGAGTAAAACAGTATTCCTGGAAAAAGGAAAGGGGAGTGGGGGTAGAAATGAGAATAAAACAGTTTTGTTAGAAAAAGGAAAGGGGAGTGGAGCTATAAATGAGAGTAAAACAGTATTGCTAGAAAAAGGAAAGGGGAGTGGAGGTAGAAATGAGAGTAAAACAATATTGCTGGAAAAAGAAAAGGGGAGTGGAGGTAGAAATGAGAGTAAAACAGTATTGCTGGAAAAAGGAAAGGGGAGTGGGGGGTATAAATGAGAGTAAAACAGTATTGCTAGAAAAATGAAAGGGGAGTGGAGGTAGAAATGAGAGTAAAACAATATTCCTGGAAAAAGGAAAGGGGAGTGGGGGGTATAAATGAGAGTAAAACAGTATTGCTAGAAAAATGAAAGGGGAGTGGAGGTAGAAATGAGAGTAAAACAGTATTGCTGGAAAAAGGAAAGGGGAGTGGAGGTAGAAATGAGAGTAAAACAGTATTGCTAGAAAAAGGAAAGGGGAGTGGAGCTATAAATGAGAGTAAAACAGTATTGCTAGAAAAAGGAAAGGGGAGTGGAGGTAGAAATGAGAGTAAAACAATATTGCTGGAAAAAGAAAAGGGGAGTGGAGGTAGAAATGAGAGTAAAACAGTATTGCTGGAAAAAGGAAAGGGGAGTGGGGGTATAAATGAGAGTAAAACAGTATTCCTGGAAAAAGGAAAGGGGAGTGGGGGTAGAAATGAGAATAAAACAGTTTTGTTAGAAAAAGGAAAGGGGAGTGGAGCTATAAATGAGAGTAAAACAGGATTTCTAGAAAAAGGAAAGGGGAGTGGGGGTAGAAATGAGAATAAAACAGTATTGCTAGAAAAAGGAAAGGGGAGTGGAGGTATAAATGAGAATAAAACAGCATTCCTGGAAAAGGAAAGGGGAGTGGAGCTATAAATGAGAGTAAAACAGTATTCCTGGAAAAAGGAAAGGGGAGTGGGGGTAGAAATGAGAATAAAACAGTATTGCTATAAAAAAAGGAAAGGGGAGTGGAGGTATAAATGAGAATAAAACAGCATTCCTGGAAAAAGGAAAGGGGAGTGGAGGTATAAATGAGAGTAAAACAGTATTCCTGGAAAAAGGAAAGGGGAGTGGGGGTAGAAATGAGAATAAAACAGTATTGCTAGAAAAAGGAAAGGGGAGTGGAGGTATAAATAAGAATAAAACAGCATTCCTGGAAAAAGGAAAGGGGAGTGGAGCTATAAATGAGAGTAAAACAGTATTGCTGGAAAAAGGAAGGGGGAGTGGGGGTAGAAATGAGAATAAAACAGCATTGATAGAAAAAGGAAAGGGGAGTGGAGCTATCAATGAGAGTAAAACAGTATTGCTAGAAAAAGGAAAGGGGAGTGGAGGTAGAAATGAGAGTAAAACAGTATTGCTAGAAAAAGGAAAGGGGAGTGGAGGTAGAAATGAGAGTAAAACAGTATTGCAAGAAAAAGGAAAGGGGAGTGGAGCTATAAATGAGAGTAAAACAGTATTCCTGGAAAAAGGAAAGGGGAGTGGGGGTAGAAATGAGAATAAAACAGTATTGCTGGAAAAAGGAAAGGGGAGTGGAGCTATAAATGAGGATAAAACAGCATTCCTGGGAAAAGGAAAGGGGAGTGGAGGTAGAAATGAGAGTAAAACAGTATTCCTGGAAAAAGAAAAGGGGAGTGGGGGTAGAAATGAGAATAAAACAGTATTCCTGGAAAAAGGAAAGGGGAGTGGGGGTATAAATGAGAATAAAACAGCATTCCTGGAAAAAGGAAAGGGGAGTGGGGGTAGAAATGAGAGTAAAACAGCATTCCTGGAAAAAGAAAAGGGGAGTGGATGTATAAATGAGAGTAAAACAGCATTCCTGGAAAAAGGAAAGGGGGTGTGGAGCCATAAATGAGAGTAAAACAGTATTCCTGTGAAAAGGAAAGGGGAGTGGGGGTAGAAATGAGAATAAAACAGCATTCCTGGAAAAAAGAAAGGGGAGTGGAGCTATAAATGAGAGTAAAACAGTCTTGCTGGAAAAAGGAAAGGGAAGTGGGGGTAGAAATGAAAATAAAACAGCATTCCTGGAAAAAGGAAAGGGGGGTGGAGGTATAAATGAGAATAAAACAGTATTGCTGGAAAAGGGAAAGGGGAGTGGGGGTAGAAATGAGGGTAAAACAGCATTCCTGGAAAAAGGAAAGGGGAGTGGAGCTCTAAATGAGAGTAAACAGTATTGCTGGAAAAAGGAAAGGGGAGTGGGGGTAGAAATGAGAATAAAACAGTATTGCTGGAAAAAGGAAAGGGGAGTGGGGGTAGAAATGAGAATAAAACAGCATTCCTGGAAAAAGGAAAGGGGAGTGGGGGTAGAAATGAGAATAAAACAGCATTCCTGGAAAAAGGAAAGGGCTGTGGGGGTAGAAATGAGAGTAAAACAGTATTGCTGGAAAAAGTAAAGGGGAGTGGAGGTATAAATGAGAGTAAAACAGCATTCCTGGAAAAAGAAAAGGGGAGTGGAGGGAGAAATGAGAGTAAAACAGTATTGCTGGAAAAAGGAAAGGCGAGTGGAGGTAGAAATGAGAGTAAAACAGTATTGCTGGAAAAAGAAAAGAAGAGTGGAGGTAGAAATGAGTCTAAAACAGTATTGCTAGAAAAAGGAAAGGGGAGTGGGGGTAGAAATGAGAGTAAAACTATTCCTGGAAAAAGGAAAAGGGAGTGGGGGTAGAAATGAGAGCAAAACTATTCCTGGAAAAAGGAAAGGGGAGTGGGGGTAGAAATGAGAGCAAAACTATTCCTGGAAAAAGGAAAGGGGAGTGGAGGTAGAAATGAGTCTAAAACAGTATTGCTAGAAAAAGGAAAGGGGAGTGGGGGTATAAATGAGAGTAAAACAGTATTGCTGGAAAAAGGAAAGGGGAGTGGAGGTAGAAATGAGAGTAAAACAGTATTCCTGGAAAAAGAAAAGGGGAGTGGAGGTAGAAATGAGAGTAAAACAGCATTCCTGGAAAAAGAAAAGGGGAGTGGAGATAGAAATGAAAGTAAAACAGTATTCCTGGAAAAAGGAAAGGGGAGTGGAGGTAGAAATGAGAATAAAACAGTATTGCTGGAAAAAGAAAAGAAGAGTGGAGGTAGAAATGAGAGTAAAACAGTATTCCTGGAAAAAGGAAAGGGGAGTGGAGGTAGAAATGAGAATAAAACAGTATTCCTGGAAAAAGAAAAGGGGAGTGGAGGTAGAAATGAGAGTAAAACAGTATTGCTGGAAAAAGGAAAGGGGAGTGGGGGTAGAAATGAGAGTAAAACAGCATTCCTGGAAAAATAAAAGGGGAGTGGAGGTAGAAATGAAAGTAAAACAGCATTCCTGGAAAAAGAAAAGGGGAGTGGAGGTAGAAATGAGTCTAAAACAGTATTGCGAGAAAAAGGAAAGGGGAGTGGGGGTATAAATGAGAGAAAAACTATTCCTGGAAAAAGAAAAGAGAGTGGAGGTAGAAATGAGAGTAAAACAGTATTCCTGGAATAAGGAAAGGGGAGTGGAGCTATAAATGAGAGTAAAACAGTATTCCTGGAAAAAGGAAAGGGGAGTGGAGGTATAAATGAGAATAAAACAGTATTCCTGGAAAAAGAAAAGGGGAGTGGAGGTAGAAATGAGAGTAAAACAGTATTGCTGGAAAAAGGAAAGGGGAGTGGAGGCATAAATGAGAGTAAAACAGCATTCCTAGAAAAAGAAAAGGGGAGTGGAGGGAGAAATGAGAGTAAAACAGCATTCCTAGAAAAAGAAAAGGGGAGTGGAGGGAGAAATGAGAGTAAAACAGTATTGCTGGAAAAAGGAAAGGGGAGTGGAGGTATAAATGAGAGTAAAACAGTATTCCTGGAAAAGGGAAAGAGAGTGGAGGGAGAAATGAGATTAAAACAGTATTGCTGGAAAAAGAAAAGGGGAGTGGGGGTAGAAATGAGAATAAAACAGTATTCCTGGAATAAGGAAAGGGGAGTGGAGCTATAAATGAGAGTAAAACAGTATTCCTGGAAAAAGGAAAGGGGAGTGGAGGTATAAATGAGAATAAAACAGTATTCCTGGAAAAAGGAAAGGGGAGTGGAGGTAGAAATGAGAGCAAAAGGGAGTGGAGGTAGAAATGAGTCTAAAACAGTATTGCTATGAAAAGGAAAGGGGAGTGGAGGTATAAATGAGAGTAAAACAGTATTGCTGGAAAAAGGAAAGGGGAGTGGAGGCATAAATGAGTCTAAAACAGTATTCCTGGAAAAGGGAAAGAGAGTGGAGGGAGAAATGAGTCTAAAACAGTATTGCTGGAAAAAGGAAAGGGGAGTGGAGGTAGAAATGAGAGTAAAACAGTATTGCTGGAAAAAGAAAAGAAGAGTGGAGGTAGAAATGAGAGTAAAACAGTATTCCTGGAAAAAGGAAAGGGGAGTGGAGGTAGAAATGAGAATAAAACAGTATTCCTGGAAAAAGAAAAGGGGAGTGGAGGTAGAAATGAGAGTAAAACAGTATTGCTGGAAAAAGGAAAGGGGAGTGGGGGTAGAAATGAGAGTAAAACAGCATTCCTGGAAAAAGAAAAGGGGAGTGGAGGTAGAAATGAGTCTAAAACAGTATTGCTAGAAAAAGGAAAGGGGAGTGGGGGTAGAAATGAGAGAAAAACTATTCCTGGAAAAACAAAAGAGAGTGGAGGTAGAAATGAGAGTAAAACAGTATTCCTGGAATAAGGAAAGGGGAGTGGAGCTATAAATGAGAGTAAAACAGTATTCCTGGAAAAAGGAAAGGGGAGTGGAGGTATAAATGAGAATAAAACAGTATTCCTGGAAAAAGAAAAGGGGAGTGGAGGTAGAAATGAGAGTAAAACAGTATTGCTGGAAAAAGGAAAGGGGAGTGGAGGCATAAATGAGAGTAAAACAGCATTCCTAGAAAAAGAAAAGGGGAGTGGAGGGAGAAATGAGAGTAAAACAGTATTGCTGGAAAAAGGAAAGGGGAGTGGAGGTATAAATGAGAGTAAAACAGTATTCCTGGAAAAGGGAAAGAGAGTGGAGGGAGAAATGAGATTAAAACAGTATTGCTGGAAAAAGAAAAGGGGAGTGGGGGTAGAAATGAGAATAAAACAGTATTCCTGGAATAAGGAAAGGGGAGTGGAGCTATAAATGAGAGTAAAACAGTATTCCTGGAAAAAGGAAAGGGGAGTGGAGGTATAAATGAGAATAAAACAGTATTCCTGGAAAAAGGAAAGGGGAGTGGAGGTAGAAATGAGAGCAAAAGGGAGTGGAGGTAGAAATGAGTCTAAAACAGTATTGCTATGAAAAGGAAAGGGGAGTGGAGGTATAAATGAGAGTAAAACAGTATTGCTGGAAAAAGGAAAGGGGAGTGGAGGCATAAATGAGTCTAAAACAGTATTCCTGGAAAAGGGAAAGAGAGTGGAGGGAGAAATGAGATTAAAACAGTGTTGCTGGAAAAAGGAAAGGGGAGTGGAGGTAGAAATGAGAGTAAAACAGTATTCCTGGAAAAGGGAAAGAGAGTGGAGGGAGAAATGAGATTAAAACAGTATTGCTGGAAAAAGGAAAGGGAAGTGGGGGTAGAAATGAGAGTAAAACAGCATTCCTGGAAAAAGGAAAGGGAGGTGGAGCTATAAATGAGAGTAAAACAGTATTGCTAGAAAAAGGAAAGGGGAGTGGAGGTATAAATGAGATTAAAACAGTATTGCTGGAAAAAGGAAAGGGGAGCAGAGGTATAAATGAGAGTAAAACAGTATTGCTGGAAAAAGGAAAGGGGAGTGGAGGTATAAATGAGAGTAAAACAGCATTCCTGGAAAAAGAAAAGGGGAGTGGAGGTATAAATGAGAGTAAAGCAGCATTCCTCGAAAAAGAAAAGGGGAGTGGAGGTAGAAATGAGATTAAAACAGTATTCCTGGAAAAGGGAAAGAGAGTGGGGGGAGAAATGAGATTAAAACAGTATTGCTGGAAAAAGAAAAGGGGAGTGGGGGTAGAAATGAGAATAAAACAGTATTCCTGGAATAAGGAAAGGGGAGTGGAGCTATAAATGAGAGTAAAACAGTATTCCTGGAAAAAGGAAAGGGGAGTGGAGGTATAAATGAGAATAAAACAGTATTCCTGGAAAAAGGAAAGGGGAGTGGAGGTAGAAATGAGAGCAAAAGGGAGTGGAGGTAGAAATGAGTCTAAAACAGTATTGCTATGAAAAGGAAAGGGGAGTGGAGGTATAAATGAGAGTAAAACAGTATTGCTGGAAAAAGGAAAGGGGAGTGGAGGCATAAATGAGTCTAAAACAGTATTCCTGGAAAAGGGAAAGAGAGTGGAGGGAGAAATGAGTCTAAAACAGTATTGCTGGAAAAAGGAAAGGGGAGTGGAGGTAGAAATGAGAGTAAAACAGTATTGCTGGAAAAAGAAAAGAAGAGTGGAGGTAGAAATGAGAGTAAAACAGTATTCCTGGAAAAAGGAAAGGGGAGTGGAGGTAGAAATGAGAATAAAACAGTATTCCTGGAAAAAGAAAAGGGGAGTGGAGGTAGAAATGAGAGTAAAACAGTATTGCTGGAAAAAGGAAAGGGGAGTGGGGGTAGAAATGAGAGTAAAACAGCATTCCTGGAAAAAGAAAAGGGGAGTGGAGGTAGAAATGAGTCTAAAACAGTATTGCTAGAAAAAGGAAAGGGGAGTGGGGGTAGAAATGAGAGAAAAACTATTCCTGGAAAAACAAAAGAGAGTGGAGGTAGAAATGAGAGTAAAACAGTATTCCTGGAATAAGGAAAGGGGAGTGGAGCTATAAATGAGAGTAAAACAGTATTCCTGGAAAAAGGAAAGGGGAGTGGAGGTATAAATGAGAATAAAACAGTATTCCTGGAAAAAGAAAAGGGGAGTGGAGGTAGAAATGAGAGTAAAACAGTATTGCTGGAAAAAGGAAAGGGGAGTGGAGGCATAAATGAGAGTAAAACAGCATTCCTAGAAAAAGAAAAGGGGAGTGGAGGGAGAAATGAGAGTAAAACAGTATTGCTGGAAAAAGGAAAGGGGAGTGGAGGTATAAATGAGAGTAAAACAGTATTCCTGGAAAAGGGAAAGAGAGTGGAGGGAGAAATGAGATTAAAACAGTATTGCTGGAAAAAGAAAAGGGGAGTGGGGGTAGAAATGAGAATAAAACAGTATTCCTGGAATAAGGAAAGGGGAGTGGAGCTATAAATGAGAGTAAAACAGTATTCCTGGAAAAAGGAAAGGGGAGTGGAGGTATAAATGAGAATAAAACAGTATTCCTGGAAAAAGGAAAGGGGAGTGGAGGTAGAAATGAGAGCAAAAGGGAGTGGAGGTAGAAATGAGTCTAAAACAGTATTGCTATGAAAAGGAAAGGGGAGTGGAGGTATAAATGAGAGTAAAACAGTATTGCTGGAAAAAGGAAAGGGGAGTGGAGGCATAAATGAGTCTAAAACAGTATTCCTGGAAAAGGGAAAGAGAGTGGAGGGAGAAATGAGATTAAAACAGTGTTGCTGGAAAAAGGAAAGGGGAGTGGAGGTAGAAATGAGAGTAAAACAGTATTCCTGGAAAAGGGAAAGAGAGTGGAGGGAGAAATGAGATTAAAACAGTATTGCTGGAAAAAGGAAAGGGAAGTGGGGGTAGAAATGAGAGTAAAACAGCATTCCTGGAAAAAGGAAAGGGAGGTGGAGCTATAAATGAGAGTAAAACAGTATTGCTAGAAAAAGGAAAGGGGAGTGGAGGTATAAATGAGATTAAAACAGTATTGCTGGAAAAAGGAAAGGGGAGCAGAGGTATAAATGAGAGTAAAACAGTATTGCTGGAAAAAGGAAAGGGGAGTGGAGGTATAAATGAGAGTAAAACAGCATTCCTGGAAAAAGAAAAGGGGAGTGGAGGTATAAATGAGAGTAAAGCAGCATTCCTCGAAAAAGAAAAGGGGAGTGGAGGTAGAAATGAGATTAAAACAGTATTCCTGGAAAAGGGAAAGAGAGTGGGGGGAGAAATGAGATTAAAACAGTATTGCTGGAAAAAGGAAAGGGGAGTGGAGGTATAAATGAGAGTAAAACAGTATTCCTGGAAAAGGGAAAGAGAGTGGAGGGAGAAATGAGAATAAAACAGTACTGCTGGAAAAAGGAAAGGGGAGTGGAGGCAGAAATGAGAGCAAAAGGGAGTGGAGGTAGAAATGAGTCTAAAACAGTATTGCTAGAAAAAGGAAAGGGGAGTGGAGGTAGAAATGAGAGCAAAACTATTCCTGGAAAAAGAAAAGGGGAGTGGAGGTAGAAATGGGAATAAACAAGCATTCCAGGAAAAAGGAAAGGGGAGTGGAGGTAGAAATGAGAGATAAACAGTATTCCTGGAAAAAGGAAAGGGGAGTGGAGCTATAAATGAGAGTAAAACAGTATTCCTGGAAAAAGGAAAGAGAGTGGAGGTAGAAATGAGAATAAAACAGCATTCCTGGAAAAAGAAAATGGGAGTGGAGGTAGAAATGAGAGTAAAACAGTATTGCTGGAAAAAGGAAAGGGGAGTGGAGGTAGAAATGAGAGTAAAACAGCATTGCTGGAAAAGGAAAAGGGGAGTGGGGGGTATAAATGAGAATAAAACAGCATTCCTGGAAAAAGGAAAGGGGAGTGGGGGTATAAATGAGAATAAAACAGTATTCCTGGAAAAAGGAAAGGGGAGTGGGGTAGAAATGAGAATAAAACAGTATTCCTGGAAAAAAGGACAGGGGAGTGGAGCTATAAATGAGAGTAAAACAGTATTGCTAGAAAAAGGAAAGGGGAGTGGGGGTAGAAATGAGAATAAAACAGTATTGCTGGAAATAGGAAAGGGGAGTGGGGGTAGAAATGAGAGTAAAACAGCATTCCTGGAAAAAGGAAAGGGGAGTGGGGGTAGAAATGAGAGTAAAACAGTATTGCTGGAAAATGGAAAGGGAAATGGGGGTAGAAATGAGAGTAAAACAGCATTCCTGGAAAAAGGAAAGGGGAGTGGAGCTATAAATGAGAGTAAAACAGTATTGCTAGAAAAAGGAAAGGGGAGTGGAGGTAGAAATGAGAGTAATACAGTATTGCTGGAAAAAGGAAAGGGGAGTGGAGGTAGAAATGAGAGTAAAACAATATTCCTGGAAAAAGGAAAGGGGAGTGAGGGTATAAATGAGTAAAACAATATTCCTGGAAAAAGGAAAGGGGAGTGGGGTATAAATGAGAGTAAAACAGTATTCCTGGAAAAAGAAAAGGGGAGTGGGGGTAGAAATGAGAATGAAACAGTATTCCTGGAAAAAGGAAAGGGGAGTGGGGGTATAAATGAGAGTAAAACAGTATTGCTAGAAAAAGGAAAGGGGAGTGGAGGTAGAAATGAGAGTAAAACAATATTCCTGGAAAAAGGAAAGGGGAGTGGGGGTAGAAATGAGAATAAAACAGCATTCCTGGAAAAAGGAAAGGGGAGTGGAGCTATAAATGAGAATAAAACAGTATTGCTAGAAAAAGGAAAGGGGAGTGGAGGTAGAAATGAGAGTAATACAGTATTGCTGGGAAAAGGAAAGGGGAGTGGAGGTAGAAATGAGAGTAAAACAGTATTGCTAGAAAAAGGAAAGGGGAGTGGAGGTAGAAATGAGAGTAAAACAATATTCCTGGAAAAAGGAAAGGGGAGTGGGGGTATAAATGAGAGTAAAACAATATTCCTGGAAAAAGGAAAGGGGAGTAGGGGTATAAATGAGAGTAAAACAGTATTGCTAGAAAAAGGAAAGGGGAGTGGAGGTAGAAATGAGATTAAAACAGTATTGCTGGAAAAAGGAAAGGGGAGTGGAGGTAGAAATGAGAGTAAAACAGTATTGCTAGAAAAAGGAAAGGGGAGTGGAGCTATAAATGAGAGTAAAACAGTATTCCTGGAAAAAGAAAAGGGGAGTGGGGGTAGAAATGAGAATAAAACAGTATTCCTGGAAAAAGGAAAGGGGAGTGGGGGTAGAAATGAGAGTAAAACAGTATTGCTAGAAAAAGGAAAGGGGAGTGGAGGTAGAAATGAGAGTAAAACAATATTCCTGGAAAAAGGAAAGGGGAGCGGGGGTATAAATGAGAGTAAAACAGTATTGCTAGAAAAAGGAAAGGGGAGTGGAGGTAGAAATGAGAGTAAAACAGCATTCCTGGAAAAAGGAAAGGGGAGTGGAGGTAGAAATGAGATTAAAACAGTATTGCTGGAAAAAGGAAAGGGAAGTGGGGGTAGAAATGAGAGTAAAACAGCATTCCTGGAAAAAGGAAAGGGAGGTGGAGCTATAAATGAGAGTAAAACAGTATTGCTAGAAAAAGGAAAGGGGAGTGGAGGTATAAATGAGAGTAAAACAATATTCCTGGAAAAAGGAAAGGGGAGTGGGGGGTATAAATGAGAGTAAAACAGTATTGCTAGAAAAATGAAAGGGGAGTGGAGGTAGAAATGAGAGTAAAACAGTATTGCTGGAAAAAGGAAAGGGGAGTGGAGGCAGAAAAGAGAGTAAAACAGTATTGCTAGAAAAAGGAAAGGGGAGTGGAGCTATAAATGAGAGTAAAACAGTATTGCAAGAAAAAGGAAAGGGGAGTGGAGGTAGAAATGAGAGTAAAACAATATTGCTGGAAAAAGAAAAGGGGAGTGGAGGTAGAAATGAGAGTAAAACAGTATTGCTGGAAAAAGGAAAGGGGAGTGGGGGTATAAATGAGAGTAAAACAGTATTCCTGGAAAAAGGAAAGGGGAGTGGGGGTAGAAATGAGAATAAAACAGTTTTGTTAGAAAAAGGAAAGGGGAGTGGAGCTATAAATGAGAGTAAAACAGTATTTCTAGAAAAAGGAAAGGGGAGTGGGGGTAGAAATGAGAATAAAACAGTATTGCGAGAAAAAGGAAAGGGGAGTGGAGGTATAAATGAGAATAAAACAGCATTCCTGGAAAAGGAAAGGGGAGTGGAGCTATAAATGAGAGTAAAACAGTATTCCTGGAAAAAGGAAAGGGGAGTGGGGGTAGAAATTAGAATAAAACAGTATTGCTATAAAAAGGAAAGGGGAGTGGAGGTATAAATGAGAATAAAACAGCATTCCTGGAAAAAGGAAAGGGGAGTGGAGGTATAAATGAGAGTAAAACAGTATTCCTGGAAAAAGGAAAGGGGAGTGGGGGTAGAAATGAGAATAAAACAGTATTGCTAGAAAAAGGAAAGGGGAGTGGAGGTATAAATAAGAATAAAACAGCATTCCTGGAAAAAGGAAAGGGGAGTGGAGCTATAAATGAGAGTAAAACAGTATTGCTGGAAAAAGGAATGGCGAGTGGAGCTATAAATGAGAGTAAAACAGTATTCCTGGAAAAAGGAAGGGGGAGTGGGGGTAGAAATGAGAATAAAACAGCATTGATAGAAAAAGGAAAGGGGAGTGGAGCTATCAATGAGAGTAAAACAGTATTGCTAGAAAAAGGAAAGGGGAGTGGAGGTAGAAATGAGAGTAAAACAGTATTGCTAGAAAAAGGAAAGGGGAGTGGAGGTAGAAATGAGAGTAAAACAGTATTGCAAGAAAAAGGAAAGGGGAGTGGAGCTATAAATGAGAGTAAAACAGTATTCCTGGAAAAAGGAAAGGGGAGTGGGGGTAGAAATGAGAATAAAACAGTATTGCTGGAAAAAGGAAAGGGGAGTGGAGCTATAAATGAGGATAAAACAGCATTCCTGGGAAAAGGAAAGGGGAGTGGAGCTATAAATGAGAGTAAAACAGTATTCCTGGAAAAAGAAAAGTGGAGTGGGGGTAGAAATGAGAATAAAACAGTATTCCTGGAAAAAGGAAAGGGGAGTGGGGGTATAAATGAGAATAAAACAGCATTCCTGGAAAAAGGAAAGGGGAGTGGGGGTAGAAATGAGAGTAAAACAGCATTCCTGGAAAAAGAAAAGGGGAGTGGATGTATAAATGAGAGTAAAACAGCATTCCTGGAAAAAGGAAAGGGGGTGTGGAGCCATAAATGAGAGTAAAACAGTATTCCTGTGAAAAGGAAAGGGGAGTGGGGGTAGAAATGAGAATAAAACAGCATTCCTGGAAAAAAGAAAGGGGAGTGGAGCTATAAATGAGAGTAAAACAGTCTTGCTGGAAAAAGGAAAGGGAAGTGGGGGTAGAAATGAAAATAAAACAGCATTCCTGGAAAAAGGAAAGGGGGGTGGAGGTATAAATGAGAATAAAACAGTATTGCTGGAAAAGGGAAAGGGGAGTGGGGGTAGAAATGAGGGTAAAACAGCATTCCTGGAAAAAGGAAAGGGGAGTGGAGCTCTAAATGAGAGTAAACAGTATTGCTGGAAAAAGGAAAGGGGAGTGGGGGTAGAAATGAGAATAAAACAGTATTGCTGGAAAAAGGAAAGGGGAGTGGGGGTATAAATGAGAATAAAACAGCATTCCTGGAAAAAGAAAAGGGGAGTGGAGGGAGAAATGAGAGCAAAAGGGAGTGGAGGTAGAAATGAGTCTAAAACAGTATTGCTATGAAAAGGAAAGGGGAGTGGAGGTATAAATGAGAGTAAAACAGCATTCCTGGAAAAAGAAAAGGGTAGTGGAGGGAGAAATGAGAGTAAAACAGTATTGCTGGAAAAAGGAAAGGGGAGTGGAGGTATAAATGAGAGTAAAACAGTATTCCTGGAAAAGGGAAAGAGAGTGGAGGGAGAAATGAGATTAAAACAGTATTGCTGGAAAAAGAAAAGGGGAGTGGGGGTAGAAATGAGAATAAAACAGTATTCCTGGAATAAGGAAAGGGGAGTGGAGCTATAAATGAGAGTAAAACAGTATTCCTGGAAAAAGGAAAGGGGAGTGGAGGTATAAATGAGAATAAAACAGTATTCCTGGAAAAAGGAAAGGGGAGTGGAGGTAGAAATGAGAGCAAAAGGGAGTGGAGGTAGAAATGAGTCTAAAACAGTATTGCTATGAAAAGGAAAGGGGAGTGGAGGTATAAATGAGAGTAAAACAGTATTGCTGGAAAAAGGAAAGGGGAGTGGAGGTATAAATGAGTCTAAAACAGTATTCCTGGAAAAGGGAAAGAGAGTGGAGGGAGAAATGAGATTAAAACAGTATTGCTGGAAAAAGGAAAGGGGAGTGGAGGTAGAAATGAGAGTAAAACAGTATTCCTGGAAAAGGGAAAGAGAGTGGAGGGAGAAATGAGATTAAAACAGTATTGCTGGAAAAAGGAAAGGGGAGTGGAGGTATAAATGAGAGTAAAACAGTATTGCTGGAAAAAGGAAAGGGGAGTGGAGGTATAAATGAGAGTAAAACAGTATTCCTGGAAAAGGGAAAGAGAGTGGAGGGAGAAATGAGATTAAAACAGTATTGCTGGAAAAAGGAAAGGGGAGCGGAGGTATAAATGAGAGTAAAACAGTATTGCTGGAAAAAGGAAAGGGGAGTGGAGGTATAAATGAGAGTAAAACAGCATTCCTGGAAAAAGAAAAGGGGAGTGGAGGTATAAATGAGAGTAAAGCAGCATTCCTGGAAAAAGAAAAGGGGAGTGGAGGTATAAATGAGAGTAAAACAGTATTCCTGGAAAAAGGAAAGGGGAGTGGGGGTAGAAATGAGAATAAAACAGCATTCCTGGAAAAAGGAAAGGGGAGTGGAGGTATAAATAAGAATAAAACAGCATTCCTGGAAAAAGGAAAGGGGAGTGGAGCTATAAATGAGAGTAAAACAGTATTGCTGGAAAAAGGAATGGGGAGTGGAGCTATAAATGAGAGTAAAACAGTATTCCTGGAAAAAGGAAGGGGGAGTGGGGGTAGAAATGAGAATAAAACAGCATTGATAGAAAAAGGAAAGGGGAGTGGAGCTATCAATGAGAGTAAAACAGTATTGCTAGAAAAAGGAAAGGGGAGTGGAGGGAGAAATGAGAGTAAAACAGTATTGCTGGAAAAAGGAAAGGGGAGTGGAGGTATAAATGAGAGTAAAACAGTATTCCTGGAAAAGGGAAAGAGAGAGGAGGGAGAAATGAGATTAAAACAGTATTGCTGGAAAAATAAAAGGGGAGTGGAGGTATAAATGAGAATAAAACAGCATTCCTGGAAAAGGAAAGGGGAGTGGAGCTATAAATGAGAGTAAAACAGTATTCCTGGAAAAAGGAAAGGGGAGTGGGGGTAGAAATTAGAATAAAACAGTATTGCTATAAAAAGGAAAGGGGAGTGGAGGTATAAATGAGAATAAAACAGCATTCCTGGAAAAAGGAAAGGGGAGTGGAGGTATAAATGAGAGTAAAACAGTATTCCTGGAAAAAGGAAAGGGGAGTGGGGGTAGAAATGAGAATAAAACAGTATTGCTAGAAAAAGGAAAGGGGAGTGGAGGTATAAATAAGAATAAAACAGCATTCCTGGAAAAAGGAAAGGGGAGTGGAGCTATAAATGAGAGTAAAACAGTATTGCTGGAAAAAGGAATGGCGAGTGGAGCTATAAATGAGAGTAAAACAGTATTCCTGGAAAAAGGAAGGGGGAGTGGGGGTAGAAATGAGAATAAAACAGCATTGATAGAAAAAGGAAAGGGGAGTGGAGCTATCAATGAGAGTAAAACAGTATTGCTAGAAAAAGGAAAGGGGAGTGGAGGTAGAAATGAGAGTAAAACAGTATTGCTAGAAAAAGGAAAGGGGAGTGGAGGTAGAAATGAGAGTAAAACAGTATTGCAAGAAAAAGGAAAGGGGAGTGGAGCTATAAATGAGAGTAAAACAGTATTCCTGGAAAAAGGAAAGGGGAGTGGGGGTAGAAATGAGAATAAAACAGTATTGCTGGAAAAAGGAAAGGGGAGTGGAGCTATAAATGAGGATAAAACAGCATTCCTGGGAAAAGGAAAGGGGAGTGGAGCTATAAATGAGAGTAAAACAGTATTCCTGGAAAAAGAAAAGTGGAGTGGGGGTAGAAATGAGAATAAAACAGTATTCCTGGAAAAAGGAAAGGGGAGTGGGGGTATAAATGAGAATAAAACAGCATTCCTGGAAAAAGGAAAGGGGAGTGGGGGTAGAAATGAGAGTAAAACAGCATTCCTGGAAAAAGAAAAGGGGAGTGGATGTATAAATGAGAGTAAAACAGCATTCCTGGAAAAAGGAAAGGGGGTGTGGAGCCATAAATGAGAGTAAAACAGTATTCCTGTGAAAAGGAAAGGGGAGTGGGGGTAGAAATGAGAATAAAACAGCATTCCTGGAAAAAAGAAAGGGGAGTGGAGCTATAAATGAGAGTAAAACAGTCTTGCTGGAAAAAGGAAAGGGAAGTGGGGGTAGAAATGAAAATAAAACAGCATTCCTGGAAAAAGGAAAGGGGGGTGGAGGTATAAATGAGAATAAAACAGTATTGCTGGAAAAGGGAAAGGGGAGTGGGGGTAGAAATGAGGGTAAAACAGCATTCCTGGAAAAAGGAAAGGGGAGTGGAGCTCTAAATGAGAGTAAACAGTATTGCTGGAAAAAGGAAAGGGGAGTGGGGGTAGAAATGAGAATAAAACAGTATTGCTGGAAAAAGGAAAGGGGAGTGGGGGTATAAATGAGAATAAAACAGCATTCCTGGAAAAAGAAAAGGGGAGTGGAGGGAGAAATGAGAGCAAAAGGGAGTGGAGGTAGAAATGAGTCTAAAACAGTATTGCTATGAAAAGGAAAGGGGAGTGGAGGTATAAATGAGAGTAAAACAGCATTCCTGGAAAAAGAAAAGGGTAGTGGAGGGAGAAATGAGAGTAAAACAGTATTGCTGGAAAAAGGAAAGGGGAGTGGAGGTATAAATGAGAGTAAAACAGTATTCCTGGAAAAGGGAAAGAGAGTGGAGGGAGAAATGAGATTAAAACAGTATTGCTGGAAAAAGAAAAGGGGAGTGGGGGTAGAAATGAGAATAAAACAGTATTCCTGGAATAAGGAAAGGGGAGTGGAGCTATAAATGAGAGTAAAACAGTATTCCTGGAAAAAGGAAAGGGGAGTGGAGGTATAAATGAGAATAAAACAGTATTCCTGGAAAAAGGAAAGGGGAGTGGAGGTAGAAATGAGAGCAAAAGGGAGTGGAGGTAGAAATGAGTCTAAAACAGTATTGCTATGAAAAGGAAAGGGGAGTGGAGGTATAAATGAGAGTAAAACAGTATTGCTGGAAAAAGGAAAGGGGAGTGGAGGTATAAATGAGTCTAAAACAGTATTCCTGGAAAAGGGAAAGAGAGTGGAGGGAGAAATGAGATTAAAACAGTATTGCTGGAAAAAGGAAAGGGGAGTGGAGGTAGAAATGAGAGTAAAACAGTATTCCTGGAAAAGGGAAAGAGAGTGGAGGGAGAAATGAGATTAAAACAGTATTGCTGGAAAAAGGAAAGGGGAGTGGAGGTATAAATGAGAGTAAAACAGTATTGCTGGAAAAAGGAAAGGGGAGTGGAGGTATAAATGAGAGTAAAACAGTATTCCTGGAAAAGGGAAAGAGAGTGGAGGGAGAAATGAGATTAAAACAGTATTGCTGGAAAAAGGAAAGGGGAGCGGAGGTATAAATGAGAGTAAAACAGTATTGCTGGAAAAAGGAAAGGGGAGTGGAGGTATAAATGAGAGTAAAACAGCATTCCTGGAAAAAGAAAAGGGGAGTGGAGGTATAAATGAGAGTAAAGCAGCATTCCTGGAAAAAGAAAAGGGGAGTGGAGGTATAAATGAGAGTAAAACAGTATTCCTGGAAAAAGGAAAGGGGAGTGGGGGTAGAAATGAGAATAAAACAGCATTCCTGGAAAAAGGAAAGGGGAGTGGAGGTATAAATAAGAATAAAACAGCATTCCTGGAAAAAGGAAAGGGGAGTGGAGCTATAAATGAGAGTAAAACAGTATTGCTGGAAAAAGGAATGGGGAGTGGAGCTATAAATGAGAGTAAAACAGTATTCCTGGAAAAAGGAAGGGGGAGTGGGGGTAGAAATGAGAATAAAACAGCATTGATAGAAAAAGGAAAGGGGAGTGGAGCTATCAATGAGAGTAAAACAGTATTGCTAGAAAAAGGAAAGGGGAGTGGAGGGAGAAATGAGAGTAAAACAGTATTGCTGGAAAAAGGAAAGGGGAGTGGAGGTATAAATGAGAGTAAAACAGTATTCCTGGAAAAGGGAAAGAGAGAGGAGGGAGAAATGAGATTAAAACAGTATTGCTGGAAAAATAAAAGGGGAGTGGGGGTAGAAATGAGAATAAAACAGTATTCCTGGAATAAGGAAAGGGGAGTGGAGCTATAAATGAGAGTAAAACAGTATTCCTGGAAAAAGGAAAGGGGAGTGGAGGTATAATTGAGAATAAAACAGTATTCCTGGAAAAAGGAAAGGGGAGTGGAGGTAGAAATGAGAGCAAAAGGGAGTGGAGGTAGAAATGAGTCTAAAACAGTATTGCTATGAAAAGGAAAGGGGAGTGGAGGTATAAATGAGAGTAAAACAGTATTGCTGGAAAAAGGAAAGGGGAGTGGAGGCATAAATGAGTCTAAAACAGTATTCCTGGAAAAGGGAAAGAGAGTGGAGGGAGAAATGAGTCTAAAACAGTATTGCTGGAAAAAGGAAAGGGGAGTGGAGGAAGAAATGAGAGTAAAACAGTATTGCTGGAAAAATAAAAGAAGAGTGGAGGTAGAAATGAGAGTAAAACAGTATTCCTGGAAAAAGGAAAGGGGAGTGGAGGTAGAAATGAGAATAAAACAGTATTCCTAGAAAAAGAAAAGGGGAGTGGAGGTAGAAATGAGAGTAAAACAGTATTGCTGGAAAAAGGAAAGGGGAGTGGGGGTAGAAATGAGAGTAAAACAGCATTCCTGGAAAAAGAAAAGGGGAGTGGAGGTAGAAATGAGTCTAAAACAGTATTGCTAGAAAAAGGAAAGGGGAGTGGGGGTAGAAATGAGAGAAAAACTATTCCTGGAAAAACAAAAGAGAGTGGAGGTAGAAATGAGAGTAAAACAGTATTCCTGGAATAAGGAAAGGGGAGTGGCGCTATAAATGAGAGTAAAACAGTATTCCTGGAAAAAGGAAAGGGGAGTGGAGGTATAAATGAGAATAAAACAGTATTCCTGGAAAAAGAAAAGGGGAGTGGAGGTAGAAATGAGAGTAAAACAGTATTGCTGGAAAAAGGAAAGGGGAGTGGAGGCATAAATGAGAGTAAAACAGCATTCCTAGAAAAAGAAAAGGGGAGTGGAGGGAGAAATGAGAGTAAAACAGTATTGCTGGAAAAAGGAAAGGGGAGTGGAGGTATAAATGAGAGTAAAACAGTATTCCTGGAAAAGGGAAAGAGAGTGGAGGGAGAAATGAGATTAAAACAGTATTGCTGGAAAAAGAAAAGGGGAGTGGGGGTAGAAATGAGAATAAAACAGTATTCCTGGAATAAGGAAAGGGGAGTGGAGCTATAAATGAGAGTAAAACAGTATTCCTGGAAAAAGGAAAGGGGAGTGGAGGTATAAATGAGAATAAAACAGTATTCCTGGAAAAAGGAAAGGGGAGTGGAGGTAGAAATGAGAGCAAAAGGGAGTGGAGGTAGAAATGAGTCTAAAACAGTATTGCTATGAAAAGGAAAGGGGAGTGGAGGCATAAATGAGTCTAAAACAGTATTCCTGGAAAAGGGAAAGAGAGTGGAGGGAGAAATGAGATTAAAACAGTATTGCTGGAAAAAGGAAAGGGGAGTGGAGGTAGAAATGAGAGTAAAACAGTATTCCTGGAAAAGGGAAAGAGAGTGGAGGGAGAAATGAGATTAAAACAGTATTGCTGGAAAAAGGAAAGGGAAGTGGGGGTAGAAATGAGAGTAAAACAGCATTCCTGGAAAAAGGAAAGGGAGGTGGAGCTATAAATGAGAGTAAAACAGTATTGCTAGAAAAAGGAAAGGGGAGTGGAGGTATAAATGAGATTAAAACAGTATTGCTGGAAAAAGGAAAGGGGAGCAGAGGTATAAATGAGAGTAAAACAGTATTGCTGGAAAAAGGAAAGGGGAGTGGAGGTATAAATGAGAGTAAAACAGCATTCCTGGAAAAAGAAAAGGGGAGTGGAGGTATAAATGAGAGTAAAGCAGCATTCCTCGAAAAAGAAAAGGGGAGTGGAGGTAGAAATGAGATTAAAACAGTATTCCTGGAAAAGGGAAAGAGAGTGGGGGGAGAAATGAGATTAAAACAGTATTGCTCGAAAAAGGAAAGGGGAGTGGAGGTATAAATGAGAGTAAAACAGTATTCCTGGAAAAGGGAAAGAGAGTGGAGGGAGAAATGAGATTAAAACAGTATTGCTGGAAAAAGGAAAGGGGAGTGGAGGTATAAATGAGAGTAAAACAGTATTCCTGGAAAAGGGAAAGAGAGTGGAGGGAGAAATGAGAATAAAACAGTACTGCTGGAAAAAGGAAAGGGGAGTGGAGGCAGAAATGAGAGCAAAAGGGAGTGGAGGTAGAAATGAGTCTAAAACAGTATTGCTAGAAAAAGGAAAGGGGAGTGGAGGTAGAAATGAGAGCAAAACTATTCCTGGAAAAAGAAAAGGGGAGTGGAGGTAGAAATGGGAATAAACAAGCATTCCAGGAAAAAGGAAAGGGGAGTGGAGGTAGAAATGAGAGATAAACAGTATTCCTGGAAAAAGGAAAGGGGAGTGGAGCTATAAATGAGAGTAAAACAGTATTCCTGGAAAAAGGAAAGAGAGTGGAGGTAGAAATGAGAATAAAACAGCATTCCTGGAAAAAGAAAATGGGAGTGGAGGTAGAAATGAGAGTAAAACAGTATTGCTGGAAAAAGGAAAGGGGAGTGGAGGTAGAAATGAGAGTAAAACAGCATTGCTGGAAAAGGAAATGGGGAGTGGGGGGTATAAATGAGAATAAAACAGCATTCCTGGAAAAAGGAAAGGGGAGTGGGGGTATAAATGAGAATAAAACAGTATTCCTGGAAAAAGGAAAGGGGAGTGGGGTAGAAATGAGAATAAAACAGTATTCCTGGAAAAAGGACAGGGGAGTGGAGCTATAAATGAGAGTAAAACAGTATTGCTAAAAAAAGGAAAGGGGAGTGGGGGTAGAAATGAGAATAAAACAGTATTGCTGGAAATAGGAAAGGGGAGTGGGGGTAGAAATGAGAGTAAAACAGCATTCCTGGAAAAAGGAAAGAGGAGTGGGGGTAGAAATGAGAGTAAAACAGTATTGCTGGAAAATGGAAAGGGAAATGGGGGTAGAAATGAGAGTAAAACAGCATTCCTGGAAAAAGGAAAGGGGAGTGGAGCTATAAATGAGAGTAAAACAATATTCCTGGAAAAAGGAAAGGGGAGTGGGGGGTATAAATGAGAGTAAAACAGTATTGCTAGAAAAATGAAAGGGGAGTGGAGGTAGAAATGAGAGTAAAACAGTATTGCTGGAAAAAGGAAAGGGGAGTGGAGGCAGAAAAGAGAGTAAAACAGTATTGCTAGAAAAAGGAAAGGGGAGTGGAGCTATAAATGAGAGTAAAACAGTATTGCAAGAAAAAGGAAAGGGGAGTGGAGGTAGAAATGAGAGTAAAACAATATTGCTGGAAAAAGAAAAGGGGAGTGGAGGTAGAAATGAGAGTAAAACAGTATTGCTGGAAAAAGGAAAGGGGAGTGGGGGTATAAATGAGAGTAAAACAGTATTCCTGGAAAAAGGAAAGGGGAGTGGGGGTAGAAATGAGAATAAAACAGTTTTGTTAGAAAAAGGAAAGGGGAGTGGAGCTATAAATGAGAGTAAAACAGTATTTCTAGAAAAAGGAAAGGGGAGTGGGGGTAGAAATGAGAATAAAACAGTATTGCGAGAAAAAGGAAAGGGGAGTGGAGGTATAAATGAGAATAAAACAGCATTCCTGGAAAAGGAAAGGGGAGTGGAGCTATAAATGAGAGTAAAACAGTATTCCTGGAAAAAGGAAAGGGGAGTGGGGGTAGAAATTAGAATAAAACAGTATTGCTATAAAAAGGAAAGGGGAGTGGAGGTATAAATGAGAATAAAACAGCATTCCTGGAAAAAGGAAAGGGGAGTGGAGGTATAAATGAGAGTAAAACAGTATTCCTGGAAAAAGGAAAGGGGAGTGGGGGTAGAAATGAGAATAAAACAGTATTGCTAGAAAAAGGAAAGGGGAGTGGAGGTATAAATAAGAATAAAACAGCATTCCTGGAAAAAGGAAAGGGGAGTGGAGCTATAAATGAGAGTAAAACAGTATTGCTGGAAAAAGGAATGGCGAGTGGAGCTATAAATGAGAGTAAAACAGTATTCCTGGAAAAAGGAAGGGGGAGTGGGGGTAGAAATGAGAATAAAACAGCATTGATAGAAAAAGGAAAGGGGAGTGGAGCTATCAATGAGAGTAAAACAGTATTGCTAGAAAAAGGAAAGGGGAGTGGAGGTAGAAATGAGAGTAAAACAGTATTGCTAGAAAAAGGAAAGGGGAGTGGAGGTAGAAATGAGAGTAAAACAGTATTGCAAGAAAAAGGAAAGGGGAGTGGAGCTATAAATGAGAGTAAAACAGTATTCCTGGAAAAAGGAAAGGGGAGTGGGGGTAGAAATGAGAATAAAACAGTATTGCTGGAAAAAGGAAAGGGGAGTGGAGCTATAAATGAGGATAAAACAGCATTCCTGGGAAAAGGAAAGGGGAGTGGAGCTATAAATGAGAGTAAAACAGTATTCCTGGAAAAAGAAAAGTGGAGTGGGGGTAGAAATGAGAATAAAACAGTATTCCTGGAAAAAGGAAAGGGGAGTGGGGGTATAAATGAGAATAAAACAGCATTCCTGGAAAAAGGAAAGGGGAGTGGGGGTAGAAATGAGAGTAAAACAGCATTCCTGGAAAAAGAAAAGGGGAGTGGATGTATAAATGAGAGTAAAACAGCATTCCTGGAAAAAGGAAAGGGGGTGTGGAGCCATAAATGAGAGTAAAACAGTATTCCTGTGAAAAGGAAAGGGGAGTGGGGGTAGAAATGAGAATAAAACAGCATTCCTGGAAAAAAGAAAGGGGAGTGGAGCTATAAATGAGAGTAAAACAGTCTTGCTGGAAAAAGGAAAGGGAAGTGGGGGTAGAAATGAAAATAAAACAGCATTCCTGGAAAAAGGAAAGGGGGGTGGAGGTATAAATGAGAATAAAACAGTATTGCTGGAAAAGGGAAAGGGGAGTGGGGGTAGAAATGAGGGTAAAACAGCATTCCTGGAAAAAGGAAAGGGGAGTGGAGCTCTAAATGAGAGTAAACAGTATTGCTGGAAAAAGGAAAGGGGAGTGGGGGTAGAAATGAGAATAAAACAGTATTGCTGGAAAAAGGAAAGGGGAGTGGGGGTATAAATGAGAATAAAACAGCATTCCTGGAAAAAGAAAAGGGGAGTGGAGGGAGAAATGAGAGCAAAAGGGAGTGGAGGTAGAAATGAGTCTAAAACAGTATTGCTATGAAAAGGAAAGGGGAGTGGAGGTATAAATGAGAGTAAAACAGCATTCCTGGAAAAAGAAAAGGGTAGTGGAGGGAGAAATGAGAGTAAAACAGTATTGCTGGAAAAAGGAAAGGGGAGTGGAGGTATAAATGAGAGTAAAACAGTATTCCTGGAAAAGGGAAAGAGAGTGGAGGGAGAAATGAGATTAAAACAGTATTGCTGGAAAAAGAAAAGGGGAGTGGGGGTAGAAATGAGAATAAAACAGTATTCCTGGAATAAGGAAAGGGGAGTGGAGCTATAAATGAGAGTAAAACAGTATTCCTGGAAAAAGGAAAGGGGAGTGGAGGTATAAATGAGAATAAAACAGTATTCCTGGAAAAAGGAAAGGGGAGTGGAGGTAGAAATGAGAGCAAAAGGGAGTGGAGGTAGAAATGAGTCTAAAACAGTATTGCTATGAAAAGGAAAGGGGAGTGGAGGTATAAATGAGAGTAAAACAGTATTGCTGGAAAAAGGAAAGGGGAGTGGAGGTATAAATGAGTCTAAAACAGTATTCCTGGAAAAGGGAAAGAGAGTGGAGGGAGAAATGAGATTAAAACAGTATTGCTGGAAAAAGGAAAGGGGAGTGGAGGTAGAAATGAGAGTAAAACAGTATTCCTGGAAAAGGGAAAGAGAGTGGAGGGAGAAATGAGATTAAAACAGTATTGCTGGAAAAAGGAAAGGGGAGTGGAGGTATAAATGAGAGTAAAACAGTATTGCTGGAAAAAGGAAAGGGGAGTGGAGGTATAAATGAGAGTAAAACAGTATTCCTGGAAAAGGGAAAGAGAGTGGAGGGAGATATGAGATTAAAACAGTATTGCTGGAAAAAGGAAAGGGGAGCGGAGGTATAAATGAGAGTAAAACAGTATTGCTGGAAAAAGGAAAGGGGAGTGGAGGTATAAATGAGAGTAAAACAGCATTCCTGGAAAAAGAAAAGGGGAGTGGAGGTATAAATGAGAGTAAAGCAGCATTCCTGGAAAAAGAAAAGGGGAGTGGAGGTATAAATGAGAGTAAAACAGTATTCCTGGAAAAAGGAAAGGGGAGTGGGGGTAGAAATGAGAATAAAACAGCATTCCTGGAAAAAGGAAAGGGGAGTGGAGGTATAAATAAGAATAAAACAGCATTCCTGGAAAAAGGAAAGGGGAGTGGAGCTATAAATGAGAGTAAAACAGTATTGCTGGAAAAAGGAATGGGGAGTGGAGCTATAAATGAGAGTAAAACAGTATTCCTGGAAAAAGGAAGGGGGAGTGGGGGTAGAAATGAGAATAAAACAGCATTGATAGAAAAAGGAAAGGGGAGTGGAGCTATCAATGAGAGTAAAACAGTATTGCTAGAAAAAGGAAAGGGGAGTGGAGGGAGAAATGAGAGTAAAACAGTATTGCTGGAAAAAGGAAAGGGGAGTGGAGGTATAAATGAGAGTAAAACAGTATTCCTGGAAAAGGGAAAGAGAGAGGAGGGAGAAATGAGATTAAAACAGTATTGCTGGAAAAATAAAAGGGGAGTGGGGGTAGAAATGAGAATAAAACAGTATTCCTGGAATAAGGAAAGGGGAGTGGAGCTATAAATGAGAGTAAAACAGTATTCCTGGAAAAAGGAAAGGGGAGTGGAGGTATAATTGAGAATAAAACAGTATTCCTGGAAAAAGGAAAGGGGAGTGGAGGTAGAAATGAGAGCAAAAGGGAGTGGAGGTAGAAATGAGTCTAAAACAGTATTGCTATGAAAAGGAAAGGGGAGTGGAGGTATAAATGAGAGTAAAACAGTATTGCTGGAAAAAGGAAAGGGGAGTGGAGGCATAAATGAGTCTAAAACAGTATTCCTGGAAAAGGGAAAGAGAGTGGAGGGAGAAATGAGTCTAAAACAGTATTGCTGGAAAAAGGAAAGGGGAGTGGAGGTAGAAATGAGAGTAAAACAGTATTGCTGGAAAAAGAAAAGAAGAGTGGAGGTAGAAATGAGAGTAAAACAGTATTCCTGGAAAAAGGAAAGGGGAGTGGAGGTAGAAATGAGAATAAAACAGTATTCCTGGAAAAAGAAAAGGGGAGTGGAGGTAGAAATGAGAGTAAAACAGTATTGCTGGAAAAAGGAAAGGGGAGTGGGGGTAGAAATGAGAGTAAAACAGCATTCCTGGAAAAAGAAAAGGGGAGTGGAGGTAGAAATGAGTCTAAAACAGTATTGCTAGAAAAAGGAAAGGGGAGTGGGGGTAGAAATGAGAGAAAAACTATTCCTGGAAAAACAAAAGAGAGTGGAGGTAGAAATGAGAGTAAAACAGTATTCCTGGAATAAGGAAAGGGGAGTGGCGCTATAAATGAGAGTAAAACAGTATTCCTGCAAAAAGGAAAGGGGAGTGGAGGTATAAATGAGAATAAAACAGTATTCCTGGAAAAAGAAAAGGGGAGTGGAGGTAGAAATGAGAGTAAAACAGTATTGCTGGAAAAAGGAAAGGGGAGTGGAGGCATAAATGAGAGTAAAACAGCATTCCTAGAAAAAGAAAAGGGGAGTGGAGGGAGAAATGAGAGTAAAACAGTATTGCTGGAAAAAGGAAAGGGGAGTGGAGGTATAAATGAGAGTAAAACAGTATTCCTGGAAAAGGGAAAGAGAGTGGAGGGAGAAATGAGATTAAAACAGTATTGCTGGAAAAAGAAAAGGGGAGTGGGGGTAGAAATGAGAATAAAACAGTATTCCTGGAATAAGGAAAGGGGAGTGGAGCTATAAATGAGAGTAAAACAGTATTCCTGGAAAAAGGAAAGGGGAGTGGAGGTATAAATGAGAATAAAACAGTATTCCTGGAAAAAGGAAAGGGGAGTGGAGGTAGAAATGAGAGCAAAAGGGAGTGGAGGTAGAAATGAGTCTAAAACAGTATTGCTATGAAAAGGAAAGGGGAGTGGAGGCATAAATGAGTCTAAAACAGTATTCCTGGAAAAGGGAAAGAGAGTGGAGGGAGAAATGAGATTAAAACAGTATTGCTGGAAAAAGGAAAGGGGAGTGGAGGTAGAAATGAGAGTAAAACAGTATTCCTGGAAAAGGGAAAGAGAGTGGAGGGAGAAATGAGATTAAAACAGTATTGCTGGAAAAAGGAAAGGGAAGTGGGGGTAGAAATGAGAGTAAAACAGCATTCCTGGAAAAAGGAAAGGGAGGTGGAGCTATAAATGAGAGTAAAACAGTATTGCTAGAAAAAGGAAAGGGGAGTGGAGGTATAAATGAGATTAAAACAGTATTGCTGGAAAAAGGAAAGGGGAGCAGAGGTATAAATTAGAGTAAAACAGTATTGCTGGAAAAAGGAAAGGGGAGTGGAGGTATAAATGAGAGTAAAACAGCATTCCTGGAAAAAGAAAAGGGGAGTGGAGGTATAAATGAGAGTAAAGCAGCATTCCTCGAAAAAGAAAAGGGGAGTGGAGGTAGAAATGAGATTAAAACAGTATTCCTGGAAAAGGGAAAGAGAGTGGGGGGAGAAATGAGATTAAAACAGTATTGCTCGAAAAAGGAAAGGGGAGTGGAGGTATAAATGAGAGTAAAACAGTATTCCTGGAAAAGGGAAAGAGAGTGGAGGGAGAAATGAGATTAAACCAGTATTGCTGGAAAAAGGAAAGGGAAGTGGAGGTATAAATGAGAGTAAAACAGTATTCCTGGAAAAGGGAAAGAGAGTGGAGGGAGAAATGAGAATAAAACAGTACTGCTGGAAAAAGGAAAGGGGAGTGGAGGCAGAAATGAGAGCAAAAGGGAGTGGAGGTAGAAATGAGTCTAAAACAGTATTGCTAGAAAAAGGAAAGGGGAGTGGAGGTAGAAATGAGAGCAAAACTATTCCTGGAAAAAGAAAAGGGGAGTGGAGGTAGAAATGGGAATAAACAAGCATTCCAGGAAAAAGGAAAGGGGAGTGGAGGTAGAAATGAGAGATAAACAGTATTCCTGGAAAAAGGAAAGGGGAGTGGAGCTATAAATGAGAGTAAAACAGTATTCCTGGAAAAAGGAAAGAGAGTGGAGGTAGAAATGAGAATAAAACAGCATTCCTGGAAAAAGAAAATGGGAGTGGAGGTAGAAATGAGAGTAAAACAGTATTGCTGGAAAAAGGAAAGGGGAGTGGAGGTAGAAATGAGAGTAAAACAGCATTGCTGGAAAAGGAAATGGGGAGTGGGGGGTATAAATGAGAATAAAACAGCATTCCTGGAAAAAGGAAAGGGGAGTGGGGGTATAAATGAGAATAAAACAGTATTCCTGGAAAAAGGAAAGGGGAGTGGGGTAGAAATGAGAATAAAACAGTATTCCTGGAAAAAGGACAGGGGAGTGGAGCTATAAATGAGAGTAAAACAGTATTGCTAAAAAAAGGAAAGGGGAGTGGGGGTAGAAATGAGAATAAAACAGTATTGCTGGAAATAGGAAAGGGGAGTGGGGGTAGAAATGAGAGTAAAACAGCATTCCTGGAAAAAGGAAAGAGGAGTGGGGGTAGAAATGAGAGTAAAACAGTATTGCTGGAAAATGGAAAGGGAAATGGGGGTAGAAATGAGAGTAAAACAGCATTCCTGGAAAAAGGAAAGGGGAGTGGAGCTATAAATGAGAGTAAAACAGTATTGCTAGAAAAAGGAAAGGGGAGTGGAGGTAGAAATGAGAGTAATACAGTATTGCTGGAAAAAGGAAAGGGGAGTGGAGGTAGAAATGAGAGTAAAACAATATTCCTGGAAAAAGGAAAGGGGAGTGAGGGTATAAATGAGTAAAACAATATTCCTGGAAAAAGGAAAGGGGAGTGGGGTATAAATGAGAGTAAAACAGTATTCCTGGAAAAAGAAAAGGGGAGTGGGGGTAGAAATGAGAATGAAACAGTATTCCTGGAAAAAGGAAAGGGGAGTGGGGGTATAAATGAGAGTAAAACAGTATTGCTAGAAAAAGGAAAGGGGAGTGGAGGTAGAAATGAGAGTAAAACAATATTCCTGGAAAAAGGAAAGGGGAGTGGGGGTAGAAATGAGAATAAAACAGCATTCCTGGAAAAAGGAAAGGGGAGTGGAGCTATAAATGAGAATAAAACAGTATTGCTAGAAAAAGGAAAGGGGAGTGGAGGTAGAAATGAGAGTAATACAGTATTGCTGGAAAAAGGAAAGGGGAGTGGAGGTAGAAATGAGAGTAAAACAGTATTGCTAGAAAAAGGAAAGGGGAGTGGAGGTAGAAATGAGAGTAAAACAATATTCCTGGAAAAAGGAAAGGGGAGTGGGGGTATAAATGAGAGTAAAACAATATTCCTGGAAAAAGGAAAGGGGAGTAGGGGTATAAATGAGAGTAAAACAGTATTGCTAGAAAAAGGAAAGGGGAGTGGAGGTAGAAATGAGATTAAAACAGTATTGCTGGAAAAAGGAAAGGGGAGTGGAGGTAGAAATGAGAGTAAAACAGTATTGCTAGAAAAAGGAAAGGGGAGTGGAGCTATAAATGAGAGTAAAACAGTATTCCTGGAAAAAGAAAAGGGGAGTGGGGGTAGAAATGAGAATAAAACAGTATTCCTGGAAAAAGGAAAGGGGAGTGGGGGTAGAAATGAGAGTAAAACAGTATTGCTAGAAAAAGGAAAGGGGAGTGGAGGTAGAAATGAGAGTAAAACAATATTCCTGGAAAAAGGAAAGGGGAGCGGGGGTATAAATGAGAGTAAAACAGTATTGCTAGAAAAAGGAAAGGGGAGTGGAGGTAGAAATGAGAGTAAAACAGCATTCCTGGAAAAAGGAAAGGGGAGTGGAGGTAGAAATGAGATTAAAACAGTATTGCTGGAAAAAGGAAAGGGAAGTGGGGGTAGAAATGAGAGTAAAACAGCATTCCTGGAAAAAGGAAAGGGAGGTGGAGCTATAAATGAGAGTAAAACAGTATTGCTAGAAAAAGGAAAGGGGAGTGGAGGTATAAATGAGAGTAAAACAATATTCCTGGAAAAAGGAAAGGGGAGTGGGGGGTATAAATGAGAGTAAAACAGTATTGCTAGAAAAATGAAAGGGGAGTGGAGGTAGAAATGAGAGTAAAACAGTATTGCTGGAAAAAGGAAAGGGGAGTGGAGGTAGAAATGAGAGTAAAACAGTATTGCTAGAAAAAGGAAAGGGGAGTGGAGCTATAAATGAGAGTAAAACAGTATTGCTAGAAAAAGGAAAGGGGAGTGGAGGTAGAAATGAGAGTAAAACAATATTGCTGGAAAAAGAAAAGGGGAGTGGAGGTAGAAATGAGAGTAAAACAGTATTGCTGGAAAAAGGAAAGGGGAGTGGGGGTATAAATGAGAGTAAAACAGTATTCCTGGAAAAAGGAAAGGGGAGTGGGGGTAGAAATGAGAATAAAACAGTTTTGTTAGAAAAAGGAAAGGGGAGTGGAGCTATAAATGAGAGTAAAACAGTATTTCTAGAAAAAGGAAAGGGGAGTGGGGGTAGAAATGAGAATAAAACAGTATTGCTAGAAAAAGGAAAGGGGAGTGGAGGTATAAATGAGAATAAAACAGCATTCCTGGAAAAGGAAAGGGGAGTGGAGCTATAAATGAGAGTAAAACAGTATTCCTGGAAAAAGGAAAGGGGAGTGGGGGTAGAAATGAGAATAAAACAGTATTGCTATAAAAAGGAAAGGGGAGTGGAGGTATAAATGAGAATAAAACAGCATTCCTGGAAAAAGGAAAGGGGAGTGGAGGTATAAATGAGAGTAAAACAGTATTCCTGGAAAAAGGAAAGGGGAGTGGGGGTAGAAATGAGAATAAAACAGTATTGCTAGAAAAAGGAAAGGGGAGTGGAGGTATAAATAAGAATAAAACAGCATTCCTGGAAAAAGGAAAGGGGAGTGGAGCTATAAATGAGAGTAAAACAGTATTGCTGGAAAAAGGAATGGCGAGTGGAGCTATAAATGAGAGTAAAACAGTATTCCTGGAAAAAGGAAGGGG
The DNA here is from genome assembly GCF_964187855.1 of Myxine glutinosa. Lineage (NCBI taxonomy): Eukaryota > Metazoa > Chordata > Myxini > Myxiniformes > Myxinidae > Myxine > Myxine glutinosa. Next base: position 17,783,965 of record NC_136271.1, read on the forward strand.
GAGTGGGGGTAGAAATGAGAATAAAACAGCATTGATAGAAAAAGGAAAGGGGAGTGGAGCTATCAATGAGAGTAAAACAGTATTGCTAGAAAAAGGAAAGGGGAGTGGAGGTAGAAATGAGAGTAAAACAGTATTGCTAGAAAAAGGAAAGGGGAGTGGAGGTAGAAATGAGAGTAAAACAGTATTGCAAGAAAAAGGAAAGGGGAGTGGAGCTATAAATGAGAGTAAAACAGTATTCCTGGAAAAAGGAAAGGGGAGTGGGGGTAGAAATGAGAATAAAACAGTATTGCTGGAAAAAGGAAAGGGGAGTGGAGCTATAAATGAGGATAAAACAGCATTCCTGGGAAAAGGAAAGGGGAGTGGAGCTATAAATGAGAGTAAAACAGTATTCCTGGAAAAAGAAAAGAGGAGTGGGGGTAGAAATGAGAATAAAACAGTATTCCTGGAAAAAGGAAAGGGGAGTGGGGGTATAAATGAGAATAAAACAGCATTCCTGGAAAAAGGAAAGGGGAGTGGGGGTAGAAATGAGAGTAAAACAGCATTCCTGGAAAAAGAAAAGGGGAGTGGATGTATAAATGAGAGTAAAACAGCATTCCTGGAAAAAGGAAAGGGGGTGTGGAGCCATAAATGAGAGTAAAACAGTATTCCTGTGAAAAGGAAAGGGGAGTGGGGGTAGAAATGAGAATAAAACAGCATTCCTGGAAAAAAGAAAGGGGAGTGGAGCTATAAATGAGAGTAAAACAGTCTTGCTGGAAAAAGGAAAGGGAAGTGGGGGTAGAAATGAAAATAAAACAGCATTCCTGGAAAAAGGAAAGGGGGGTGGAGGTATAAATGAGAATAAAACAGTATTGCTGGAAAAGGGAAAGGGGAGTGGGGGTAGAAATGAGGGTAAAACAGCATTCCTGGAAAAAGGAAAGGGGAGTGGAGCTCTAAATGAGAGTAAACAGTATTGCTGGAAAAAGGAAAGGGGAGTGGGGGTAGAAATGAGAATAAAACAGTATTGCTGGAAAAAGGAAAGGGGAGTGGGGGTATAAATGAGAATAAAACAGCATTCCTGGAAAAAGGAAAGGGGAGTGGGGGTAGAAATGAGAATAAAACAGCATTCCTGGAAAAAGGAAAGGGCTGTGGGGGTAGAAATGAGAGTAAAACAGTATTGCTGGAAAAAGGAAAGGGGAGTGGAGGTATAAATGAGAGTAAAACAGCATTCCTGGAAAAAGAAAAGGGGAGTGGAGGGAGAAATGAGAGTAAAACAGTATTGCTGGAAAAAGGAAAGGGGAGTGGAGGTATAAATGAGAGTAAAACAGTATTCCTGGAAAAGGGAAAGAGAGTGGAGGGAGAAATGAGATTAAAACAGTATTGCTGGAAAAAGAAAAGGGGAGTGGGGGTAGAAATGAGAATAAAACAGTATTCCTGGAATAAGGAAAGGGGAGTGGAGCTATAAATGAGAGTAAAACAGTATTCCTGGAAAAAGGAAAGGGGAGTGGAGGTATAAATGAGAATAAAACAGTATTCCTGGAAAAAGGAAAGGGGAGTGGAGGTAGAAATGAGAGCAAAAGGGAGTGGAGGTAGAAATGAGTCTAAAACAGTATTGCTATGAAAAGGAAAGGGGAGTGGAGGTATAAATGAGAGTAATACAGTATTGCTGGAAAAAGGAAAGGGGAGTGGAGGTATAAATGAGTCTAAAACAGTATTCCTGGAAAAGGGAAAGAGAGTGGAGGGAGAAATGAGATTAAAACAGTATTGCTGGAAAAAGGAAAGGGGAGTGGAGGTAGAAATGAGAGTAAAACAGTATTCCTGGAAAAGGGAAAGAGAGTGGAGGGAGAAATGAGATTAAAACAGTATTGCTGGAAAAAGGAAAGGGGAGTGGAGGTATAAATGAGAGTAAAACAGTATTGCTGGAAAAAGGAAAGGGGAGTGGAGGTATAAATGAGAGTAAAACAGTATTCCTGGAAAAGGGAAAGAGAGTGGAGGGAGAAATGAGATTAAAACAGTATTGCTGGAAAAAGGAAAGGGGAGCGGAGGTATAAATGAGAGTAAAACAGTATTGCTGGAAAAAGGAAAGGGGAGTGGAGGTATAAATGAGAGTAAAACAGCATTCCTGGAAAAAGAAAAGGGGAGTGGAGGTATAAATGAGAGTAAAGCAGCATTCCTGGAAAAAGAAAAGGGGAGTGGAGGTATAAATGAGAGTAAAACAGTATTCCTGGAAAAAGGAAAGGGGAGTGGGGGTAGAAATGAGAATAAAACAGCATTCCTGGAAAAAGGAAAGGGGAGTGGAGGTATAAATGAGAGTAAAACAGTATTCCTGGAAAAAGGAAAGGGGAGTGGGGGTAGAAATGAGAATAAAACAGTATTGCTAGAAAAAGGAAAGGGGAGTGGAGGTATAAATAAGAATAAAACAGCATTCCTGGAAAAAGGAAAGGGGAGTGGAGCTATAAATGAGAGTAAAACAGTATTGCTGGAAAAAGGAATGGGGAGTGGAGCTATAAATGAGAGTAAAACAGTATTCCTGGAAAAAGGAAGGGGGAGTGGGGGTAGAAATGAGAATAAAACAGCATTGATAGAAAAAGGAAAGGGGAGTGGAGCTATCAATGAGAGTAAAACAGTATTGCTAGAAAAAGGAAAGGGGAGTGGAGGTAGAAATGAGAGTAAAACAGTATTGCTAGAAAAAGGAAAGGGGAGTGGAGGTAGAAATGAGAGTAAAACAGTATTGCAAGAAAAAGGAAAGGGGAGTGGAGCTATAAATGAGAGTAAAACAGTATTCCTGGAAAAAGGAAAGGGGAGTGGGGGTAGAAATGAGAATAAAACAGTATTGCTGGAAAAAGGAAAGGGGAGTGGAGCTATAAATGAGGATAAAACAGCATTCCTGGGAAAAGGAAAGGGGAGTGGAGCTATAAATGAGAGTAAAACAGTATTCCTGGAAAAAGAAAAGGGGAGTGGGGGTATAAATGAGAATAAAACAGTATTCCTGGAAAAAGGAAAGGGGAGTGGGGGTATAAATGAGAATAAAACAGCATTCCTGGAAAAAGGAAAGGGGAGTGGGGGTAGAAATGAGAGTAAAACAGCATTCCTGGAAAAAGAAAAGGGGAGTGGATGTACAAATGAGAGTAAAACAGCATTCCTGGAAAAAGGAAAGGGGGTGTGGAGCCATAAATGAGAGTAAAACAGTATTCCTGTGAAAAGGAAAGGGGAGTGGAGCTATAAATGAGAGTAAAACAGTCTTGCTGGAAAAAGGAAAGGGAAGTGGGGGTAGAAATGAGAATAAAACAGCATTCCTGGAAAAAGGAAAGGGGGGTGGAGGTATAAATGAGAATAAAACAGTATTGCTGGAAAAGGGAAAGGGGAGTGGGGGTAGAAATGAGGGTAAAACAGCATTCCTGGAAAAAGGAAAGGGGAGTGGAGCTCTAAATGAGAGTAAACAGTATTGCTGGAAAAAGGAAAGGGGAGTGGGGGTAGAAATGAGAATAAAACAGTATTGCTGGAAAAAGGAAAGGGGAGTGGGGGTATAAATGAGAATAAAACAGCATTCCTGGAAAAAGGAAAGGGGAGTGGGAGTAGAAATGAGAATAAAACAGCATTCCTGGAAAAAGGAAAGGGCTGTGGGGGTAGAAATGAGAGTAAAACTGTATTGCTGGAAAAAGGAAAGGGGAGTGGAGGTATAAATGAGAGTAAAACAGCATTCCTGGAAAAAGAAAAGGGGAGTGGAGGGAGAAATGAGAGTAAAACAGTATTGCTGGAAAAAGAAAAGGGGAGTGGAGGGAGAAATGAGAGTAAAACAGTATTGCTGGAAAAAGGAAAGGGGAGTGGAGGTATAAATGAGAGTAAAACAGTATTCCTGGAAAAGGGAAAGAGAGTGGAGGGAGAAATGAGATTAAAACAGTATTGCTGGAAAAAGAAAAGGGGAGTGGGGGTAGAAATGAGAATAAAACAGTATTCCTGGAATAAGGAAAGGGGAGTGGAGCTATAAATGAGAGTAAAACAGTATTCCTGGAAAAAGGAAAGGGGAGTGGAGGTATAAATGAGAATAAAACAGTATTCCTGGAAAAAGGAAAGGGGAGTGGAGGTAGAAATGAGAGCAAAAGGGAGTGGAGGTAGAAATGAGTCTAAAACAGTATTGCTATGAAATGGAAAGGGGAGTGGAGGTATAAATGAGAGTAAAACAGTATTGCTGGAAAAAGGAAAGGGGGGTGGAGGTATAAATGAGTCTAAAACAGTATTCCTGGAAAAGGGAAAGAGAGTGGAGGGAGAAATGAGATTAAAACAGTATTGCTGGAAAAAGGAAAGGGGAGTGGAGGTAGAAATGAGAGTAAAACAGTATTCCTGGAAAAGGGAAAGAGAGTGGAGGGAGAAATGAGATTAAAACAGTATTGCTGGAAAAAGGAAAGGGGAGTGGAGGTATAAATGAGAGTAAAACAGTATTGCTGGAAAAAGGAAAGGGGAGTGGAGGTATAAATGAGAGTAAAACAGTATTCCTGGAAAAGGGAAAGAGAGTGGAGGGAGAAATGAGATTAAAACAGTATTGCTGGAAAAAGGAAAGGGGAGCGGAGGTATAAATGAGAGTAAAACAGTATTGCTGGAAAAAGGAAAGGGGAGTGGAGGTATAAATGAGAGTAAAACAGCATTCCTGGAAAAAGAAAAGGGGAGTGGAGGTATAAATGAGAGTAAAGCAGCATTCCTGGAAAAAGAAAAGGGGAGTGGAGGTAGAAATGAGATTAAAACAGTATTCCTGGAAAAGGGAAAGAGAGTGGGGGGAGAAATGAGATTAAAACAGTATTGCTAGAAAAAGGAAAGGGGAGTGGAGGTATAAATTAGAGTAAAACAGTATTCCTGGAAAAGGGAAAGAGAGTGGAGGGAGAAATGAGATTAAAACAGTATTGCTGGAAAAAGGAAAGGGGAGTGGAGCTATAAATTAGAGTAAAACAGTATTGCTAGAAAAAGGAAAGGGGAGTGGAGGTATAAATGAGAGTAAAACAATATTCCTGGAAAAAGGAAAGGGGAGTGGGGGGTATAAATGAGAGTAAAACAGTATTGCTAGAAAAATGAAAGGGGAGTGGAGGTAGAAATGAGAGTAAAACAGTATTGCTGGAAAAAGGAAAGGGGAGTGGAGGTAGAAATGAGAGTAAAACAGTATTGCTAGAAAAAGGAAAGGGGAGTGGATGTAGAAATGAGAGTAAAACAGTATTGCTGGAAAAAGGAAAGGGGAGTGGAGCTATAAATGAGAGTAAAACAGTATTTCTAGAAAAAGGAAAGGGGAGTGGGGGTAGAAATGAGAATAAAACAGTATTGCTAGAAAAAGGAAAGGGGAGTGGAGGTATAAATGAGAATAAAACAGCATTCCTGGAAAAGGAAAGGGGAGTGGAGCTATAAATGAGAGTAAAACAGTATTCCTGGAAAAAGGAAAGGGGAGTGGGGGTAGAAATGAGAATAAAACAGTATTGCTATAAAAAGGAAAGGGGAGTGGAGGTATAAATGAGAATAAAACAGCATTCCTGGAAAAAGGAAAGGGGAGTGGAGGTATAAATGAGAGTAAAACAGTATTCCTGGAAAAAGGAAAGGGGAGTGGGGGTAGAAATGAGAATAAAACAGTATTGCTAGAAAAAGGAAAGGGGAGTGGAGGTAGAAATAAGAATAAAACAGCATTCCTGGAAAAAGGAAAGGGGAGTGGAGCTATAAATGAGAGTAAAACAGTATTGCTGGAAAAAGGAATGGGGAGTGGAGCTATAAATGAGAGTAAAACAGTATTCCTGGAAAAAGGAAGGGGGAGTGGGGGTAGAAATGAGAATAAAACAGCATTGATAGAAAAAGGAAAGGGGAGTGGAGCTATCAATGAGAGTAAAACAGTATTGCTAGAAAAAGGAAAGGGGAGTGGAGGTAGAAATGAGAGTAAAACAGTATTGCTAGAAAAAGGAAAGGGGAGTGGAGGTAGAAATGAGAGTAAAACAGTATCGCAAGAAAAAGGAAAGGGGAGTGGAGCTATAAATGAGAGTAAAACAGTATTCCTGGAAAAAGAAAAGGGGAGTGGGGGTAGAAATGAGAATAAAACAGTATTCCTGGAAAAAGGAAAGGGGAGTGGGGGTAGAAATGAGAATAAAACAGTATTGCTGGAAAAATGAAAGGGGAGTGGAGCTATAAATGAGGATAAAACAGCATTCCTGGGAAAAGGAAAGGGGAGTGGAGCTATAAATGAGAGTAAAACAGTATTCCTGGAAAAAGAAAAGGGGAGTGGGGGTAGAAATGAGAATAAAACAGTATTCCTGGAAAAAGGAAAGGGGAGTGGGGGTATAAATGAGAATAAAACAGCATTCCTGGAAAAAGGAAAGGGGAGTAGGGGTAGAAATGAGAGTAAAACAGCATTCCTGGAAAAAGAAAAGGGGAGTGGATGTAGAAATGAGAGTAAAACAGCATTCCTGGAAAAAGGAAAGGGGGTGTGGAGCCATAAATGAGAGTAAAACAGTATTCCTGTGAAAAGGAAAGGGGAGTGGGGGTAGAAATGAGAATAAAACAGCATTCCTGGAAAAAAGAAAGGGGAGTGGAGCTATAAATGAGAGTAAAACAGTCTTGCTGGAAAAAGGAAAGGGAAGTGGGGGTAGAAATGAGAATAAAACAGCATTCCTGGAAAAAGGAAAGGGGGGTGGAGGTATAAATGAGAATAAAACAGTATTGCTGGAAAAGGGAAAGGGGAGTGGGGGTAGAAATGAGGGTAAAACAGCATTCCTGGAAAAAGGAAAGGGGAGTGGCGCTCTAAATGAGAGTAAAACAGTATTGCTGGAAAAAGGAAAGGGGAGTGGGGGTAGAAATGAGAATAAAACAGTATTGCTGGAAAAAGGAAAGGGGAGTGGGGGTATAAATGAGAATAAAACAGCATTCCTGGAAAAAGGAAAGGGGAGTGGGGGTATAAATGAGAATAAAACAGCATTCCTGGAAAAAGGAAAGGGCTGTGGGGGTAGAAATGAGAGTAAAACAGTATTGCTGGAAAAAGAAAAGGGGAGTGGGGGTATAAATGAGAATAAAACACAATTCCTGGAAAAAGAAAAGGGCTGTGGGGGTAGAAATGAGAGTAAAACAGTATTGCTGGAACAATACTGTTCTAAAACAGGAACAAGTGTGTGTTTACCCTCAGGAGAGCCAGGAAGCACGATCTATCTACTCTTAAGACTCAACTCTCAAACCTGTCTCCTTCCTCCAAATCCTGGTCGCGTCTGGTCAAATCCGTTTCTGGTGTCTGTTCCCCCTCCATCCCCTCCCTTACCTCAAATGGCGACACAGCCGACACCGCACGTGACAAAGCCGAATGCTTCAACCCTGGGTTTCCCTCAAAATCTTGTGTCCCGAACCCATCTCTCTCTGTCCCCACCTTTCCCAGTCGAACCCAGCTGCCCCTGGACTCTGTGTCCTTCTCTCCCGACAAGGTGGAGAGGTTTCTGTCAAACCTCGACTCTGATTCTGCAACTGGACCAGACGGCATCAGCCTACGGGTCCTAAAATCCTGCTCTGCCGCTCTATCTCACCCTCTCTCTATTCTCTTCACCCTCTCTTTTGCTCAAGATCATCTACCATCAGCTTGGAAATCAGCCAACATTACCGCTTTACACAAGAAAGGTGCGAAAACATATCCTTGCAACTACAGACCAATCAACTACAGACCAATCACCAATAATCAGCAAGGTCATGCAATCCATCATCGCTTTTGATGCTAAATCCTTCCGCTTGCCCAATGGCTTGATCTCTGATCCAGATTAGGTCACTCTACTCTGGACATGTTGCTTCTGCTGTCTCAACAATGGATGGAGGTCCTCAACGCCAAACAGGAAATCAGAGCCGGCTCCCTTGACATATCACGTGCCTTCGATATGGTCTGGCACCACGACCTGCTCACCAAACTCTCCTCTCATTGTATCCATGGAAATCTTCATGCATGGCTTGCGGACTTCCTGTCCTGTTGTAGTCATTGTGTGGCTCTAAATGGAATTCTCTCATCTCCTTTTGCTGTCCAGGCTGGAGTTCCTCAAGGCAGTGTTCTGGGCCCTGTGCTTTTCCTGCTCTTCATTTTCCTGGATCACTCCGACTATCTGGAAAATCCTCTATCTTTTTGCTGATGACTTCACTCCCTGATACTCCATATCACAACCCTCATATCAGCAGGCAACAGCCTCTTCACTCTCTGCACACCTTGACAAAATCACAGACTGGTCAAACAAGTGGAACATGTCTTTAAATCCTGACAATCTCACACTCTCACTATGTCTCTCCGAAAAGATCGACTGGACAAACCTCCCATCTACTTTCTCAACAATCCTCTCAAAGACGTTCTGTCACTCAAGCTTCTGGATCTCACTATCTGCCATGATATTTCCTGGGAAAACCACATTTCCAAGCTGGCCTCCAAAGCCAGTCGCCGACTGGGCATCCTCCGTCGTGCGAAGTCCTTCCTTGTCACACCTGAGCTCCTCACCACATACAAGGCTTTCATCCGCAGCTCAATGGAATACTGCTCTCCCCTTTGGGCTGGTGCTCCTGCCTCACACCTAGCTCGGCTTTACGCTGTTGAAACCAAAACTTTCAGAATCATTGGAATCTCCCGCGATGACGCTATCTCTGAGGGCCTTTCACTCACTCACGGCAGGCAGGTTGGTGGCCTTTCTGTCTTCTACCGACTCCTCTCTGGCCTTGCCCCCCCCCCCCCAGCTCTCTCTGTGCTCTGTCCCCCAAATATTCCTGCAGAACGCACAAGAGCTGCCTGCAACCTTCTTATGGTGAAACTGACAAAATATAGGCTCTCTGTTCACCTTCACTCCTTCATTCCTATTTTCTGCCGCCTCTGGAACAAACTCCCTCACTCTCTTCAATCCCACTCCACCCTCCAGGTCTTTAAAACAGCTGTTGACCACCATCTCTTATCTTCCCCCATCCAAATCCTTGATCTTTTCTACCCCCGTTAATTTCACCCCAGATCCACTTTTTTGAAATACCAACTTCTTTCCTGGAAGTGCTTGCAGTGTCCTTGTGTATTATACTTCTCCCCCCCCCCCCCCCTTCCCACGCCTCCTCCCCCCAAGCCCTCTCCCTCCCACAGATCTCCCGATATCCCTGCTCTCAAATGTTGTGTTTGTGTGCTTCTCCTTCTCTCCCCATCTTGTGTACCACTCCCCTTATTATATACTTTGTGTGTCTGTTTGATTTTTTTTGTGTGATAAATGTTAGCTCTTTCACGAGCCTCGATCCTGCATACAAAAAAAAAAAAAAACCCTCCATCACCACAATGCCTTTTTACCCTGCATCACCACATTGCCTTTTTACCCTGCATCACCACATTGCCTTTTTACCCTGCATCACCACATTGCCTTTTTACCCTGCATCACCACATTGCCTTTTTACCCTGCATCACCACATTGCCTTTTTACCCTGCATCACCACATTGCCTTTTTACCCTGCATCACCACATTGCCTTTTTACCCTCCATCACCACTTTTTTTTTTTTTTTTTTTTTGTTTGTTTTGTTTTGTTTTGTATACAAGATCGAGGCTCGTGAAAGAGCGAACATTAATCACACAGAAAGACAAACAGACACACAAAACAAATAACATCGGGAGCGGTAGACAAGATGGGGAGAGAGGGGGAAGGACACAAACACAACATTTGAGCAGGGACCGAGAGACATGGAGACTTCGAGAGAACTGTGGGAGGGAGAGGGCTTTGGGGGGGAGGCATGGGAAGGGGGGGGGGGTGGGAGAGGTATAAAACATATGGACACTGCCAAGACTTCCAGGAAAGAAGTTGGAATTTCAAACAAGGTGGATCTGGGGTGAATTAGTGGGGGTAGAAAAGATCAAGGTTTTGGATGGGGGAAGATAAGAGATGGTGGTGAACAGCTGTTTTGAAGACCTGGAGGGAGGAGTGTGATTGAAGTGAGTGTGGGAGTTTGTTCCAGAGGCGGGAGAAAAGAGGAATGAAAGAGTGAAGGTGAGCAGAGAGCCGAGATTTCGGCAGTTTAACCATCAGAGGGTGGCTGGCAGATCTTGTGCGACCTGTAGGAATATTTGGGGGACAGAGCACAGAGAGAGCTGGGGGAGCAAGGCCGGAGAGGAGTCGGTAGAAGACAGAAAGACCACCTACCTGCCTGCGGTGAGTGAGTGAAAGGCCCTCAGAGATAGCTTCATCGCGGGAGATTCCAATGATTCTGAAAGCTTTGGATTCAACAGCGTGAAGCCGAGCCAGGTGTGAGGCAGGAGCACCAGCCCATAGGGGAGACCAGTATTCCATTGAGCTGCGGATGAAAGCCTTGTATGTGGTGAGGAGCTCAGGTGTGCCTAGGAAGGACTTCGCACGACGGAGGATGCCCAGTCGGCGACTGGCTTTGGAGGCCAGCTTGGAAATGTGGTTTTCCCAAGAAAGATCATGGCAGATGGTGAGACCCAAAAGCTTGAGCGACAGAACTTCTTGGAGAGGATTGTTGAGAAAGTAGATGGGAGGGTTGTCCAGTCGATCTTTTCGGAGAGACATAGTAAGAGTGTGAGATTTGTCAGGATTGAAAGACATGTTCCACATGTTTGACCAGTCTGTGATTTTGTCCAGGTCTTCAGAGAGTGAGGAGGCTGCAGACTGCCGATCTGAGGGAAGAGGAATGGAGCGGCAGAGAGTGGAGTCATCAGCAAAGAGATACAGAGGATTTTCCAGAGAGTCGGAGAGATCATTGATAAAGACCAGAAAAAGCACAGCGCCCAGCACACTGCCTTGGGGAACTCCAGCCTGAACGGGAAGGGGAGATGAGAGAAATCCATTCAGGGCCACACGTTGAGTACGACCAGAGAGGAAGTCCGCAAGCCATGCATGGAGATTTCCATGGATACCATAGGAGGAGAGTTTGGTGAGCAGAGCTGGGTGCCAGACCGTATCGAAGGCACGTGATATGTCAAGGGAGACAGCTCTGATTTCCTGTTTGGCATTGAGTACCTCCATCCATTGTTGAGACAGCAGAAGCAGCATGTCCAGAGTAGAGTGACCTGGTCTGAAACCAAATTGATGATCAGAGATCAAGCCATTGGAGAAGAGGAAAGATTTCATATCCGAAGCAATGATGGATTCCATGACTTTGCTGATAATTGGGAGCAGGCTGATTGGTCTGTAGTTGCAAGGATCTGTTTTTGCACCTTTTTTGTGTAAAGCGGTAATGTTTGCTGATTTCCAGGATGCTGGCAGATGACCTGAGCAAAAGATAGGGTGAAAAGAACAGAGAGAGGGTGAGATAGAGCGGCAGAGCAGGATTTTAGGACCCGTGGGCTGATGCCATCTGGTCCAGTTGCAGAATCAGAGTCGAGGTTTGACAAAAACTCCTCCACCTTGTCAGGAGAGAAGGTCACAGAGTCCAGGAGCAGTTTGGTTCGACTGGGAAAGGTGGGAACAGAGAGAGATGGGTTTGGGACTAAGGATTTTGAGGCAAACACAGAGTTGAGGCATTCGGCTTTGTCACGTGCGATGTCAACTGTGTGGCCATTTGAGGTAAGGGAGGGGATGGAGGGGGAACAAACACCAGAAACGGATTTGACCAGACTCCACCAGGATTTGGAGGAAGGAGACAGGTTTGAGAGTTCATTCTTGAGTGAGGAGAGATAGTGCTTCCTGGCACTCCTGAGGGTAGACACACACTTGTTCCGAGCTTGGTGGAAGGAACTGAGATTTCCTTCAGTTGGATTAGCCTTCCAAGAGGCAAAGGCAAGTTGTTTCAGGGCAACTGCCTCACCACAATATTCAGTGTACCATGGACGGGAGGAAGGGTAAGACAACTGAAGGCGAGATGGGATAAATCTGTGCATGAGAGAGATCAGTTTGCTTTGGAAGAATTCCCAGGAAGAATTGATGTCAGAGGCAGTGGAGATGGGAGACCAATCCAGACGATTGATGGCTGCTTGAAGACCGTCCCAGTCGGCCTGAGTGAAATGCCAGACTCGTCGACGCTGAGGAGGCTCTCTGAGAATGGCCAGAGAGATGTCCACTTTGACAAGCACATGATCAGAAGAACCGATTGGAGCAGAAGAAGAGCAGCAGACATTAGCAGGGAAGTTAGTCATAATCAAGTCTAGAAGAGAAGATACTCCATTGGCTGAGATCCGGGTCGGGAAATTGACAGATTGTGTCAATCCCAGTGAGTCACAGAAGTCCTTTGCTGAGGTGCCATGACTGGTGAGAGAGGAACCCACACCCAACCAGGTGGCATGATGACAATTGAAGTCACCACATATGAGGAAGAGAGAGTTGGGATGAGTGGATAGAAGTTGGTCCATGTTGTCAGACAGTGAAATGTAGATGGAGTCATCACTGTTTGGGGGACGGTACAGAACACATATGAACAAAAGGTGGGAGCGGAGAGGAAGCCGTAGCCAGAGGTACTCCTGGGGGTGAGGAGGAGAGAGGGCAGTGCAAGGCGAGTGAGGAAGAGAGTTTTTGATAAAGATAGCCACCCCACCACCAGGCCGAGGCTCAGGTCTATCATACCGGAGGATTGAGTAACCAGGAAGAGATATTAAGGAATCAGAGACATCTTGAAGGAGGAAAGTCTCTGTTAAGCAGATCAAGTCTGGATTGTCAGAAGCAACCTGTATGGAGAGATCAGTCAGGTTTGAGCGAAGGCCCCGGATGTTTGAGGTCCATACCGTTAATGAAGAGAGAGGGGGAGCATCGGGTACAGGACAGGGGAGGGGAGGAGTAGGGTAAGATGAAGGATGAGAGGGGGAGGTAGGGAGAGCAGTTGTTAGTGTGTCAGCGATTGCAGAAGAGTTCCAAGAAAGGGAAGGATGAGGAGGATGAAAGGTTTGATGGTGAAGGGGGATGAGGCACAGTGAGGGGTTGTTTGAGGGGGGGCAGAGGAAAGAAGAAGGTTGGGGGGGGGGTTGGAGGTATGAGATAGAAGGGAGACGAAGTGGGGAGGAGGCAGCTTTGAGGAGGAGGGGGGAGGAGGGAGAATTGGAGAGGAATGGTATGGGGGGAGATTTGAATGGGAGGGGTTGGGGGGAGTTTTGAAGGGGAGGAGTGAGGGGGGAGTTTAGGAGGGGAAGGGCAAGGGGGGAGTTCAGGAGTGGAAGGGCAAGGGGGGAGTTCAGGAGTGGAAGGGCAAGGGGGGAGTTCAGGAGTGGAAGGGCAAGGGGGGAGTTCAGGAGTGGAAGGGCAAGGGGGGAGTTCAGGAGTGGAGGGGTAGGGGGGGAGTTTAAGAGTGGAAGGGCAAGGGGGGAGTTTAGGAGTGTAGGTGCAAGGGGAGGGATTTGGATGGGAGGGGCAAGAGGGGAGTTTAGAAAGTGGATGATTAATGAAAGACGAACATTGAAAACAAATTGGGTTTGTTGTGATTTTCAAGTTAACAATCCGGTTCAGAATGATGGAGGAGGGATGGAATGAATGTGAATTTAGACCATGTAGTGAGGGAGACGTATAAGATATTGAATTTCTTTTTTTTGAGGTGGAATGAGTTGGAGAGGAAATTGAGAAAAGCCTTTTAAATAGGAAGAAAAACAGCGTGTTGTAAAATACCACTGAGTAAAACACTGAAGGGGAAAGGTTATACATATTTAAATAATATTTAAACAGAACCGTGAACAATCTTATGTGCACAAAAATACCAACGGGGGGAGAGCCGAGAGGGACCACCACGAGTCACGTGAAGGGAAAGGGCACATTACCTTTTTACCCTGCATCACCACATTGCCTTTTTACCCTGCATCACCACATTGCCTTTTTACCCTGCATCACCACATTACCTTTTACCCTCCATCACCACATTGCCTTTTTACCCTGCATCACCACATTGCCTTTTTACCCTGCATCACCACATTACCTTTTACCCTCCATCACCACATTGCCTTTTTACCCTGCATCTCCACATTGCCTTTTACCCTCCATCACCATATTGCCTTTTTACCCTCCATCACCACATTACCTTTTACCCTCCATCACCATATTGCCTTTTAACCCTCCATCACCACATTACCTTTTACCCTCCATCACCATATTGCCTTTTTACCCTCCATCACCACATTACCTTTTACCCTCCATCACCATATTGCGTTTTTACCCTCCATCACCATATTGCATTTTTGCTCTCCATCACCACATTGCCTTTTTACCCTCCATCACCACATTGACTTTTTACCCTCCATCACCACATTGCCATTTTACCCTCCATCACCACATTGCCTTTTAACCCTCCATCACCATGTTGCCTTTTAACCCTCCATCACCATATTGCGTTTTTACCCTCCATCACCATATTGCCTTTTTATCCTCCATCACCATATTGCCTTTTAACCCTCCATCACCACATTGCCTTTTAACCCTCCATCACCATATTGCCTTTTAACCCTCCATCACCATACTCCCTTTTTACCCTCCATCACCATATTGCCTTTTTACCCTCCATCACCATATTGCATTTTTACCCTCCATCACCACATTGCCTTTTTATCCTCCATCACCATATTGCCTTTTAACCCTCCATCACCATATTGCCTTTTTACCCTCGATCACCATATTGCCTTTTAACCCTCCATCACCACATTGCCTTTTTATCCTCCATCACCATATTGCCTTTTACCCTCCATCACCACATTGCATTTTAACCCTCCATCACCACATTGCATTTTAACCCTCCATCACCATGTTGCCTTTTAACCCTCCATCACCATATTGCGTTTTTACCCTCCATCACCATATTGCCTTTTTACCCTCCATCACCATATTGCATTTTTACCCTCCATCACCACATTACCTTTTACCCTCCATCACCATCACAATTTTACCCTCCATCTCCACATTAACTTTTAACCCTCCATCACCATGTTGCCTTTTAACCCTCCATCACCATATTGCGTTTTTAACCTCCATCACCATATTGCCTTTTTACCCTCCATCACCACATTACCTTTTACCCTCCATCACCATCACCATTTTACCCTCCATCGCCACATTAACTTTTAACCCTCCATCACCATGTTGCCTTTTAACCCTCCATCACCATATTGCGTTTTTACCCCCCATCATCACATTGCCTTTTTACCCTCCATCACCACATTGCCTTTTTACCCTCCATCACCACATTACCTTTTACCCTCCATCGCCATATTGCATTTTAACCCTCCATCACCACATTACCTTTTACCCTCCATCACCATCACAATTTTACCCTCCATCGCCACATTAACTTTTAACCCTCCATCACCATGTTGCCTTTTAACCCTCCATCACCATATTGCGTTTTTACCCTCCATCACCACATTACCTTTTACCCTCCATCACCATCACAATTTTACCCTCCATCGCCACATTAACTTTTAACCCTCCATCACCATGTTGCCTTTTAACCCTCCATCACCATATTGCGTTTTTACCCTCCATCACCATATTGCCTGTTTACCCTCCATCACCACATTACCTTTTACCCTCCATCACCATCACCATTTTACCCTCCATCGCCACATTAACTTTTAACCCTCCATCACCATGTTGCCTTTTAACCCTCCATCACCATATTGCGTTTTTACCCTCCATCACCACATTGCCTTTTTACCCTCCATCACCACATTGCCTTTTTATCCTCCATCACCATATTGCCTTTTTATCCTCCATTCACCATATTGCCTTTTAACCCTCCATCACCATATTGCCTTTTTAACCTCCATCACCATATTGCCTTTTTACCCTCCATCACCATATTTCCTTTTTACCCTCCATCACCATATTGCCTTTTAACCCTCCATCACCATATTGCCTTTTTACCCTCCATCCCCATATTGCCTTTTTACCCTCCATCACCATATTGCCTTTTTATCCTCCATCACCATATTGCCTTTTAACCCTCCATCACCATATTGCCTTTTTACCCTCCATCACCACATTGCCTTTTTACCCTCCATCACCACATTGCCTTTTACCCTCCATCACCACATTGCCTTTTTACCCTCCATCACCACATTGCCTTTTAACCCTCCATCACCATGTTGCCTTTTAACCCTCCATCACCATATTGCGTTTTTACCCTCCATCACCATATTGCCTTTTTACCCTCCATCACCATCTTGCATTTTTACCCTCCATCACCATCACCATTTTACCCTCCATCGCCACATTACCTTTTAACCCTCCATCACCATGTTGCCTTTTAACCCTCCATCACCATATTGCGTTTTTACCCTCCATCACCACATTGCCTTTTTACCCTCCATCACCACATTGCCTTTTAACCCTCCATCACCATGTTGCCTTTTAACCCTCCATCACCATATTGCGTTTTTACCCTCCATCACCATATTGCCTTTTTACCCTCCATCACCATATTGCATTTTTACCCCCCATCACCACATTACCTTTTACCCTCCATCACCATCACCATTTTACCCTCCATCGCCACATTAACTTTTACCCTCCATCACCATATTGCATTTTTACCCTCCATCACCATATTGCCTTTTTACCCTCCATCACCACATTACCTTTTACCCTCCATCGCCATATTGCATTTTAACCCTCCATCACCACATTGCCTTTTTACCCTCCATCACCACATTACCTTTTACTCTCCATCACCACATTACCTTTTTACCCTCGATCACCTCGCTCTTCCATAAGTCATGTGATGATGTTTTTCTCTGAAAACCAACCAGCATTATTTCGGCAATATTCACTTGGGCCTGGCCTTGTGTATCTTGGCTGTATGAAGTCGAAGGGAAAAATTTGTAGAGACATGAAATTTCATGCATTTACTGTTTAATTCATTCATTCCATAGAAAGAGCCGTCTGTTAGTGCGATTAGTTTAAATCTTGTCATCATAAACATGTCATCATAATTGGATAATATGTGATTATTGTATCAATTTACCAACAGATTACTTGTTAAAAACACCTGATTGTAATGAAGTATAAAGCATAAAGTATAATTGTTTGGTTTTGTGGAACATTCTTGAAAGAAAACCTTCCTACAAACGCAACAATATTCTTTTCATTCGGGGAGGTGTACATACTTTGTGTTAAACAAACATGGCGGCGAGGTGACTGTCCAATGGGAATGATTCTGTGATCCATTTCGTTGAACAATCATCCCAGTTGTGGATGGAATCTCCAATGGAGCAAGACGAAACGCAGGCTGAGAGTTTATAGTGCAGTCTAAATTTCCAACTATAAATGAAATCCTGCTCGGTGCATTTTTCTTGGAAAAAGTCTGTCGGACTATGGCAACGAGGCCGATGGCTATATGGGCTTCTTCCATTGATATTTGAGCCATTGCCCACACAGCAGCTGCTTTGCTAGGAATTTGTGCCACTGTTGGCGATCGTGTAGCGATGGAAGGAGAGCGCAGAGGTATACACACTCACTTCTGATCTGTCTAGCCTGGGTTCGGTTCAAGAAAGTGGGAATAATTGGGGCAAATATTGTGGTAGAGGTCTGATTGGTGACTGAAACAGTATTGCTGGAATAGTAGTCATATTAGTAGTCGTTGTAGTAGTGCTTTTGTTGGAAAGGTTACAGAGATTTGCGTTCAGAGCTCATGCAAGCTCAGGCAAACATATGTTCCCAGTTTAATGTCGCTCAATTCCTCATCTCTGCAAGTCCATGGTTTGAACTACAGTAGACAAGGTAGAGCATTTTGAAGATAAAGCACTACCAAGACAGATAAGGGGAAGGTAAAAGAACGCCAAAGAACACCAAAAAAAAGAACGCCAAAGAACACCAAAAAGAATGCCAAATAACACATTTATACAAATAAGAGCAAAATATCTAGTGGGGAGACCGTACAAAGTGCATCATTTATAGTCCAGGTTTCCTTAAACTTTTGAACAGTGTTACTATATTCTGCCGCCTTGTACTCCGAAATAATGCGTGAGCGTATTAAGCCCTTCAGACATACAGAACTGTGTTCCACCACATCTTTCTCAATTTTTGCCTTCCTGGTTTTATATATTGCCATTTTTGCAGGCTAAAATAAAGTTAACAAGGAGATCTCGTGACTTGCTTAGTTTCTTTACCGGGTGCCCGATGATAAAAAGTGTTGGAGAGAAGTGAAGCCAGAAGCGCAAGAGAAGATTTTTCATCAGTAAGAACACTGGTTCAAGACGGTGGCATTGAAGGTATATGTGAAATATAGTTTCCCTTTCACCACAAAAGCAGCAATCCTCTGAGACGTTAGTGAAGTGCTGCATCATAGATCCAGAGCTCAGTGCACCATGTAGCAACCTCCAACTTAAGTCTGCCATCATTCTTTGCGTTGGGTAGAGATAGAGTGAATCCCAACGTGGATGAACAGTCGAAGGAAGTGGAAGAATCTCATGCCAGGGAGTATCCAGTCGGGTTGCAAGAGCTATATAATGGAGCGAGTGGATCACTAGCAGGTATATATTTTTCCTTGATAGCCCACAGAACGACATTTCCACTGTGCCAGGGGTCTTACTCATATTGTTTGCAGGTATTGGCTGAGAGAGCTCGCAACATCGTGGTCGGATTTTAAAATCCATGGAGTTACCGATGGACATCTGTCCAGATCCATCACCCTCTTTGGGATTCTCTAGATATTCCAGACAATCGGGAGGCAAGGAGCTTTTGACCTCTTCAAGTATCCTGGAGGGGATCCTGATTGTCCTCAGGCCCATTTTCGCTGCGACTTCCTTGGGTAAAAGCGTTCTCTTACCATCGTTCAGAAGGTCTCCCACTGTGGATATGCTACCAGCTAAGAGGCTCCTTCTTACTGAAAAGGAAGCCAGAGTTGGGCCCTGTAGAAGAGGGTTGAGAATGAGCGGTTCTTCTAACAGGTCCTTGCCTGGATAAGGAACTGTTCTTTGTACGTCGACTACATTCATTCCAAGCCTTCAGCATTTCTTGATAAAAAGGAGGCAATGTAGCACTAGACAGGCTCCGAGATGTAATGATGAAAAGATTCCTTTTGTACCCAAGATTGAGCA
Organism: Myxine glutinosa; assembly: GCF_964187855.1. Lineage (NCBI taxonomy): Eukaryota > Metazoa > Chordata > Myxini > Myxiniformes > Myxinidae > Myxine > Myxine glutinosa. The sequence continues at coordinate 17,802,894 of NC_136271.1, forward strand.
CTTTGCTGAAGAAGTATGATGCCAGTGAGCACCATTACGGTGCAGGGTTCACATGTAGGTAACGTTGTATGGTCTTCAGCCTGGATGCGTGGTAGTGGCTTCGAAGGCAGGGAAAAGACTGTCCACCTTCTGAAAAAGGCAAGCTCAGAATGCCCAGGGAAACCCAGTGTTTACCATTCCAAAAGTAGTCCAGTAGCTTCCTCTGCATCTTAACCAGAAACTCCTCTGGAGTGCTTATGCAAGAGAGCCTGAATACTAACTTCGGAATTATAAACTGTTTAATAAGGAGTGTTTTTCCCCTCAGAGACAGGACTTTTAGTAGTCCACTCCAGTCTCTCAACTTTGCTTCGATCTTGTCCCCTAAAGTGTTCCAGTTAATGAGTGGTGAGGACCCATGGGAAGTGGACAAGTGCACCCCCAAATATTTGAGCTCATTGCGACTCCAGGTCAATTTCTGAAAAAGTGTTGGTAACTCCTTTACCTGCATTTGTCCAATTAGAAGCCCCGAGCTTTTCCTCCAATTGATTGTAGCAGACGATGCTGCTGAATAGACCTGCTGACAATCATAAACTATTTGCATATCCCTTGCATTACTGGCAAACACGAGAACATCATCTGCATATGCAGAAAGTTTGAGGTTGACCGTGTTGTGTGGCACCACAATGCCAGTTAGCCTTCTTCTCATCAAACAAAGGAAGGGTTCGATACATAGGGAATATAATTGGCCGGACAGGGGACATCCTTGTCTTATTCCTCTCTCAAATGGAAAGGGCGCGAGCAAGAAACCGTTGACTTTGACTAGGCATTCTGCCGACATGTACAACGTCTGAATCATGCCTACAAATCTCCTCCCCAACCCAAATGTTAGCAAGGTTTCAAACAGATACTCATGGTTCATCTGGTCAAAGGCTTTCTCCTGATCCAAGGAAAGAAATCCGACTCGAGTCTGAGTCATGTCCGCATACTGTATCAGGTCTCTGACAAGGGATATGTTGTCATGTATTGTCCTGCCTGGAATGACATAAGATTGGTCCGGGCTGACTAATTTTGTCAGGACTGGTCCGAGACGGAGTGACAACATTTTAGCCATGACCTTATAATCCACACACAGCAGAGACACAGGGCGGTAATTCTTCAAGTCTCTCAAGTCACCCTCCTTGGGAATCAAGACCAGCATCGCTCGACGCCAAGAAAGGGGCATTATACCTGTATCACATGCTTCCTGAGCTACGCTTAGGTAATCAGGTCCAACCAAGTCCCATACTTTTGTATAGAATTCACATGATAAGCCATCCATGCCAGGGGCTTTATCTCTTGATAGGCTGTGCAGGGCGGTTTTCAATTCTTCCAGAGATAATGGAGTCTCCAGCTGCTCCCGGTCTTCTACAGAGGCTTCAGGAAGACTACTCCACAAAGTGCCACCTGCACCTGCATCTGTGCTCTTACCCGAATACAGCTGAGTGTAAAAGGCTCTAATTCGTTTTTGAACACCCTCAGAGCCATTGAGCAAGAGACCATCTTCTGCGAGAACACTCGCTATAGCCCTGAATTGACCTTTGCGTTTTTCCACCCCTTTGAGATAATTCAGGACATATTCATCCTCAGAAATAAACTGCAAACGAGAGCGCACATATGCCCCTCGTGCCTTCACACGACTACATGCTTTAAGGGTGCTCTTTTTTTCTTGGTATGCCTGCAGTTCAGTAGAGGTAAGTGTGGCCAGGTGCTTCTCAAGGTGCAGCAGTTCCTCTTCCAGTCTTTTGATCCCTAACCCAAGTGTTTTACTCGATCCATACGAGTATTCCTGACACAGCAATTTCAATCGTACCTTGCCTACATCCCACCAGAATCCAAGTGAGCAAAAATCTCCTTTTTTATTCCTCCAGGCTTGCCAAAAATTCAAAAAGATTGACAAAAAGGCTTCATCCTGACTTAAAGCATTGTTCAGGTGCCACAAGCCAGGGCCTCGCCTTGTTTCCGCCAGGGAAAACTTAATCCAGGCCAAGTTGTGATCTGTGAAATGGGCAACTTTTATGCCGGAGTCACTGACACTCTTACATCAACGGTGAGCCACGTAAATTCTATCGAGCCGGGATTGTGATATATGACCACCTCTGATACTCGTATACGTGAATGTTCTGTCTGTGGGGTGTTGTATGTGCCAAGTATCCCTCAAGTTTAACAGTGTTATGGTTTGTTGTAATATTCTTACAGAGGGATTATGCGGCTCCTGATCTATTCGATCAAGGGAGGGGTTTAGAGTGCAATTAAAGTCTCCTCCAAGAATTACACACTCTTCACCAGGCACGGTGAGCATGAATCTCTGCAACCGGTTGAAGAAAATCCCCCTTACAACTCCTACACAAGGTGCATAAATGTTGACGAAATTGACAACAAATTCTTCAAACTTTGCTTTTATATGTAGCAACCGCCCCACACTGGCTTCCTTTACGACAAGCATTTCAGGTTTCCTCTTTGGTGAAAAGAGGGTAGCCACTCCACAAGATGTGTCCGTTAAGTGACTGAAAAAGGCCAAGCCTTCCCATTGGTTTTCCCATCGGGATGCAGCCTCTGGGGTCGTGTGGGTTTCCTGCAAAAAGGTTACTTCAAGTTTTTCCTTCACACAGAATGACAATACCTGGTGCACACGGAATGCATCCTTACAGCCATTGACACCATTGACAGTTCACTCCCAAGCCTACATTTTGACGCTGGGTTGCGAGAGGACGCTGGCGTTGCATATTCGCCGCTTCTCCGACTGGATGGATGTACAGGGTCTGCTTCTACCTTTCTGACCTGACATCTCACACCTGTCCTGCCTTTTCACACCCGCACGTGCCGCGTGTTCTCCGGCTGGATAACGGAATCTGCTTTTGATGGTACGGAATACGGAATTCGAAAGGCCCGCTCCCGTTGATTGTGGCCGTGGCCTTGTTTGCCGGTGGCCTTGTGGCCTTGTTTGCCGCTGTGGTCTTGATTAGCGGCTGCAGTCGTTTGCCGCTGCGTTTGCCGCTGCGTTTGCCGCTTTGCCTCCTCGACCTTGGCCTCGTACTCGTCCCTTCGCTCCTGCCTGGCATGGCTCTGAAGTACTCCGCCGCAAGGCTTCTTCTGCTCAATACCCGCTCCACCCCATCATGCATCTCTGCCATCAAATCAAATGGACTCCTCCGACGACCCAGGTACATTCACCGTGGCTCCGGTCGCAAGTTTGTTTATTTGCAATCAGGTCACTCCATCCCCGTCCTCTGGTCGGCTCAGCGCACTCTCACTCTTCGTCCCAGCGCACCTGGTCACAGCAACCCACACGATCGCACCTCTTGCCTACGAACCCTGGCTAAATCACCTGAATTCATCCCTGCTGTTCAAAACAACATCAAGCTCACCCTGTTCAACACCCGGTCCCTCAACAATAAATGCCTCATCCTGAACGAATACATCCTGGATAACAAACTGGACTTTCTCTGTCTCACCGAAACCTGGCAACAACCTCTGGACTACTACACACTCAACCTCACCACACCCAATGGATATTCCTACGTCAATAAACCACGCTCGGAGGGCCGAGGTGGTGGAATTGCCGTTATCCACCGTCAAGACATCAAGACCAACCTCATCTCCATCTCATCTGCTCCATCATTTGAACACCTGGCTTTAAAACTCTCTGGTCACACGCAGTCAGTCATGGCTGTCGTCTACCGCCCTCCCAAACCACACCCATCATTCCTGTCTGACTTCTCCTACTTTCTGACCCAGCTATGTTCCCTCTCCCCCTCAATCCTCCTCCTTGGTGATTTCAATATCCACATGGACTCCACTGACTCCACAATAACCACTGACTTCACTGATTTACTCACCTGCTTTAACCTCACTCAACATGTCGACTTTCCTACCCATATCCGTGGTCACATTTTGGACCTTGTCTGCTCCACTGGATTAAATTTGCACCATCTCTATGGCTCCGACCTCACCCTCTCTGACCACTTAGCCATCACTCTGACCATCAACATCCCCGCCCCAACACCAAGGCATTATCGCACAATCAACTTCCGTAAGCTAAACGCTCTTTCACCTACCTCATTCTCATCCACCCTCTCTGAAAAAATGTCCACTTCTCCCTTCATTGACCTCCACACCCCTTCCGACCTCACTGACTACTACAACCACACTCTCTCCTCCTGCCTTGACCAGCTTGCGCCTGTAAAAACCAAAACAGTTTCTTTCACCCATTCTGCTCCCTGGTTTACCCCTGAACTCCACCTGATGAAAACTCGTGCTCGCCAACTTGAAAGACTCCGCAATAAAACGGGTCTCACAGTTCACTCCCAAGCCTACAAGGACCACATACAACACTACAAAGATGCCCTCTCCCGCGCCCGCTCTGCCTACTACTCTCAAATTATCCACTCTGGCTCCGGAAACCCAAAAGCACTCTTCTCGACAATAAACAAACTCCTCCGCCCCCTGAACACCACCACCCAGTCATTCACAGTAGACAACTGCATCTCCTTCCTCTCTTTCTTCCAACGCAAAATTGACAACATCTACAACAGCTTGACCACCGCCGCACCCGCTCCCCCTCCAACCACCTGCCCCCCCTTGTCCTGCCATCCCCTGTCTCGGTTCTCCCCAATCTCTCCTACTGACCTCTCTGAACTCCTCATAGGAATGAAAACTGCCACCTGCACTCTTGACCCCATCCCCTCCAGCTTTGTCAAAGCCTCCCTCCCTGCTCTCTCTCCACTTATCATTGCAACAATAAACTCCTCCCTGTCTACAGGCATCGTCCCACCTTCCCTCAAAATTGCTGCTGTTACCCCCATTCTAAAAAAACCTGGTCTAAACCCTGACACCCTAAACAACTTCAGACCCATCTCCAACCTACCCTTTCTGTCAAAAGTTTTGGAACGCGCTGTAGCCACTCAACTCAAACATCATCTCTCTGCCAATAACTTGTATGAAACATTCCAATCCGGATTCCGCTCCAACCACAGTACTGAAACTGCTCTCCTCAAAATCACCAACGACCTTCTCCTCTCCTCTGACGCTGGCAACCTCAACATTCTCGTCCTCCTCGACCTCAGCGCTGCCTTTGACACCATCGATCACACTATCCTCCTCACCCGACTTGAATCCACCTTTAACGTCACCGGCACTGCCCTCTCTTGGATTAAATCATACCTCTCTGACAGATGCCAGTTCATCTCCATCAATAACTGCAAATCCCCCACTGCTCCCCTCCCCCAAGGTGTCCCCCAAGGTTCAGTTCTTGGCCCCCTCCTCTTCATCCTTTACCTGTCCCCGCTCGGTCACTTAATCCGCCGTCATGGTCTCCAATTCCACTGCTTCGCCGATGACATCCAGCTTTTCATCTCCACCAAGTCCGTCTCCACCGACACCCACTCTATCCTGACAAACTGCATCACTGAAATAAAATCCTGGCTTCAAATCAACTTCCTCAAGCTTAACTGTGATAAATCTGAAATAATCATCATTGGCCCAAAAACGCTCACAAAATCCACCCATAACTTTGCCCTCAACATCGACGGTATCCCAGTATCCACCTCCCCTCACATCCGGAATCTTGGCGTCATCTTTGACCAAACCCTTTCCTTCGACAAATACACTAAACAGATCACAAAGTCAGCCTTCTTTCACCTGAAAAACATTGCCCGTCTCCGCTCATCCCTCTCCTCCACGGCTGCAGAAACCCTCATCCACGCCTTCATCACCTCCCGTCTGGACTACTGCAATAGCCTCCTCTATGGTTCACCCTCAAAAATCACCAATAAACTCCAATACATTCAGAACTCCGCTGCCCGTCTACTCACTCATTCCCGGACCCGTGACCACATCACCCCCGTCCTTTACAAGCTTCACTGGCTCCCCATCCCCCAGAGAATCCAGTACAAAATCCTCCTCTTGACATACAAAGCCCTCCATAACCTGGCCCCATCCTACCTGGCTGACCTCCTCTCCAGACACACTCCCACCCGCAACCTCCGCTCTGCTGGTACCAACCTCCTGACCCCCTCCATCCGGACCAAATTCAGATCCTGGGGGGACAGGGCCTTCTCCATCGCTGCTCCCACCCTCTGGAACTCACTACCTCACACCATCAGAGACTCCTCCTCACTCACCACATTCAAAACATCACTAAAGACCCACCTGTTCAACGCTGCATTCAACATTCAACCCACAGCATTTAACCCCTGACTATCTCTTCTCCTTCTCCCTCCTTTTGCTTTAAATATTTCCCTATTGATTCTTGTCTTGTCTTTTTGATTCTTGTCTTATATATATGCCGTATATCGCTGCTGTTTGTTTTCTTGATTCTTGTCTTTTTGCAATTGTTGTTTTCATGTATTGTTATGCATTATGTTTTCCACTCTGTCAAAGCGCCTTTGGGCTTCTGGAAAAGCGCTATACAAAATAAATGAATTATTATTATTATTATTATTATTATTCAATGATCCTATTCGTAAGTTTGATGTCATTATTGTATTGAGAGTTTTGTTTCTGTGAAATTCATCCTCCTAAACGAATTTATATTCAGGCCCGTAATTCAACAACTTTGCTAGAAACTTCCTGACTCGGCCTTGTTCGGCCGAGCCTGAAGTCCTTGTTTTATGTCCCTCTCTCCTTAGTGCATACAAGGAATGCACTAGCAAGTCATAATCTTTCCACCATTTCAGCGCATTTTCCACTTTCTTCCTGCTATGCAAGCTTTGTTCCAGGAACTCGAGTATCTCCTGGCTGGGAATGCAGGAATGGCGTCCTGCCGGTAGGTCTGTCTCTAAACCTGTCAGTGACCCTTGATAGTCTTCACCATCACCAATACTTTCCTCATCATCGCTGTCTGGAGGTTCAAGATCCTTCTCCTTTGGTGTACTTGTACAATGTGTCAAGTCTTCTGCCATGTCGTCTCTCAAGGCTGACTTGGCATAATCTTCTGGCGCAGAGGAACGCTCCTTTCGCTCTGATGCGGCGGACGTTGCTACACCTGTGGGAATGGATGCCTCCTCCTCAGTTGGTATAGGAGATCCAACCTTTTGGGGTCGTAAAATAGAGATGTGCTCAACTATTCCCCTTTCTGCGCCAACAGTGAGTGAAGTGACATCACCTGAGATGTCGGTCAGTGCCAGCAACTTTATTGATGCTTGTGTGTCTGGTTCCCTCTCTCTGTCTGTCCCACCGATGAATGCTACTTCAGAATCCTTTGAAACATCGGTGTTAATCCTTCGGTTCAGAACTGTTCTTGTAGATGTTTCAATCCCTGGTTTATTTTGAAGCTTCGTTGCAGTTGTTATTATTGGATGCATTTTCTCAGGAGCCAACATCACAGTATCGTTTGGCCCTGTCAAGTCAGATACCTCTAGGTTGTTTGTCTTTACCGTGCTGGGTTTACTACCTGACGGTCTCCCTTCCTGTTCATTCTTCAAACTGTCTTTGGGTGGATCTGAGAGAGAAGACTCTCCATATCCTGTCGTTTGATGAATAGTTTCCTCTTCTTCTTCTTCTTCCATTTCTTCAGATTGGGTTACCACTCTTTTCTCCTTCAGAATACTAGGCTTTACAAATCCCTTTGACACATTACTTCCCGTGTCATCCTCAATTGTACCAGGGTGTTCCGTGGTCCCATCCTCTGCGGGTTCTGATTTCCTCTTCTGTGCTCTCTTTGCCTTCCCTGCTCCCACTGCCTGCCATTGATTTATGGCAGCAGAAGAGTTGGGATGAGAAGCTGGTATAGAACTTTATTGAGGGTCCACTGCCCTCGAGCACAAAGGAGCAACCGCCTCTCTTAGGTTACCTTCAGTGACGCTGGGATCCTCTCGAGGCTGATCTGGACGTTGAGGAGCTGCAACCTCTTTAATGATGGTGGGGCAGTCTGCTCTCCTGTGATCCTTCGCTTTGCATACAAAACAACGGGGTTCGTTTGTCATATAAAACACCCTGTAATTCTTTCCGTCAAAAGGAATAACAAACGACCCCTCACATTCAGCCTCCTTTCCCAATTCAATGGATACTTGTCTTTTAAAAGACCAGACATGTTGTAGGGAGGGCTCATGACAGCCCAAAGACACAGGCTTGATGGGTGATCTCAACACTCCCAGTCGTTCCAGGAAAGGCACCACGACATTGTCAGGCACGTAAGGAGGTATATTAGATATAATTATCCTTGTTCCAAGACTTGAGAGCGGCTCGACTTGTACAAAGAGTCCTCCCACACTAATCCCTTTCTCAATGGCTTTGTTTGCTGCAGCCTCTGAGTTAAGAAAGAACACAGCTTGTCCATATATTTTCGAGGCTGCAACTATCGTTGCTGGATCAACCACACTAGCGAGTGCGTTCACATAGGCCTCTATTTGGGTGATTTGTCCCAACTCGCATTTCACCCCGTGCTTCCTTGTTAACGCCTTAAACGGGTGGGCAGGGCGGATCCCACCTGCACCAGAGGTAGTAGCGGCCATCCTTGCCCATGTACCATCCAGAGGCATGATTACTATTAACGGTATATTTCCCGTCAAATGAAAATGGAAAAAAAATATATCAATGAGCTCGTTCGCGAGCTTCTGCTTATTTTAGCACGACCGGACCGGTATGCTAATGATTTGCTCAAAAGGATAAACAAACACGCGTTGAGCAAATAACTTATCGGCTTAATCGCCAAAACTATGCAAATTTAGCACAGAAAGTCAAGGGTGATTAAGCAAAAACAAGGAAGTCAAACAGTTTGTGATACGCCACAAATCGGGCGCGGCAAATCTAGTCCCACACGGGTGCGGCCGCACGCCGCGGCTAGGCCCGAACACAAAGGGCTAATAACTCAAACGGGACGTCAAAGTAAAGTAACAAAATGAACCAACTCGGTTCAAATAACCCAAATAAACCAAAAATACAAACGAAAACGGAAGAGGGTGAGATGGAAATGTCGAAAATAGCACGGCTCGAGGAGCAGCAAAATGGCGTGGCGTGGCGTGGCGTAGTAGTAGTAGTAGTAGTAGTAGTTGTAGTAGTAGTAGCAGCATGCTGCCCACATAAGCATGCCTTTACCTTTATGTGAATAATCAAATCAGTTAATTAATGAAAACCGAGACAATATGAAGGGTCTGCTGATTATTTTGCTCAAGGGTGGTCCGTCAGACTGTTTAATTCAAAATACACCACTCCAGGGTGGGCCGTCAAACTGTTTAATTCAAAATACACCACTAAAGGGTGGTCCGTCAAACTGTTTAATTCAAAATACACCACTCCAGGGTGGTCCGTCAGACTGTTTAATTCATAATACACCACTCCAGGGTGGTCCGTCAGACTGTTTAATTCAAAATACACCACTCCAGGGTGGTCCGTCAGACTGTTTAATTCAAAATACACCACTCCAGGGTGGTCCGTCAGACTGTTTAATTCAAAATACACCACTCCAGGGTGGTCCGTCAGACTGTTTAATTCATAATACACCACTCCAGGGTGGTCCGTCAGACTGTTTAATTCAAAATACACCACTCCAGGGTGGTCCGTCAGACTGTTTAATTCATAATACACCACTCCAGGGTGGTCCGTCAGACTGTTTAATTCATAATACACCACTCCAGGGTGATCCGTCAGACTGTTTAATTCAAAATACACCACTCCAGGGTGGTCCGTCAGACTGTTTAATTCATAATACACCACTCCAGGGTGGTCCGTCAGATTGTTTAATTCAAAATACACCACTCCAGGGTGGTCCGTCAGACTGTTTAATTCAAAATACACCACTCCAGGGTGGTCCGTCAGACTGTTTAATTCAAAATACACCACTCAAGGTTGGGCCGTCAGACTGTTTAATTCAAAATACACCACTCAAGGGTGGGCCGTCAGACTGTTTAATTCAAAATACACCACTCAACGGTGTCCTGTCAGACTTTAATTCAAAATACGCCACTCAAGGGTGGTCCGTCAGACCGTATAATTCAAAATACACCATTCAAAGGTGGTCCGTGAGACTTTAATTCAAAATACGCCACTCAAGGGTGGTCCGTGAGACTTTAATTCAAAATACACCACTCAAGGGTAGTCTGTCAGATTATATAATTCAAAATACATCACTCAAGGGTGGTCCACCCTCTATAATTAGCCAAAGAGTGACATTGTATAAATTGCCATTTTTACATCGGCTTTAAAAAAAATTTAATAAAACCTCTGCATACATTTTTGTTCAAGTTTAATATTTTATCTGAATTATATATTTTATATTTTTATACTTCGGTAGCAGGTGGGAGACCAATCAATCTTCAAACCTCACACATTTCTTTCTTCCCAGTCTCTAATCTGACATTTAATTTTGTTTTACTCTTCAATTTATTGGTTTACAGTGATAATTTAAGAAAGAACAAAAACAAAAAGAAACGTCAGACTTTGAAATATATAATTGGCGATGGTTGTGGAAGCTTTCGAATGAAGATCAATACTGGTTGAGTCGATATTGTTTTTTTTTTCCAAATTTAAGATCAAAAATAAAGTATGCTTTTTTTGCATTAGCATTGGATGTTATGTCTTGCTGAGGAACACATCAAATGGGCAGCAATGGTGTCCAATAATTGATAATTAAATCGATTATTATACTGTTTACAGAGATCCTGAGTGTATCGCGACAAGTCGAGAAACCTTGCTCGGCCAGAACCAACATGTTCCTCTTTTAGTATAATCAATATAATTATCTAGATTACTAGTGGGGTATTCTTACACATTGTAATCAATAACAAACCATGCTCCGTATGTAGGTACATAATACAGTAAATAGAAGCTTTATGATTATAGGCAAACATCACCAACCTGCTGAAAGATATCCATTGAGGGTTTTTTTTATTTGTTTATTTTTTACGGATATGTTTATGGAGTTTTATGTAAATTTTCATTGAGGTTTTTATTTCACAGATAATTACAATTTTGAAATGTTAGATATCGATTAAGGTTTTTTTATGGATGCTGTTATGATTTTTTTAACATACATTTTCATTTATGCATGCTTTCAAACGGTTCTGTGATTTTTCCTGGTGTACAGGCTTCGATGTCCGTCAGCACGCCAAATTTCAGCTTTATACTACACCTGGAAGGTACCAACCATTAATATCAGTCAGTCAGTGAGTGAGTCAATCAGTCAGTGGTTAGAATGAGTCTTACATATTAACTGTAAAAATCCCGTTAAAAGTGACAGGTTTGAACAGTTTATTCGACGGTACAGCCTCGTGAGAGTGCCAAAGTCTGAAGCCTCGGCCTAGTGTCATGTGCGCTTATATTGTAGGAGTTCGTTCGGGAGCAGCCGGGGTCAACAATGTGGGTGTTGCCATGCTCATTGGAAGCCCCCGAAAATGCTCGGGAGCAGCCGGGGTCACCAATGTAGGTGTTGCGGATGACGAGAAGACGAGGCCATTTTTAGGTGTTCAAAGCTCCTTTATTCCACAGAACTCCTCACGCGAACGGAACTCATACAGCTTTTATAGCGCCAAAACCCTCTTCGGAGGGCGTGGCTTCACAACCACGCACACGTCAGTCACGCCCACACAATCAAAAGCCCCACTGGCCTGTGCCCGTGGATTATGTCCCAATAAGGTAACCGCTACATGCGTCGTCCCCCCAGAATGCACTCGCACGGGCAAAGTCAGTTGTCGGGGGGTCTTAACCACCCGGCCGAAACGACCCTGATGCCGAAACCGAAACTGAGGCCTGAGGGCCGATACCCGGCCCTGATGACCCGAGGAGGGGCTGTGAGCGGCTTGGCAGTGGGCGGGCCAACCGGGGACTTATCCGACGGGGGACGGCCCCACCGTGGGGTTGAGCGAACTGAGGGGGCTGGTCAAGGCCTCGGGGGAGGCTGCTGAGGTTCCTCGTGGGCCTCCCAAGGTTGCAGAGTAGGAGCAGTAGTTGCGCGAGTTGCAGCTTTCTACACGCGAGCTGTAGCTGTAGTTGTAGAGTTTTTGCGAGTTGTAGTTCTAGTATGTAGTTGCGCGAAGGTAACGAGCAGCAGTGCTGCCCGGTCAGTGCGCGCGAAGGTGACGAGCTTCCGTGCTGCCCGGGTCAGTGCGCGCAAAGGTGTCGAGCAGCAGTGCTGCCCGGGTCAGTGCTCGCGAAGGTGACAAGCAGCAGTGCTGCCCGGGTCAGTGCGCGCGAAGGTTATGAGCTGCAGCACACGTTGGAGAAGGCTCACCACTCTGGTCGCAGAGGAGGTGCTTGGCCGTAGTGTGCACGAAGGTGACGAGCAGCAGCGCACGTTGGAGAAGGCTCACCACTCTGGTCGCAGAGGAGGTGCTTGGCCGTAGTGCGCGCGAAGGTGACGAGCAGCAGTGCCGCCAACGTCTCGTACCTGCGTTCCTTCGGAGGATCCTGGAGAAGGATCACCACTCTGTTCGCAGAGGAGGAGCCGAGCGCAGTGCGCCCGAACCAAACGGCCGCCCGTCATTCCCAAAACTCCGGCAGTTCGATCGAAACTGCGTTTGCCATGTTCGTTTGAAGCCCCCGAATCCGTTCGGGAGCAGCCGGGGTCACCAGTGTAGGAGTTCATTCGGGAGCAGCCAGGGCCACCAATGTGGGTGTCGCCATGCTCGTTTGAAGCCCCCGAAAACGTTTGGGAGCAGCCAGGGTCACCAATGTAGGTGTTGCGGATGACGAGAAGACGAGGCCATTTTTAGGTGTTCAAAGCTCCTTTATTCCACAGAACTCCTCACGCGAACGGAACTCATACAGCTTTTATAGTGCCAAAACCCTCTTCGGAGGGCGTGGCTTCAGCAACCGCACGCACGTCACGCCCACACAATCAAAAGCCCCACTGACCCGTGCCCGTGGATTATGTCCCAATAAGGTAACCGCTACAATATCTTATTTATTTATTGGACAATATACACATGTAAATGAATACTCGTTTTACTCTGTGCACGGTGCACATCATCTGCAACGAATTTCACCTCCCCGCACCTTGTATTTATTGTTATTTTAAAAAACGCTTCTGTACACCGCAGTTGAGACTCGGTTTGCAAGCCGCCGTCTACAATTCCAACAGAAGAGACATAATTACTCTTTTATGGGGAAAAAAATTCGAGTATGTTTTATCCTCAAAAATAGACGGTAGTGAACAGGCATTCGTGTTAAAAGATTGGTCTTTAAAACCTACACTTACGAAGGGAAACAGACATCTGTATAAACACACAAATTGATATTGTGTTTTATATGATACTGATAGATGGTACACAAACACACCCTCAAGAACAGGTGAGGCTAACTTGGGCATAATCCACATTCAAGACATAAATCAACTTATACTTATATAACAAGACAGATATTGCAACAATGGCACATGCTCTAAAATCCCACAATGTGTGAAATGGTCAGAAAACACGTTGTCTCTCTAACGCAGTACACTCGCCTGAAAGATGTTGTCACTGATGCAGAATACTCGACTGTTGGTGACAGGAATGTGGAATTTGTTCATGGTGCCAGCGATAGCTCGCCTCCTCTTCAGAAAACACATCACAAGATCTTTAACGTTCACCACATAGCTCTTACACAAGCCTCAATCTTGTATACAACGAGAAAAAAAAGAAGAAGTCACAACACAATAAATATCATTTGTGCCAAATTTGGTCGCAATCCCATCAGCGGTTTCGGAGAAGAAGTTCCAAGTGTTTACGGACGGACGGACGGACGACGCGCCATCGCATAAGCTCCCCTGAACTTCGTTCCAGGTGAGTTAACAAGAGAGATGGCAGTGCAGAGATGGAAACCTTTGTCAAAGCAGAGATCCCATCTGAAGACAAGGCAGAGGAATGACTTAGGCAGTTGGTGTTGCAACAGTTGGTGCACAGTCCTTGTGGGATTTAAAATCCCAAGTGGCCATACATGGATTCAGCTACAAACAATGGGTTAGCTCTCATACAAGCCTAGTTAGTCTAAGTATACAAAGAAGCCCAAAGTTAGTCCAAAGCATTCCCAAAGTCAGCAAATGAGGTGGCATTTCAAGACGAGCAAAGGTATATGCACGAAAAGAGACCCTACAGGGAAGAGGTCTGAGGAGGCAATAGGATTATAACAGATCAATGGATTGTGCGTGATAATCCTTCTCTCTTGCTACTGACGGTTGAATCTTTTGAATTCAAAATGGACTCACTTCGCCACCTACTGGCATAATTTAAGGACATTCACAAATATTTTCTTCTTCAGGGGAGCTTGTGCATGGGAGTACCAAGTTTGCAATTATGAATCAACACACTTCATCAAACATTGATTAACCAAGGATTACATCATGGATGATGGATCATACATGGACTAAAATAACCGATAAGAACATTTTAACCACATTGGGAAGCCAAGTGCGGCTTAGATTTCAGGCATTTAACCGACATTATTGTTTTCATTAAGACTACTATACTGAACATCAAAAGATATATATATATCTATATATATATATATATATATATATATATGTCTGTGCAGTGTCTGTGTTGTGTTGTCTTGTCTTGTCACTGAACTACTCCCTCAAACTTTAGTGAAATCGTACCAAACTTCTGGTATGCACATATCTCTCCCGTCGGTATGTCCTAAGGGTATTTTTGTGGAAATATTTAACAATTTTCTTCTTTTTAAAAAAAAAATTTCGGGAAAATTTTTTTTTCAACTTCAATTGTTTCTAAAATGTGATATTACGTATATTACAAATACATTTGTGCAAAATAATTGTTTGAATTATGATTGGTTTAAACCATGACAAAACGGCAACTTGGGTAGTCATTTATCTATATATCTACACATTTGGGCAGTGTCTGTGTTGTCACTTAACGACTCCCTCAAACTTTTGTTTCCGTGGTTGTGAAGTGTTTTTAATAACGTTGTGGTGGTTTTGAATCACGTGGTGGTGAGGTATTTTGAATTATGTGGTGGTGAGGTGTTTTTAAATGACGTGGTGGTGAGGTATTTATAATTACGTGTTGGTGAGGTGTTTTTAATTACGTGGTGGTGAGGTGTTTATAATTACGTGGTGGTGAGGTATTTATAATTACGTGGTGGTGAGGTATTTTTAATTATGTGGTGGTGAGGCGTTTTTAAATCACATGGTGGTGAGGTGTTTTGAATCACATGGTGGTGAGGTGTTTTGAATTACTTGGTGGTGAGGTGTTTTTCTAATTACGTGGTGGTGAGGTATAATCGACCCAAACTTACAGGCTGCACCTACCCCTCCCCTATGTATGTGCTGAGGGGTTCTTTCTTGAAAAAAAAACATTCAACCTAAATCTTCAACCTAAATTGCCGATAAAAATGTAATATCACAAACACAACAAATACATTTGTGCAAAATAATTGTTTGTATTATGATTGGTGTAAATCATGACAACACATCAACTCAGGTACAGTCATTAGCCTCAGCTAAAATAAGCCCGTTCCTCAGTAACGACGCTTGGTGAGGCGAGCGTAGCGAGCCGAGCTAAGCTAGTACATATATATATATATATATATATATATATATATATATATATATATATATATATATATATATATATATATATATATATAATAATAATAATAATAATTCATTTATTTTGTATAGCGCTTTTCCAGAAGCCCAAAGGCGCTTTGACAGAGTGGCAAACATAATGCATAACAATACATGAAAACAACAATTGCAAAAAGACAAGAATCAATAGGGAAATATTTAAAGCAAAAGGAGGGAGAAGGAGAAGAGATAGTCAGGGGTTAAATGCTGTGGGTTGAATGTTGAATGCAGTGTTGAACAGGTGGGTCTTTAGTGATGTTTTGAATGTGGTGAGTGAGGAGGAGTCTCTGATGGTGTGAGGTAGTGAGTTCCAGAGGGTGGGAGCAGCGATGGAGAAGGCCCTGTCCCCCCAGGATCTGAATTTGGTCCGGATGGAGGGGGTCAGGAGGTTGGTACCAGCAGAGCGGAGGTTGCGGGTGGGAGTGTGTCTGGAGAGGAGGTCAGCCAGGTAGGATGGGGCCAGGTTATGGAGGGCTTTGTATGTCAAGAGGAGGATTTTGTACTGGATTCTCTGGGGGATGGGGAGCCAGTGAAGCTTGTAAAGGACGGGGGTGATGTGGTCACGGGTCCGGGAATGGGTGAGTAGACGGGCAGCGGAGTTCTGAATGTATTGGAGTTTATTGGTGATTTTTGAGGGTGAACCATAGAGGAGGCTATTGCAGTAGTCCAGACGGGAGGTGATGAAGGCGTGGATGAGGGTTTCTGCAGCCGTGGAGGAGAGGGATGAGCGGAGACGGGCAATGTTTTTCAGGTGAAAGAAGGCTGACTTTGTGATCTGTTTAGTGTATTTGTCGAAGGAAAGGGTTTGGTCAAAGATGACGCCAAGATTCCGGATGTGAGGGGAGGTGGATACTGGGATACCGTCGATGTTGAGGGCAAAGTTATGGGTGGATTTTGTGAGCGTTTTTGGGCCAATGATGATTATTTCAGATTTATCACAGTTAAGCTTGAGGAAGCATATATATATATATATATATACATATATATATATATATACATATATACATATATATATATATATATATATATATATATATATATATATATATATATATATATATATATATATGTCAAGTCGTAGATTCGTTATTGCTTAGAGTTCTGTATAAGACGTCGGTCGAATAATATGTTATGATTTAAATGTTGCTTATATGCTATTTTCATAAGTGAATAAAGGGTTTTCCGCTCCGCTTTAGTATAAATGAGAAAATGCTCGCTTCGGTCGTGCTGGACAAATGGGTTTTTTGTATACGTGTGCCCTTTCACCTAGATAAGTCCGGTCGTAAAAACCCTCTTTGATTCGCAGACGGCGCCTCGAGCCGCGGATGGAAGGCGCTTGGAATGTGTAGCTTCATGTAGAATGCTTAGATTGTATACATAAACCTTTGGATAATGGTCTTATCTGGGCCAAGCATGCACTCTTCCTTCTGTGAGTTACATTTTCTGTCACCTCGGAGCTTTGAAACCACATCTGGCCCGGATCTCGACGGTGCGTGCTGCACTCCCCCGAATGACAGAGCGGATAACGGTGGGGGCTAGGGATAACGGTGGGAGGAACTCTCGTTAGTTCCTTTGTTCTCTCGGAGATTTTCTGATAAGCGTGTTCCTATTTAAGTGAACTGTGAATCGATGCAATTTTAGGAAGGGCTGAACGTGGCATGAGGGCAAGTCGTGCTGTAGATGTTCGCTTCCTCCGGATCTGTATAAGTTGGTATTAATAAAGATCGTCATTCTCAGGCTGTTGGTGGAACTTCTTTTAAGAGCCAAGAGTTGTTTCTTGACAATTGGTACCAGGAGTGGGGTGCAGCAAGACAGTGACAGTCGAGGCGAATCCTGAACGATCCGAGGGGGGCTGCCTGAGGCCGGGACGCCGGTACGCTGATTTGTTTAAGGTGAGCATTGTTTTTTTATCAGAGGGCAATCCAAATTCGTACCCCCCTCCTCGAACAGGCACAGTTCGTCTCCCCTGTCTTCTGTATTGCCTGCACTCCGAACAGAAATTGTAAGTATAAAGGCTAATTTTCAGGCCTCAGAATGACGTGTCTTTGTTAAAACACCAGGATAAACATTAAGAGTAACGCTAAAGGATAGGATTTGCGCAGGATATCGGTAAAGCCAAGATAACATTAAGAGTAAAGCTAAGGATAGATTTTGCGCAGGATATCAGTAAGGATTTAACAGTAAGCTTAACGTTACAGTTAGCACCAGGAGGGGAAAGTGAGGTCGGACAGCCATATAGGTTGAAGCCAGGTGGCCAAGATATTTCCAGGAAGGAACAGCCCAGAGACAAGATGGGGTATGCCATTGCATGCCAGGGAACGAAGGGCTGTGGCTAACTTAGAGGGCCATAAGAACATGGCCAGTAAAAGGATAACGCGCAGGTACCAGGTAGGCCTGACAGAGGAAGCAAGCAACAGAGGTCCAGATAGAAACAGGCCAGGACCTGGTGAACAAGAGAAAATAAATAGGCTCACAGGAAAAGGGGCCAGGTAACCACAGGTAAGAAGGACAGGAGTGGTTTTTGAAATATTGAAATTTTAAGCATTGCAGCTATGGTTATTGAAGCTACAAGGACAGAGGACAATTAAGTAAGCAGTTAAGCAAGTAAATCAGCGGTTGATGCCGCTGGACCAGATGCCAGACCAAGACCCCCCACCCCCCCAAGCCCTGAGCCCTGTCCCCGGGCCACAGGCGCCACCTCTCCCACCCCCGCCCCTGTTTCCCCAGGGGTTAGACCCCCAGAAAACTAGACCAGCCGCCCCTCAGGTTCACCATAGCCCGGGCAACCCTTTTAGAGGACAAGAAATTAGTGGGGCGGACAGCGGGTTCGCGGCCCCAGAAGGGCTAGGAGTATTGTATTGTACCCCTCAGTGGAAGGGCTCACGGAATCGGAGAACCCACAGCCTACAATCGGGATGTGTCCCTTTAAAAAACCATTTGAAAGAACCAGATTTGGCGTCTATGCAGGAGCGGGTGAGAACCTTGCTGGCTGAACAGCCCGGTCACATACCGGAACTTATGCGTTTGTGGATACAAAATACAGGCGCAGATTGGCGGGACGTCTCCCACATGGGAAAGGCTGTATTGCCCGCGCGGGTGTGGGACCAGGCCAAAGTACACGCACGCTGGCCGAATGTAGCACCAACCCCGGCCCAGACCCTCGCCGATTGGGGGGCCCTGGTTGACCTATTGTTGGCTGGGGTATACACCGCACTGAGGCCAACCGACCAATTAGATGAAGCGGCCGAGCAGTGGGACATGGGCGACGATAAGAAGGCCGATGTAAAGGACGACATGTTGCAAATGCTTGTCCAGGAACCCATAAGGGCCCCCTCCCCAAAATTTGGAACCCACAAGGGCCCCCTCCCCAAAACTGGAACATACAAGGGCCCCCTCCACAGCCGCAGAATTGGGCCGTGCAAAAGGACCCCCCACCCCCCCCCCCAAGACCTGAGCTCAGTCCCGGGGCTCTAGGCAACACCCCAACACCCCCCGCCCTGCCTTCCCTTTTTTACCTCAACCCACCCCGTCCAACCCGTCCCAAGAGAAAAATCCTTTTCCTTGAATGAGAGACGCAATATGAATGAACAAAGATTGTACATGGGAGTGGCTGGAGAAAGGCATGATTTGAGTCGATCTGATTTTCGCGCGAAGTCTGGGAGACTCACTGGTATATGAATGAGGAATGAATGTATATTGGGATATTAATTGACGTGTGTATCTGGCCAATGTATTTGTCTGTATGACATATGCAAAGCAGAGGGTTTCGGTGTGAAGCATTGTAAGTGGTCTGCTTGACGTGCGGGAAATTCAGGCCGGAAATGTCAATTTTAGCGTCTATCCGAGGGAACAGGTGAGGTCCTGAACTGAGTCCGGATTTTCATCTGTTTGGGAGTTGTTTGGGAGCGAATTGATATAAATCGGGTCAGGAGAGCACTCGGAGTGCCCTTGTCGACCTACTGTTGATATGAAGCGGTTTCTTGGAGATGGTTACAAGATGGGCTGCTATTGTGGATTGTATGTGTGGGATATATCCCTGAGGCAGCTCACCTTTAGGATGATGATGTCATGTAGTGCATTTTGGGTCAGAGAGGTCAAGCGTCAGAGATCCTGTTTTTTTGCGATGTTTACGAGCTAGGGATGAGTTCTGACAGCTCACTGTTCTGACAGCTCACTGTTATGACGGCTCACTGTTATGATGGCCGACTGGCTGACAGGTGCCAAACTCATTCGAGAGCGGCGCGCAGTTTGGTTGCCACGGCCACGGGCCTCACAGGAAACCGTGAGGCGGGAGTGTTGGGATTCATGTGGAGGCACGAGGGTGCGCGCCAGGACGGAGGGCGGCGTGGCGTCGCCGCGTTGAGATGGTTGTGCCAGGTCGATCGGCGATCTCTGAATTTAAATCGGATTTTTGTCGTGTGTGTTGTGAAATCCGTGGGTGGAAATCCGTGGAAGTTTGGGTAGAGTTATTGTGCGTTCGGGCAGGAGCCGAGCGAGCCGCGAGTCACGGGTGTGCTGTATGAGGTTGCTCGGAGGATGTGTGCCCAAATGCATTGTGGGTCATTTCGACTTTGCTGGATGTCGGACGTTCATGTCAGAATCAGACATGAGTCATGAGCCATGTCAGAATAGTGGGCGCCTGCGACATACATGCCATGCAATGTCACAGGAGGAATACGTTATTCAAGATGGATTTATATAAGGGGAATACTAAACAAGCGGTGATAGTACGCGAAGTATATAAATGAGGTGATTATCGTAGTCGAATGAAGGATTTCAAGACAGAGTAATTAATTTCCGGTGCCAACAGGCTGGCGAGCGAAGCTGGTAAGGTTGTTATTAAAATGCATATGGGTCTGGGGGCAGATGGTGGGACAAGCTGCCTCACGGGCGCTACAGGGAGAGTATTGGAAATTCAATAATTCGAGCAGAAATGTCACGTTTTCAACAGAACGCTTATCCGAGGAAGGAGGACGGTCGAGGTTTCAACTGTCGGTATGTGGTGTGGCTTGTGCCAAGGTGTGGGCGCGAGGAGGATGTGGTTGTGTTTGTCTGTCTGTGGAGTTATACGGTTGTTGGATTCGTAGAAGCTAGCATTTTGCGATGTGGAGCCACGATAGTGGTCGTTTGTCTGTCCGGATGTGGAGTTCTTGCAAGGACGGGAATGTCGCCGGACTTGTATTAGTTGTGGAATGAAAACGCTGGTTACCCCAATTCGACGTTTGTACCACCTTTCTCCGTTTGAAGTTTGACCTTTTAAAGTTCATTTGACCTTTGTTCGAGATTTGTAAGGGAAAGAGGTCGGAGATAATTCACTAACCTTGGAAGAACGACAGGCTGTCAGTCTACTGGGTGTTGCTTTAACGGCAGGATATAGAACTGAAATCATGTACGTAATTAGTGAACAGAGAATATCGGGACATTATATTGTGGGTTAAAACTGAAATCATGTACGTAATTAGTGAACAGAGAATATCGAGTTCTGTTTGTCATTGTAATTGTCGTTGATGTCCCGATTCAGGGGTCTCAATAAATAAACAGACTTCCGGTGCCGACCGGAAGCGTCAGGTACAGTATGCTTTGCATTTAATTTAACCGGGCCGAGCACAGTGACGTGTGTGATCGAGCAATGGGGATAGTCATGTTAAATGGAGGACAATTGGGAAGATGCAAAGAGATGCAAGTAACATGGATTAAGTTGTGGTATCAAGAGGTGGGTGCTGTGTATTGGTATATTGGTACATCAAGTAGGTATATTGTGGTTATTATAACTCGCTGATTATAGGGGGCGCCGGGCGCACCAAGTACAGATCGGGTTGCATGGTGGAGCATGCGCAGGGTGGAACACCCCGTGTGGTTGGAGGTTGAAATGCAGTGAAATGCAGTGAAATGCAGTGAACATGCCCGATTTTTGGCTTTGCGAGGCTCCGGATAGAAGTTGGCATTTCGATACTGTGGATTATATTGTGCCTGCCTGGAGAGGTGATGTCCTGTGCGGAGGCTGGCGACATGCCTCTGTTATTTGTCTGTCTGTCGGTCTGATTGCAAGTCTTTGGTACTGGGAGGGCTAATTGAGTGCTCAGGCGTCATTGTTCCATGGAGGCAGGTACTGTGTACCTTGGGCCGAGTTGGGCCCAGGTACCCATGGGAATGGATCAAACCCACAGAGAGAAATTCAGTCGCTGAGGTTGCCAGAACTGAGAATCGAACCCTGGGCTTCTCAAATGGTCACAAAATTTGGACATAGAGAGATGGACAGGACAACAATGGAGTTTATATGGACGGGTTTGGGGCAGTTTCAATCTGATGATTACAGAGTGTTTTGTTCTGTTCACGAAACATGTAAAATTCATGGAGTTGAAGTGATGATGTGCAGTGCGATTGGGTAGGAGGTAAAGGCCATAAAACACCAACCCCATGAGGAACGAAATAAATGGAGACGTCGACAATCACATGATGGTTGGGATTGAAGAACAACCTACTGGGATTTCATGATGTGCAACAGTGTATGAGTGAGTAATTGTGATCTGTTTAAGTGTAAGAGGCGGTGGAGAAGAAAGGGGTGATGAAAAGTTATTTGTTTTAGTGTGAAGTAGGTTGGTTGCTTATTTGTCACAGTAAGGTGAGAGTTGTGTTTTTAAGCTTGGTTGCTGATATCGAGCTGGACTTGGTGTCAGTGAACTGCTAAAGGGCATAAAATCGTGTTGTGTGCATGGTAAATTGCATTTTCCCTGAGTTGATTTATCTGGTATGATTTATCTGGTACATTGGTGTTGAAATAATTGTGGCTTTGAATGAATTGTTGCTTGGAATGTGTTGATTGGAAAAGTGATTTCTGATCGCTGATCCGATCTGGTTTTGAATTGTTTGATTTAATTTTGTGTTAATGGAGGTTAATGGTGGTTTGTTTGTGTTAATGGAGGTTAATGGTGGTTTGTTTGTGGTAATTCTAGTTGAAACTCTAGCTGAAGTAATTTTCGTTTATTTTTATTATTTTATTGATTTTTATGACTTTGATTGATTTTTTGATTTGATTTGAGATTTGAGATGATTGATTTTTATTATTTTTATAATTTTATTTTTATTGATGTTGGAAACAGGTAATGGGATGCTGAGAGAAGGATTGAATTTAATTTGAATTGGACTGGATTAAATGGGATTGAATTTAAAATTGAATATTGGATAAAATTGGATCCACTTGGAAAAAGTGGATTAGGAAATTGGAGACAAGGTGTTCTATGAAACTATGAATTGAATGAATTGAATCTATGAATTGGAGACTTGTGGACCAGGTGTTCCACCAGAGGAAAAAGACCAGGTGTTCGTGGAGCACTTCACCTGCAAGAACGCCTTGGAACCAAGGTGGAAGGGACCAGTCCAGGTGTTGCTGACTACACCAACGGCAGTCTTTTGCGAGGGCAAGACCTCGTGGATCCACGCCACGCACTGTAAGTTGGCCATACAAGCACCAGACACTACACCACAGCAACCACAGTAAGGATGGGCCTAATCATAGGTACGATACTATTGATAGCGACAGCAGCTAGGGGAAGCTCCGATTCCAATAGATGCGAAAACGAAACCCGACACCTCACCGTAACATGGGGACAAAGAGTATCACTACCATGTTTCGAACAGAAAGCCCTGCACACAAATTGGGTAAGCGTAAAATGGCTAGCACTGTCGGCAGGGCCTGGACGCGTTGGCATTGTACTACAAAAGCAACGAGAGTTCCGGGAAAACGGGCAAGCTAGCATTGAGACCTTGGCCCAACCAGGATACAAATGGGGAACCCCTGATTTTAAGCTACAAACACGCACGCGCCTAGAGAAAGGCATGACTATGCAGGTCCGGTGCAGCGTCTGGACCCCTGGAGCGGCCAGTGGCGAAACTAAACACACACCATGCATCGAATACATACTCACGCCACACCCCCAGGATAAGGCCCCAAAGAGGGGGGAAAACACATATTGGAAAGTGGCCAGGGAGGTGGCAACAATTCAAAATAGGACACACTGCTGGTCGTGCATGCACTTTCCCCAAGCAGGCACCACAGGAATACACATGATAGTGCTACCTCTGTCCCTCAATGACCTCTGCTCACAACCTATCGATTCCCCATGTTTAGTCACCACGCTGGAAAGAGAAGGGGTTGACAACGGCAAGAGTTGCAATCGACAATTTAATTATCGCCCGTCAATGATTGCCCATGTGGCCGAGAGGCCTGCCCCCGTCTGGGTCAAACCACAGAAAGGGAGGGTCTGCCTCCAGGGTTCCGGCCACTTGCGTATGGGAGAATCAGAATGCGCCTACACTCTCCCCGGGAAGCTGGGACAAGGGAGCTCAGGGATTACATTACGAATAGTACTGCAAGATAAACACAACCACAACATAACGGCTATAACATTCTCTAGGGGGGTTAGTAGGATTAATGGGGTGGTAAAGGGACTCCGGTGCTTATCCACCCACCTGGTCCCACCCCATGGGACAATGTTTATATGCGGCGACAAGGCTTACCCCTATTTACCAAATAATTGGGGGGGCACATGTTATCTGGGTTCAGTCCTTCCTGACGTTGAGATACTGGATGAGCTAGACCCAAAGTCCTTGGACAGGCGTTATAAGAGGTCAGTCATGAACGAAGATGGAACCACTAAACTACACGGGAGCCTATGGGAAAAGGTGTTTGGTTTCTTCTTCCCAGGAGCGGGCACAGTCATGGATAGTTTCCGGATAGATAAATTGGCTTTGGCCCTAGAAAAGGTGGCAAACGACACCGCTACGGCTCATGACATACTATTGGATACGGTGATTCACATGCGTACAATGGTGATGCAGAATCGGGTGGCTTTGGACATGCTCTTGGCAGAGAAAGGAGGGGTATGCGGAATAATAGAGGGAAAATGTTGCACTTACATACCCGATCCATCTGAAGGAGTGTCAGCCGCAATAGTGAGACTAAGGGAAACTAGCCACGCCCTGACGATCGATCGGATCGCGCGCGAAAATTCTTATACATTTAGCTGGCTCACTGACTGGTTCCGGGGATGGACGGGCACCATAGTGAAGTGGTTATTGACCGCACTGGCTGTGATAATCGGGGTAGTAATTTGGGGGGCACTAATGAAATCTCTAGTCCTCCTCTGTATGAGAAAGTATTTTACAGGATGGAAAGTGAAGAAGCCGCCGACAACGACTATGGTTCTGACCACAGAGGCCGTCGACCTGAATGAGCCCTTCAACAAGGCAGTTGCGACCAGCGCTCCAGAAAATTGTATTGAATTTTGTGACGACTGTGATACTTGTGTGGATCCCATGTGGGAACTGGCTGCTGCCTGTAATGGTGTCTGTGATGACTGTGATACTTGTGCTATAAACCCCTTGCGTGTACTGGCTAACGCTGCTTATGTATTACAAGCTGACAGCTGCACGCCCCCTTCCGACCCAACTATGGATCTGATTGCGACGCTGGGCCTGGCGGTCGAGGGACCCGACGTGGATATCCTAGACCCGCAAGCCGACCAGGCGCCCAAGGGAGACTTTGACATAAAGGAAGTTCCTCTCTTTGCTTCATATGTATTAAGTTCAAATGCTTCAAGTGAATCGGATTTTTACGCTCTGTACCCTGACCAGGAAATTGAGACACAAGATACTGACAATATTATGTATTCCCAGAACAGCAGCACGTGAGGGACCTCATGGGCATGATCGTTGATTAACTTCGAAGATCTGCAAGGACCGCGTCTGCAAAGGGTGGGGGGAGCAAGTTCCGCAGGGGAGGTGATGGGCCCTCTGGCGGGGCAGAACCTCATCTGGACCAGACGCCTTCGTTGTGGATCCGAAACGTTAATGGACTTTCATGTTCTGAGCCCTCAGGCTCCAAGCACGCACCACACGACACGTTCGCCAAATGCACGGGCGAGGCGCTATGGGCGCACGGTATGCCCTTGGGAGATACCCGCATTACACAATTATTTTTCAATAAAGCCCGATGTGGCACGTTGTCTCTTGAGATACTTTGTCTCGACGAGACAAGAGGAAGGAATGTCAAGTCGTAGATTCGTTATTGCTTAGAGTTCTGTATAAGACGTCGGTCGAATAATATGTTATGATTTAAATGTTGCTTATATGCTATTTTCATAAGTGAATAAAGGGTTTTCCGCTCCGCTTTAGTATAAATGAGAAAATGCTCGCTTCGGTCGTGCTGGACAAATGGGTTTTTTGTATACGTGTGCCCTTTCACCTAGATAAGTCCGGTCGTAAAAACCCTCTTTGATTCGCAGACGGCGCCTCGAGCCGCGGATGGAAGGCGCTTGGAATGTGTAGCTTCATGTAGAATGCTTAGATTGTATACATAAACCTTTGGATAATGGTCTTATCTGGGCCAAGCATGCACTCTTCCTTCTGTGAGTTACATTTTCTGTCACCTCGGAGCTTTGAAACCACATCTGGCCCGGATCTCGACGGTGCGTGCTGCACTCCCCCGAATGACAGAGCGGATAACGGTGGGGGCTAGGGATAACGGTGGGAGGAACTCTCGTTAGTTCCTTTGTTCTCTCGGAGATTTTCTGATAAGCGTGTTCCTATTTAAGTGAACTGTGAATCGATGCAATTTTAGGAAGGGCTGAACGTGGCATGAGGGCAAGTCGTGCTGTAGATGTTCGCTTCCTCCGGATCTGTATAAGTTGGTATTAATAAAGATCGTCATTCTCAGGCTGTTGGTGGAACTTCTTTTAAGAGCCAAGAGTTGTTTCTTGACATATACACATATACACATATATATATATATATATATATATATATATATATATATATATATATATATATATATATATATATATATATATATATATATATATATATATATATATATACAGTCATCCCTCGCGATATCGCGGTTCACTTTTCGCGGATTCGGTACATCGCGGTTTTTTCTCGCTAGTATATGTAAAATTATATCGCGGATTTTTCGCTATATCGCGGGATTTTGCGGTATAAATGTATTTTTATATACTATTATTTTAAATATTTTTGTGGTAAAATAAGCATTTTCTAGCCTAAAAAATTAAAAAACGTAAAGAAATAAGAAAAATACAGTATTTAAAACATATTACAAGAAATAAAATACTGTACATAGTGTACAGTAGAAGGGTAGACAAAGAGTCGTGCGTATGGAAAACGCCAGCGTCATCACCTTCATCGTCATCAGTACTGCACAGCTAATTCATCATCATCTTCATCACGCAAGTTGTAGTATTGAAGAGCCGGGGCTCTTGCTTGATACGGACGAAATGACGGGCAAGACACAAACTCGTCCGAGAAGATATTTATTCTCAAAACCAACTCGGGAACACTGAAAAGCCCATTTATCGGGCTGCATTATAAAGCACAACCAGAAACCGAAAGCCACGCCTCTCAAGCGTGGCGTGCTTCGGTGAATCGGTGGTCATGTGATCAACAGGTGTAGCTGATTATACCCGCAAAGCGCGGCACGCTTTAGCGGTCACGTGACCAGCCACTCTCGCGCCGGGAATCCCCGCCGGTGACGTCACCGGCTGGAGCAAGGAGATTCTGATGCTGGTCTTGCTTGGGGAACCCATGGGTAGCTACAGTATCTTCAATGGTGAGTACCCATTAGAATTTTATATGTTGTTAAAATTACGTATGTTTAAGAGTGTAAAAAGTGTTTAAGAGTATAGGAAGTGTTTATAAGAGTATGGGAAAGGTTAATAAGAGTGTGGGGAGTTCATAATGCTTTAAAATATATATAAAAAAAATAAATAAATATGGTCGCTACTTCGCGGATTTTCGTTTATCGCGGGGGGTTCTGGAACGTAACCCCCGCGATAAACGAGGGTTCACTGTATATATATATATATACATATATATATATATATATATATTGTTACGGACCGCGGATAAGATGTTAATTTGCCGAGCGGATGGCGCCGCGGCCCTAACAGTTACCCCGACTAACCCGATTCCTGAACGTTGGCCAAAATCGCGCCACAGATATTCAATATGGAAAAGCCAAAAGCGACACGGATGTGAAGGAGAAGAAGAAGACAAAAAGGTTTTGCAATACGAATATAATTTATTACTATGTACAGGACCAAAGATACCAAGGAAGAAGGAAAGATAATAAAATAAAGACAGAAGGAATCAAGGACACAGTGCAATGCTAGCTTACCTACAGTCTTAATTAACCCAGGGACAAGACAAACAGAACAAACTCACGTACACAAATGAGGAAATTGCAGGCAGGAATGACAGGAGGTGGGTGGCTGGAGGGGGAGGAAGGCACGGAGCTGGCTGGAGCTTGATCCCGCACGGGACGTCGGGCTGGACCTCGACGGCCACCGATGCCACCGATCCTGTCGTGTGCGCGGGGTAATGGGTCGGAGCTGCTTGGTGGAGCCAACGCTGCTGGTGGGGGGGTCTGGCGTGACGGGTTCTCTCTCCCTCTCTCACAAACTCCAGGACTCTCTTCAGGCTTGTCTGTGTTCTGATCTCCTCCCTCCTCCACTCTTCTGGGGGCGTCTTCCTCGGGTTATATAAGCCCCACCCTTGACCCTTTTGCGAACCTCCCCCAAACGTTCCCTCTCCGCCCTCTAAAGCCAACCCCTCGTTCTGGGTTGGTCGGCAAGGGCTGGTTCACTCCTCCCCTCTATGACGAGGTGGAGACACACCCTTCTTCCCCGACCTTACCTCGTGGCCAATGGTGGTTTTGGGGCGATTCGAGCTAGCCCCAGCCAAAGGGCAGCAATGGCGAATGAAGAAAACCGCCAAAATGCAGTTGGCAATTGCAGCAAACCTGGCAAACCTGGCACTTTGAAGATGCCATGTCGGAGGGATCTACTTTATTTAATGCAGTGCAATGGAGTGTCAAATTAATGGAAGACAAGGCCTTACACTAATACACATAATAAGGATATAACTACTGAACAGGGATATATGGTGTCCTTCGTGTATGTTTTATGGAATTAACTACGGGAACGCCCTTTGACCTTTATACACAGACTGGAGGCAGGAGGGTCCAGAATAAAGCAATAAAAAAAAAAACACAATAAAAAACACAATCCTCATATCCACAACAATATATATATATATATATATATATATATATATATATATATATATATATATATATATATATATATATATATATATATATATATACATACATATATATATATATATATCAGAAAGTGATAAGTTTCTTTTGATGTTCAGTATACAGTCACGTGAAAAAGTAAGTACACACCATGTAAAGTTTTGACTTTTTCAACATATTTCAACATACAGCTATTTGATCTTCATTTCAACAATATTGATGGATAAAGGTCATATAATACAACAAATATCATGAAACTTTTACATTTTGTAGTCCATTGTATAATTTAAATAAACATAAATGCAAATTTCGCATGTGGAAAAAGTAAGTACACCCCTACATTTATCACTTCTTCAAATACCTAAAATTAGAATCAGGTGCACCAGCTCAGGTGCAAATGATAAGAACATCGTTAGAGAGGATCTTGGAGGAACCTGTCTTATTTAAACCTCAGACATTTAGTTTGGTTTGCTCTTTGTTGTTGAAGTGTGCGGCGTCACCATGCCTAGATCAAAAGAGCTCTCTGAGGCCTTCAGAAAGAAGGTTATGGATGCCAACGAGTATGGGAAGGGATTTAAAAAGATCTCCAAACAATTTGAAATCAATCATTCGACTGTCCGGAAGATAATCTACAAGTGGAGAAGATTCCAAACAACTGCCAACTTGTTCAGGCCAGGCCGCCCCAGCAAGTTCAGCCCGAGAGCAGACAGCAAGATGCTGAAAGAAGTCTGTAAGAACCCCAGAATGTCATCACGGGACCTCCAGGTAGCTCTCGCCACTGTTGATGTCAAAGTGCACGAGTCTACCATTAGAAAGAGGCTGCACAAATTTGATCTACATGGGAGGTGTGCCAGGAGGAAACCTTTGCTGTCCAGAAAGAACATCAGGGCAAGACTAAAGTTCGCCAATGAACACCTAGGCAAAGACCAGCACTTCTGGAACAATGTGCTCTGGACAGATGAGTCAATGGTAGAGCTATTTGGCCACAGTACCAAAAGACATGTTTGGTGAAAACCAAAGACAGCATTTGACCACAAGAACCTGATACCAACTGTAAAGCATGGTGGTGGAAATATTATGGTTTGGGGCAGCTTTGCTGCATCAGGGCCTGGGCAGCTCACCATCATATAATCTACTATGAATTCTTCATGGTACCAGAGGGTGCTTGCGGATAACGTGAGGCCATCTATCAGAAAGTTGAAGCTCAACCGAAGGTGGACCTTCAAACATGACAGTGACCCTAAACATACCAGTAAATCCACCAAGGAATGGCTGAAAAGAAAGAAATGGAGGGTTCTGGAATGGCCAAGTCAAAGCCCGGATCTAAATCCCATCGAGATGTTGTAGGGGGATTTGAAACGAGCTGTGCATGCAAGAAACCCCTCAAACATCGCACAGCTGAAAGAATTCTGCATGGAGGAGTGGGCAAAAATTCCTCCCAGTCGATGTCAGAGACTGGTAGACAGTTATGAGAAACGCCTACTTGAGGTTGTTTCTGCCAAAGGGGGCAATACCACCTATTAGAGCCAAGGGCGTACTTACTTTTTCCACATGCGAAATTTGCATTTATGTTTATTTAAATTATACAATGGACTACAAAATGTAAATGTTTCATGATATTTGTTATATTATATCACCTTTATCTATCAATAATGTTGAAATGAAGATCAAATAGCTGTATGTTGAAATATGTTGAAAAAGTGAAAACTTTATATGGGGTGTACTTACTTTTTCACGTGACTGTGTATCATGTTGTAGAGAATAGAAGGAAAGGAAAAGTTTCTGAGGCCTGCCAGAAAGTTTCTTATTTCCTATAAACCTATCAATAATATAATGACAAAATGAATAATTCCGGTGCTCCTGCCTCACACCTTCGATTCACGCTTTTGAAACCAAAGCTTTCAGAATCATTGGAATCTCCTGCGATGAAGCTAACTCCGAGGGCCTTTCACTCACGCACCGCAGGTTGGTGGTCTTTCTGTCTTCTACCGACTCCTCTCCGGCCTTGCTCCCCCAGCTCTCTCTGTGCTCTGTCCCCCAAATATTTCAACAGGTCGCACAAGATCTGCCAGCAACCCTCTTATGGTTAAACTGCCAAAAGCTAGGCTCTCTGCTCACCTTTACTCTTTCATTCCCCTTTTCTCCCGCCTTTGGAACAAACTCCCTCACTCTCTTCAATCCCACTCCTCCCTCCAAGTCTTTAAAACAGCTGTTCACCACCATCACTTATCTTCCCCCATCGAAAACCTTGATCTTTTCTACCCCCGCTAATTCACCCCAGATACACTTTTTCGAAATTCCAACTTCTTTCCTGGAAGTCCTTGCAGTGTCCATATTGTTTTATACCTCTCCCACCTCCCCCCAAGCCCTCTCCCTCCCACAGTTCTCTCGATGCCCCAAGCCTTAAAATTGCAGTTGAATTGGATGGAAATTGCCGAATTTATGCAATCCTGACCTTTGACCTTTTGATATAAAAAAAACAACAACAATCGACTCCTACCTTTTGATTAGTGAACCAATTCAGTGACCCGATATGCAAAGTGTTTAAATGAAATTAAAATTCAGGTCAATCGGGTGAAAATTGGTGATTTTACGCAACCTTGACCTTTGACCTTTTCATCTAAAAAAAAACAACAACAATCGGCTTGTAGCTTTTGATTGGTGAAAAATCTTAAAATTCCAGGTGAATTGAATGAAAATTGCCAATTGTATGGGATGCTATCTGACATAATTCCAGTTTTCTTGATGCCTCACTTCCTGTGTACCTCACTTCATGTGTCCTCACTTCCTGTGTACCTCACTTCCTGTGTACCTCACTTCCTGTGTACCTCATTTCCTGTGTACCTCACTTCCTGTGTACCTCACTTCCTGTGTCCTGGGATAATTACTGTATAAAAGCAGGTCAGCCGGCGGCATGTGGGCTGTCTACGATCTGCTCCATGCTTCGTTCCCTCTTAAGGACTTCAAGGCTTTGGCCTCTTCTTGTGCCCCTTGCCACCGTTGTGTTGATTAAAGCCTACCCAAAGGCCTACTTGTCTTTTCTGCTCTGCTCTGCCACAACACTATCTTTGACAACAACACTTTGACCTTTTGACCGGATTATTTATTTGCCTTCTCCATATTCTCATAATGAAGCTTTGTTGAAAATTTGATGTCAAAACTGAAATGTTAAATTGAAATTTCAGGTCAATAGGATGAAAATTGACGATTTTATGTGATGCTGACCTTTGACCTTTTGACCTTCTCCGTATTATCATAATAAAGCATTTTGGTGAAAATTTGGTGACAATAGCTCAAATGGTAAAAAGGTACGACCAGGACACACAAACACACATACATACAGACAGACACACAGAAGTGATTGAAAAAAACCCCGTCTCCTTCTGCGCATGGGATGGGTTAATGATCGAGATCTAAGGAGAGTCGAGCCGCGTTGGTATTTTAATAGATCTCATTGGAAGACCAGGCATTGCTGGCAGGTTAGCTTGTTATCTTGCCTGACTTTGTTATCTCATGATGCATTTGTTTACCTGTTCTGTCAAATTCAACTAAAACTGGTATATTGCTATAACGCCAGGTGTCCTGTCTTCATAATATGCCAAATGTTATAAAGATCCTACAATATTTCTTGAAAGGAGTAGGCTATGCCACTGACACAATGGTTCAGGACAAAGGGCACGACGAGTGCTTTGCTGTTGCCTTCCCAGTGAATCTGCAATCGGTGAGATTACAATAGAGAAGTACTAGTTGAACCGATCCAAGAACCCAGGAATAAAGCCTTAAATGGTCACTCTGGATTTCTAACTTCCATTCATTTGTCTCCCTGATTGTGAGGTTTGTTGCATGCTGACCCCGTAAGGAAACGGGTTTCGATCAGGCTTTTAAATCGAATGAATTGCGCTTGTTTTTATGGCATCACATTCTCTAACAAGGCCTTTTCTTGTGAATGACTAATAATCCTCTCCTGCTTGTTGAAAACCAGCTTTCATCATCAAATTGCTCTGGAATATTGTGCAACGGATAACTTTGAAAAGTCTGGACTTAATCACTTAAGGGTAGAACATGAAAGTTCTTAATAATTTAAAGAACAGAATTTAAGTCCAATGAACAATAATCGTTATTTCAGGAAATTGCAAAATTCCTTATAAGCAAGTCTTGTCCATGGATTTGGTGCCATTCCATATTCCATGGCTTGTTACTAAATGCTTCCGCTTGAGATAAGCAATGAAATTCTAGGATAGCCAAGAGGTATGTACACTCTCCTTTGAGGATACCTAGCCTAGGTTCGAATCTCGACCCAGCTATGAACTGTCATCCTGGTGTTTCCCATGCAGGGTGATTAATCAGTGTGTGAGCTACCTCTTCAAGGAATGATAAGCCGGAGGACACGTCTACCTTTACTGGTCGTTGTTTGATATTAAAGGTCCCTCTCGTCTGTGTCTTTGCCAAAGAGTAGGCGAGTTATCACCAGCGCCCTGAACAGATTCCTGCTCGTGAAATGTCAGACCTCAGCAGTCGCTTCCAGAAAGACGTGGACCACAACCGTTCCTCTTGGGCGACCCCACATTAAGGTGGGAATAATTGAGGCTGTTAAAGAAAAAGAAGAAACCCTCTATTCTCGACATGATCAATTTCCCCATAACCTCCAAGATGCTTTTCGTGGACCAATGAGTTTTATTTATACTAGGAGACCCCTTGGTCCATTGGACAAACTTTCATTGGTCTTCACTGCCTCACCGCCTTGTAGCATACCTGCCTGCCAGACTCGGGGGTGGTCTGGGGGGGGGGGGGTCTTTTGGGATATCTATGTCTTTTGGATCCTCTGGGGCTTTTGGTTCATCTGAGTCTTTTGGGTTATCTGGGTCTTTTGGGTCCTTGGGGACTTTTGGCTCTTTTGGATCCTCGGGGACGTTTGGGTATTTTGGGTCCTTTGGGACTTTGGGGTCTTTTGGATCCTCGGGGTCTTTTGGCTCGTCGGGGACTTTTGGCTCTTCGGGGTCTTTTCAGTCCTCAGAGACTTTTCGGTCTTTAGGGGTCTTTGTGGGTCCTCGGGGGTCTTAAATATCTTAGGAGCCTTAAAGGGTCTTCAAAGGTCGAAGGGGTCTCAGCAGTCTAAAGAGTTAAAAGGTACATTTCAATAGTACGTAATGCGTAATTAATTGACGTACGTAATTAATAGACACAAAATGTATGCCTGACACACACGTACACATGCATACACAACTCATTCATTTATAGCAGATTACATTTCCCTTTTAAGCTTTAGCCTTTTGACTGTTAAACTTATAAGGGATGTGAGGGGCTTCATGGAACTTTGCAGACAAACAAGGTGCGTTCCAGATGGCACAGGCAGTGCAAACTAGTGGCTTTAGATGGGCCTCCCAGA